>NC_060138.1:1104828827-1105136494 GCF_021461385.2 Schistocerca piceifrons
CGTTTGTTTTTTAATACATATAAAAGAACATGTAACACATTATTGAGCTCTCTACCTTCAGTTATTGCGATCGGGCTAGTCGATGAAATGTGGTACGCGACTGCGAAATTCGTTAAGGAGATTATTTAAAGACTCTTCAAGCACGTTTAAAATACATTACGTTTGACGAAGTGATTAGAGACGTCTATTGTCGGGTGAAGTGAAAATGATTCCGACAACATAATTCGAACTTTGTGTTAACTGGGAAAGATTCTCTTGGGAAACTATTTTGGTTGTGGAACCCACGAAAGTTGTGCACAACGGAAAGCTATAGTTTACGTAATACTGCATTTTATAAAATTGCGAAACGAGTGTGCACGGAACATTAAGAGAATCTTAACCTTGGACGGTTGCGGGGGTAACCGATACAAACAACGCGCCAGCATAAAAAATAGTTGGCTTATTAACTACTGGATATTAATAAACGGGGACCTAAAATACTAAAAACAGTGCATACACCGTTAAATTGAACCCTTCGTGTGAAAGACAATCACATCGAACATTTCGAGAGCGAAGAATAGACATTTAGGTGCCGAATTGATAGCCTGGGTCTTGTCGATATTTGAACATTACATGACACTCGTTATTCGGTACACGATATCGACCATTTTAATACCGAAAATAAGGATAGGATCATCACCTCCGATCTCGATTCATATTTCATACTTAGTTAGTGAAAAGAAACGTGTTAATAAATAAACTACATTTCAGTTTTATCCACGATTTTGGCTTCATTAGGTAGTCTTGACTGCATGATAAACAATATCTGTGGAAGTTGTATGCAACGTATCGTCATAATATTTAGCCAACCAATATTGTGGGACACCAAAAATGTAAATGAATGATTTTCTTCTTACAGCGGATGTATAATGTGTGAGTGCGACGAACTGTATTGAGAAACTGAACATCCATTACGTACTTACATGTTTATCTGCGAAAATGGTTCTTGTCGGTACGTCAGCATAGAGTTCGAATAGAATCGCTGTAACATTGCAAACCATTCAAATTAATCGAACATATAAATACGCATAATGCTGGTATCACCAGGATGTGTTCTTTCTCCTCACCCCCGTGGCAGTAATTAAATTAAGAGTCAGCCGGGAATAACATTTAAATCAATTGACGAGCATTGAGCTAGCGTCACGAATTTTCAAACGTCCACTGCCATGTATGAAGGCGTGTGACACGACGAGTGCTAACGTCAATCGAGGGGTGTCGTCGTGTTCGTATTGAGTGACACTGAGCGGTCACACACGGTAGCGGTCGCGCAGTTCGAGACTGTAGCGCCTAGAACCGCTCGGCCACCTCGGCCGGCGCTGGACTGGAAGGGGAGGTCCTATTCCATAGCCTGCGAGGTCACGCGACATGAATACCCTTCGTTATTTCGTTTGGGGATATCTAAAGCCACTTACGTTGGATACAGAGATGGAATTAGTTAAAAAAATGGCTCTGAGCACAATGGGACTTAACTGCTACGGTCATCAGTCCCCTAGAACTTAGAACTACTTAAACCTAACTAACCTATGGACAGCACACAACACCCAGCCATCACGAGGCAGAGAAAATCCCTGACCCCGCCGGGAATCGAACCCGGGAACCTGGGCGTGGGAAGCGAGAACGCTACCGCACGACCACGAGATGCGGGCTGGAATTAGTTGCCAGAATTGTAGCTGCCTGTGATGTGATTCGAAAAACACCAGGGATATTGGTCAGAGTACGTGAGAATCTTGTTCGCCGATGTCGTACATACATTGAGGTTGACGGCCATCGGTTTCAGCACATTTTCTAACACACAATACAAATGGTACATTCATTGCCTCTGTGATGGTGTCTGCAGTTAACTGTAACTGATGCAAATAAAAGAGTATACAGAAATGTAATTTTATTCCCATTATCTCCTTAAGATGGCTTCTCCGATGCCAGGTTTCCTACTTCAAGTTTTTTAGTGGAACATTCTTTACGTTCTATTAAATTTTTGCACCCTCTTAGGGAAACACCTTCTATAGTGCAAACGACACTTAGAACGATAAAATAGAAATACAGATAAAGGAGGAGGGGAGAAAGAAAGAGTTAAAAGATGTAGACTGCAGATTGAGTGTACTGAATCTGCGAAAATTGAGGGGAGATAATGTTATTATAGGAGATATGTCGTTAGGCAACGTTGAAAACAGAGGAAATTTGAAACTTCTCTAAAATTTCAGTGCAAGTTATTCGACAGTCTAGTGTTTGCAACACAGGAATCGGTACAAACACTTGTGATGTGAGGGGAGGTTGAGAATAATGTAAAATGTGAGGGTTTGGTGTTTCGCGAATGTTGTTAGTTGCGACTGCAAGTAGGGAACAGTCGATAAAACAAACCAAGCGCCTTCGGGCTATATAAGACAATGAAGGCTACCTGCTTAAAGGGGTAGTGTGATCTTGTAGTTGTGTTTGGATAATACATCTTACACAGGAATTCAGAAAGAAGGTTAGTGTTTAACGTCCTATTGGCAATGAGGTAACTAAAGACAGAAGAGGAATGTAGCCCAAATCAAGACACAAGGAAATATCACTTATTGTACCTTGGTGTACGATGTCTTAATAGTAGAATATAGGCGGAACTTGTCCCGAAAGATTTTCCTTGTGATATCTCTGGAGAAAAATCTTTTCGTGTATTTGTAAAATATAATGTGGCACGTAGTTCTTCTGGTCTTAGTCACGGGATGATTGAAGTTAAGGAAATCGATTGCTTAACGGCAATTTACACTGCGTATAATGGTACTTGAATGCTACTCAAGACTGTAAGACCAGGTTCACATGAACTACAACATTTAAAAAAAAAAGTCTAAAGCGAAATAATGACAGGCCTCGATGACTAGAGTAAGCTTGTAGGACAAAAACTGCAAGACTGAAACTGGGGGTCGCTTGTGAAATTAGAACATCTCGTCACAATTTGTTTATAGTACTTCAAGAATATTTTTGCGATCTAAGAATTTTATTCAGCCCTTTAAATATAGCACTTAAGAACCCTGAAGATATAATCAAGACTAGTAACAAACAGCTAGTACACACTAATATAGGCAGTCATAAGCTCCTTGGACAAAAATTTAGTCAACCCTAAAGAAATCATTACAAGCATCAATTAATACCGTGTAATTACGCCCCTGGACTTGAAGACCGTCTGGAAGTGAGTCCACAAGTTTGTGCAGGCAAGTCGCTTACAAGTTAATCCACTTGCTGAGGAACTGATCATTCAGTTCCACCAATTGCGAGGGTGCTGGCGTCGGCGTTTTACCCGCTGTTCTGTGTTTTCTGTGGTAATTAAATTAAATGATTTTGCAGGCCATTTGAGATGTAATAGGATGGGAGAGTGATCAGAAAACGAGTCACGTACTCTTCCGGCCCACTGAACTTTGCTGTTGTCTTCATATACCTGTGTGAGCAATCGCCTCTTGCGAGGTGACTCCAAATGTTCATTGCATTCATTTCCCGTAGCAATAAGTAACGCGTTCAGATAGCTCTTCATTCACTTCCTGCAGCAATTACTGTCAGGTTTGGAAACGGTTTTAATTGACAAGCTGTCAAACTATCTCCGGTCCCTCTCAGTCAGGCTCTATTTGCTACCACAATTCTGTCGTCGTATTTTGTGACCACATGTGTTATACCACTGTTTGTAGAAACGTTGAACAGTCCGCTGTGAAACACAAACAGTTCCAGCAGCTTTACTCCGTATGACCAAGGGCACGGCCAGACACGATTGCCCCTTATCACCAATCTGTCACATCCTTACATTTACACATGTTTACGTACAATAGGGACTGATGACCTCAAATGTTAGGTCCAATAGTGCTTAGAGCCATTTCTCGTACAATGTCCGCTTGGTACATAAATGTCTCAAGGATCGCTACTGCCTTACGCTCACGAAGAGACAGTGCGCGCGTCATTGAGCGCGCGACTCGACCACTTTTCCACATGTAAAGCCTTCAGCGCACATTCTTCAACATGGGGCTCTGCACCAGACGACCCCCACCAGTTCTCATGTTGGGCCAATGACATCATCAATTAACGATTGCATTGGGTACGGGATCATCGCGATTGGTTCTTGGATCAATGGGAACGTGGTCAGACGAATCACGTTTTTTGATACACCATGTCGATGGGCGTGTCAGGATACACCGCCATCCAAACCTTCAGCTGCTCGAAACATAATTGCATCACCGACGCTGACCAACGCAGGCAATGTTTTGGTGTTAGGACATCCACCAGGTCTTCCATCTGACCTACTGTAGTAACGAAGACAGCACGTCAGCTGTGGATTACGTTAACATTACTGCGGACCTCCTGTGTCCTTTCATGCTTGATGTCTTCCACGCCAGTAGGGCCATCTTCCAACAGGATAACTGTCCATGTCATGAGGCCATAATCGTATACAGTGCTTTGAGAAACATGATAGTGAATATACGTTGATGCCTTGGCCACCAGAAACCTTAAAGGACCTTTTTGGGACAATATCGGGCGGCGGCTCAGCGCCCACAAACCATTGGCCCGTTATTTACGGGAACTACATAACCTGTGCGTAGACGTCTGGTGCCATTAGCTCCAGAAGTCTATCAAGGACTTTTCGAATCCATGCCACGGAAAATCGTTGCCTATTAAACAGGTGTTCATAATGTTTTGGCTCATCAGTATAAAAGGAATGTCAACAAGCATTAATTTCGTGAGGACGTTTGCTACCCAATCGTGAAAGGAAAGTGTAAACGCTCTTCAGCCGTCGTAACAACAATGAATGTAGGTCTTTTAAGATTTTTTGGCGTATAACACTCAGCACGCGATCTACCGTCTGTGGCGAAGGCTGTGCAGTGCAGTAATTTTGTTACTCTCCTCTCCCACTTTACTTACAAATGTCCACGAGAAAAGAAGTAATGTCTCTCATGATTTCGAGACTTAATTTCGAGTATTTTACCTTCGTTGTCGCTACGTGAAATGTTAATGTAGGAACACATTAATTTACTCCTCCCATAAACTGGGTGCTTAGAATTTTACAACCCATCATTTTCGTGAAAGACGTCTTTATCTCGCGTCTCCCACTGGAGCTTTTGTCTCTGTGATGTTCTAACTACTGTACACAAAATCCCAGCGACTCGCCTCATTCTATTTTGTGCTTTTTCGAGCTTGATGAATTATAACATAAAATCACCAGACAACAGTAGGCGGATCAGTATATTAGCTGCATTAGTTCAAGCCTAGGAGCACGTTGTTTATAAACAGCCAACGTACTACCTGAAAACCTATGACGTCGGCGATAAATGTCAGTCAGGCTTCAGAAAACAGCATGGCACAATAACTGCTTTTGTCAAAGTTAGCGATGATATCAAATATGCCATGGACAGACCTGAAGCCAGCATTTTAACACTGTTTGATTTAAGCAAGATGATAGAAACCGCTTATTTTGACGTGTACATACGACCATGAATTATTGACGAAATATTTGTAACCGCGTCACAGAGAAACTTCAGTATCACTACCAGAGTGGAATATGCCTCTTGTATAGAAACTTGCCAACTGACAATAAGACGTCAGCATTTATAAACTATTTTGGTGAAGTCTGCCACCTGCTTTACTTGCGACCGACCCTATGTGGTAATTCCATTCCATATCGCTACAAATTGCTACACCCAGGTATTTGAAGTGTAGACCATCCAGTAATGGTCCATCAAGAATTACTTCTGGCCACTCACTGTGTTAATAAGACTGTTATTTCTGAAATTCCATATATTAATTATTGTCAACATACGTGGCTCATGTTCTGCATAATTTGTTTTGTTGGTTCGCTAAGGACGTCTGATTAGTTTAGATGTATTTTTCGTTCCAAATGAGGATATCCTCTGTGATGTGGAAAATGTCAGGAAACAAGAATATCTCATAAATGTTTATAAAATAAGATCAGATATGGTAATGTACCTTGCGGATGTGAAGTAGGCAAACAAAAGACTTAAGCATATTTAAATTTGAAAGGTTATAAAACTGGTGAGCAAATATTCAATACACTTAAGTGCATACGATGATCCTTAGGCTATTGTAGCCACCCATCATCAAATAAAATAAAAGAAAAAAAAAAACATCTTACAGCACTAGTTTACAATGGTCGCATTACTGCACAAAATTTGTACAGAAGTCAGATTGTACGCAGTATTCATATTATGTGATATTGATAATAACATACATGCATCAATCGGTTCTGCCAAGAAATTCACCAATGGAGTAGAAGGAGCTGGCCACCAATAAATACTTTAGACTCTTCTCAAACTGTGCTCTATCATTAGTTAAACTTTTTATAACTGCTGACATGTTATTGAAAATGTATGTTGTTGAGTAGTGGACATCTTTCAGAACAAACGTAAGTGACTAAATAGTTATGAAAGTTATTTCTCTATAAAATACAAGAAAGGGTCTGAAGGCTCTTGTCAGGTGAAATAAGCGCATAAATAAATAAGCCGCTCTGAACGGCACTCGCTATACGTTTGAGTTCCGTGATTGGTTCTAATGATTTGTTGTATGTTCGGTAGTGAACTCACCCGTAACATAATCTTTTCATCGGATCATGCGCACTGCATTACAATTCCTTATATTAATCTCAAAGTTTCAACAATATTCTGCTGATACACGTCAGTATGTTACAGCGCCCTACATGAACGAAGAATTACAGACTTTATCTGAAATTTATTCGAACATGTCGTGATTATAACACTCCTGCAGCACTTTCTCGAGGGACTTCAGATGTCAGAATAGGTCCTGGCGATTTCTTCCCACTAAAGATATCTGACAGCTTCTATCTTCTATGGGGTTATCAGTCAGTTTCATATGTGTTCCGGCAGTTTGTAAACAGTCATTCTTTACGAATCTAAAATGCAGAATCTACTAAATCCTTTTTTAACTGACTAGGGTTTATGTAGCTATATTGCCAACAAATTGATTAAAAATATCACAACACAAATAATAATTTGAAATTCTTTTACAGTATTCGTATAGAGACATAACATCTACAAAACGCGAGTACTCTACAATTCAAACTTAAGTATCTTGCAGAAGTTCATCGAACCACATTCACACTATTTCCCTACCGCTCCACAACGCGCGGGATGAAATAATACTTGTATCTTTCCGTGCTAGTTCTGATTTTTATTACTTTCTTACGATGATAATTTCTCCAAATGCAAGTGGGCGTCAACAAAATATTTTCACATTCAAAAGAGAAGGGTGGAGATTGAGATGTCGTGAAAAAACTCTTCGCAACGAAAAATTCTTTATTGTAATGATTGTCACCCGAACCTGAGTATGATATCCATGACACTCTCCCCTCGTTTCGCATAATACAAAACGACCTGCACTTCCTCGATGTCCACTGTCAGTTCTCTCTGGTAAGGGTGCCACACCACACATAGCTAGAGAATCTTGTAATGACATCAACTGTAGCTAGAAGAGAGCATCTTTTTCCTTGAAAAACTCAAGAGTTTCTAATCAACATACAATCTAATATGAAAAAATAAAGTTTCATAAACACATAGAGGGAGAATAAAAGCTTATGTAATCACTGGTAATACACTTTATTTTACAAAACACGTTACTGTGACGTTTGAAATCGGAAAGGGCTTTATATGTTTGGATATGTTCATGAAACAATAGAACTGACTTAATGAAGAGGCTACTTCATTTAAACATGATTCTTACTGGAAAACAATAAATGTTTTTCATCTTATTCTGATATCCGGAGAGAGTGTTACCCTTGATACCTATACAGTGTACATGGGAAGAAAGTGGACCATGATTATGTTTCCTGCTCTTCTGAAATTTTCGAAGGCTTGGACAGTTTCTAATTATGAGTTGAATAGTAGCTTGGAGCCAGATTTAAGAGCGTCAGTTATCTGCCACTGGCCAGTTTCCCACACAATATCAAATGATGGGGTTTTAGACTGACGTTCACTGAAGGCCCAGAGGCACTGACATCCTTCACCAGCTGGAGCAACTTGTCATTGTAAGCCAGACCTACATAGGCTGGAGCCCACAGAAAGGTCCCTCATATCTCCTCTTTCGTTCTGAGCTGTTACTCGTAAAATTTCAGGAATTTAGAAGTTGTGTTGCACATTAGGTAACGATGAATTGAAATACGCTTTTTAAGGTTGATACTGCACTTCTAACATTCTGCGTGTTTTTTAGGGAATTGACTAGTTTGAACCTGGGACCTGTTGCTGGTAAGGAGATGCCAGACCTCACATGACATGTAGAGTTCAGAAGAGTTCAGTGAGACTAGCGATGATATAATCAAATACTCAATGATTTCAGCGTCAGCTCTACTGCACTCCCTGTAAAAGAATCTTAATACTAACTAAATTTAGTGGAAGGGGTTCAAGGCTTTCCTATTTTTAGTTAGCTGGTAAAATAAAGTCGAAAAAGCAGTTAAGTTTACCATTGGAAATTTTATTCTACTCACAAAACATTGTTTACAAATTGCACTGTTGATAAAAGGAAATATTTTAATACAGGATAATAAAAACCAACTGCGTTCAACAAAAATGTGAACGAATATTCCCTAAGTGGGTTTACAAGTTCTACAATGGATCGAAGGATGACCTATGCCATATCACATCTATAAACTAGATTTAAGTTAAGTTTCATAAAAGAGAAAACTATCAAAATGGTCTACAGTGACCCTCAATTATCTTTGATTACTTATCTAACTTGTCGTAAATTACAGTGGCTGATGTGGCTTCTCAATAATTATATAACAGAAAAATCATCGCGTTTCAGATTTTTACTTATGTAGCAAATGTGAACACCATGAGATTTAATTGACGATCAACGCTAGTATTACGTAAAAAGGGGACGTAACAGATGAGACTTCTGCAGTTCTGAGTGAAGCCTTATACGCTCAAAAATGCGGCATCACGTGCGTTCATTACCTTGTCGGTGTTTAGGCAGCATCAGTGGACGGCGGCGGCGCAGCTCCTCACAGCTCGCCGCCTCGGAAGCAATTCTCTCCTAATTTCTCCTTACTGCAATTTTCCGAAGTTGGTTTAAAAAGAGCTATCTGGCTGCGTTTCAACTGACCAACCAGGATCTCAATGTTAACCTTAAGCTCCGCCTACAAAATTCTGTCTATCCAATGAGAAACGTTATACTTTTCGTGGTGGGGTAATGTTTTTAACGTTTGCAACGTAACAGAGAGGCGAAAGAGTCTCACGCTAAAACTTGCAGTTGGTTTGGCCCTTTTAGTCTTATCGTAAGATCTATACTGTTCTTCTGGAGGGCTCTATCTTTTAACATGGGCTGGGGGGTGGTTTTGGCGGTCAGCTGGCGACGTGGGTCTCCGTCCCTTATCGTAGGGTCTCCTAGCCTACACGGTTCTGCTCTCGTCTTCTGTTTTCGTTTCTCCCCTCGGAACTGCGTCTGTTTCACGGTGGGAAGGTATGGCATGCATTTAGGAGTTCTTGTGTTAGTCTGTGGTATTCCATTTGCTCACTCGTTGATCGCATTACTTTGGTTAATTTAATGTCAGGATTTATTTGGAGTTATGTGACATACTGCCGGATTTGCTATCATGTCACGGTTTTCATGGAAGGTGTTGGATTTGCCTGACACCTTACACACTGCTTGATAATTGCTAAGTAACAAGTGCCAGTTACTATGGAACAAACATTCGTATCCCGCCTGGAAGGCGGCGCGTGGGTCTGCTCCTATAAACTGAAGGGTAGGCCGAATGTCGGAAGCGAGTAGGAGCAGGAAAAGGAGGTACTGCGGTACTGCATGTAAGTGATAACTCTTTTACTTATCTTTGCGTACAGACGAGTTCGTAGGTGCGAAGCCGTACAGGTATCAACGGTAAGGGTTACTAGTAGTAGGACAAACTATCATTGAAGTAATAAAGTCAGTAATGACCCCCCCCCCCCCCCCCCCACGAAGTAGAAACAGTGTTGCTAGGTCGTCTCCTCGGAATCAAATGGGTAGAATCTGCAGCGGCGCTCGTAGAGCTGAACAGCGCCGGCTAGAGGGCGCTGTCGTCGGTGTCGGTGTCACAGTGCCAACCTACGAACTTGCACCTACGCCGTGGCATCGTAGGTATCGATACCACACGAACAACAGCTGCTACTTATCATCCGACCTATGATGGAAATATAGACGGCAGGACATTCCAACTGCAGCGAAACCTCTGCACGGCCGCTCAGTATGCATTCGACAATTCGTGCAGTACGGTGACGGACGAAGGTTATTATGGAACCGATTATTGCGACATTCCGTGTGGTACGGCAACACGTCTGTAAGACTTCATCTGAGTGCTTACGATCGTGGACGAGAAGTTGGACGACTTGAAGCCAGTCAAAGGCTCACTACTGTGGCCGCAGTAATGAGTGTGGCCGGATGTGTCATCTCGAGATTAAAAAAAGGCTGTTGCAGGCGGAGATGCTGTACGAAAGAATGCCAGTGGTCATAGATGCACTACCACATTGCAAGAATATAAATACGCAGCCCTGATGAATGTGTCTCTGCCAGTAACATTTCATGGCGATTAAAGCAGGATGGTTTGTATGCTAGTAAACCCCTTAAATGCGTCCCTCTTCAACCACTTCATCGTCGAGGAAGAGTTCGTAATGTGGAGAACATATTGTTTGGGGTCAGCAATAGTGGTCCAGAGTGATGTCCTCAGACGAATCTCATTAAACTCAGGTAAGAGATTCCGGCACCAGTTACTGTGGAAACAGAGGGGAGCAATTCGCACTCCACAGTGTTTATGAACGTCATCTGTATAGCCTAAGCGTTATGGTGTGGGCAGGCTTTGTGCACAAAGGCCGAACACCGCCACATATCTTTGTACGAGCTACCGACAGAATATAGCGGTATTTCTAGGAGATATTCTGGATCAAATCCGTTTGTTTAGGGAAGCGGTAGGTTCCGACATTCTGTTTATGGACGACAATCTCCACCCACACAATACAGCAGAGATGTCGGACACACTGGAAAGTGAAGATAATGAACGTATGGAATGGCCTGCATACTCCTGGAACTAAACCCTACAGAGCATGTCTGGGATGCTCTTGGCAGATGCGTTTCTCAGCAAACACCCCATCGCCGAACAGTGCAAGAACCGAAAACCGCCTTGAGAGAGGAGTAGGACAATAACCCCCGAGGACTCGTCAGCAGTTTGGTAGCCAGCAAGAACAACAGGTGCAAAATGTGCACTAGTGCCCGAAGAGGGCATATTTCTTACGGAGCGCCCGATAGCGACCTTCATGTTGGAAGCTTGACCTGTGTCAAACACAAAGGTTGTATATATCTGTAATTCTGTTTTCCCATGTTGTCAGATCTGTACCAATTTTCATCGTAATAATTCCATTTAACCTCTATTACGTATGTACTGTGTTTTACGTTGTCCATCAGTGCCTGTGATTATTCCGTCCAAAACTGTCTTTGTTCCTTAGCAATCGTCTAGCGCAACGGCCTTGCCGCAGTGCAGGCACCGGTTCCCGTCAGATCACCGAAGTTAAGCGCTGTCGGGCGTGGCCGGCATTTGGATGGGTGACCATCCGGGCCGCCATGCACTGTTGCCATTTTTCGGGGTGCACTCAGCCTCGTGATGCCATTTGAGGAGCTACTCGACTGAATAGTAGCGGCTCCGGTCGAAGACAACCATCATAACGACCGGGAGAGCGGTGTGCTGACCACACGCCCCTCCTATCCGCATCCTCAGCAGAGGATGACACGGCGGTCGGATGGTCCCGATGGGCCACTTGTGGCCTGAAGACGGAATGCTATAATCGTCTAGCAGGGTTATGGAACCCCGAATGACGACCGAATCTGAAAGCCCCTTTTCCACAGTGAAAAACAAACAAGCATGGGCGTACCCAACTGGGTACGCCCATGCTTGCAACACTTGTCGTTTGGACAAAGAATGCTCACCCTGCAGTTAAAGTGTTTTGATATAGAGATAAATCAGTAAATACATGAACAGAGTATGGCCAATAATCAATAAGGTAAACGCTGAAATGCAATTTAATTAATCTGCCCACAGCTACATACGGTTTTCTGTATCTCGTGGCCGGCCGCTGCGGCAGAGCGGTTCTAGGCGCTTCAGTCCGGAACCGCGCGACTGCTATGGTCGCAGGTTCGAATCCTGCCTCGGGAATGGATGTGTGTGATGTCCGTAGGTCAGTTAGGTTTAAGTAGTTCTAAGTTCTAGGGGACTGATGACCTCAGATATTAAGTCCCATAGTGCTCAGAGCCATTTGAACCACTTTTTCATCTCGTGACTGAATATGGCGATCTGTGTTTTGCGCAGTAACAGTTTGCAGAGCCCATCCAGTAATTTATCACATTTGTGCTGCGGCGTTTCTTAAAAACGAAAAAAGGAGCCTGTGCGATTTTTCAGAACTGCGGTAAAGTACGTGGAACAGCCAATAACAGATAAGCCGCTTCTGTCTTCTAATCAACATACAATCTAATATGAATGTGACCAAGTCAAGTGACCTTATCTCTACTGAGTGAAATTAATTCTTTCAAAGTGGTGATTAATTACCTTTGTAGCTACCATTATTGCTTCCGTGTAGTAATCAAAAGCACGGAATTCACCACAATCCTCTTCATAAAAAATTTTAAAACACAATTTAGAAGTTCAGGCTTCATCTTATCATATTGCATTTTCAGTATTTCTGCAGTCAATGAGCGACTGGAAACATAACTCCAACCAGTTAAATGAGTATATGTTAGGCCACAAAATTTGGGATTTTAGGAGAAGCCAGCATTTAAAATAATGCTCGAAGTCATTGAATATTTCTGTCAGAGATGTCTCCTGCTCTCGATTTTATTTCGTGTAGTTTTTGTTTGTCAGTTGTATTTTGAGTTTCTTTTAATTTTCGTTGTAATTCGCTCTATTTTTTTTAATCAAAAGTAGGTTTTTGATATCGCCATTAAATTATGGCAGATTTGTAACAACTTTCGCTTTTATACATAGTACGCACGTAAACTACAATTTTCTGACTCTGACCAGGTATTTCTGCAAATATTCGTCTTCTAATATGCAGTCTGCTCGTCGTCGTATTTGCTGGATATGAATACAGTAATTTGTTGATATTTTGTGATTACTTTCAGGCCGTTATCATCATTGCTCTTCTAGTTTCCACTGGAACTCCTTCGTTCTAGACTGAACATTTATCATAGATCTGGTCATGCGGTACATGTAGGAGAAGTTCATTAACGAGATCAGAAATTACAACGAAAATGGAATTTATTCGTCGTTTACAAACGAATAAACTGCATATTTATATAAGCCGTTACATTTAAATAATCCTTCGGTCAGAGCTAACCGCCATTTCCACGGCAAATTCTCATGGTGACTTCTTGCCACATAAGTGACGATGTTAGCTTGAACTGATAGTACGAGGCATGTTGACAAATTGAAAGTGTACACAAACCGCATTGTCCCATTCACAGTCTGAGACAAACTGCGTTCTATTGTAACCTCTGTTACACAGGTGGTGCAGGCAACGATTTCCTGTCGTGGAGTGTTCAGAAAAAAACCCATGAATTATGGTTGTCATGAGGTGATGCACACCTTTGTTTGAACACTTTATAAAGAACGTAAACGATGATGTGAGACAATGATATTTTGATGTCTAATTGCAGATCTCACATTGCACAATAGTGACAACGGATGAAGTAGATTAAGGAAACGCAATATTGACTCTAGAGTACTACTCAGAAAGTCAAGCCTTTTTCGCTGATTTCCAAAGTATTTAAACATGGTGGTTTTGTTACCAGAAGAACAGAGAGGGCGGGAAGAAGGAGGGGAGAGCGACAAACCAGGCACTCTTTAGCTTTATTGTTAAAAGTGTTCACTGCTCCTATCCATCGATTGCATGGAAATTATGAACAAAATATCCCATAGTCATTATGACAACATCTAGAAGTGCTGAGAAAGCTGTATCCTTTCGGTCGACGGACAAAAACATTTTCTTGTGCATTAATTATGACGTTTCGCCAAGAAGGTACAGTAAAATCAGTTAAAATAAGTAAACAAAAGTCACAGTTTCATAAACAAGAAGTAAAATGAACAGTTACATCTTTTGGTATACATTATGTAGTACACATGAAAATCTATTTCTCAGAACGTACAGAAGGAAGGAAGATTAAGATTTAATGTCCTGCCGACAAAGTGGGCGTTACAGATTCCTATACAAGTTCGAATATGACAAGGGTGTGGAAGGAAATTGGTCGTCACCTTACAAAGTAACCATCTCAGTATTCACCTCTATCGATTTAGCTAAGCCATGGGAAATCTCACTCTGGATGGTTGGGCGGGGTATGAAGGGTTTTGTTCTGTTTGTTTAAAATTGTTGTGGTGGTGTGTGCGTGTTATTGTGAAACGTATTAAAATGTAACAGCAATAATAACAGTATTATTTAAAAGAAATAAATAATTCTTATTTATGTGCTGCTGAGTGAATTATTTTGTTATACCTTATCGTTACAAATAAATATTGAAGTGGTGTTTCATTAATTCAGTAAGTGAAATAAAAAGTATGCACCAAATAATTAATACATCACACCACGACCTCTTCCCATAGCAGCACTGGTGTCGTTAATATATTTTTTTAAAGTGACTGATAAATTACTCTGAGAAAAATTAATCTTGCGCACCAGCCACAAAAATATTTCATTTACGTAAAGTCTAAGATTGTTCTACTAAATGTTATTTTCATCGTTAGAATTGAAAAATAATAAATTTATATGGGTTCTTGTCCTCGGAGTTCAAATATTGTAATATCGATCGAAGGAATTAGTGTCTGATTATTTCTGCAGTTTGAAATTGCCGCTCCTTACGCTCACGTAATGGTGGCAGACAAAACACCATCTGGACTGGGTATTCTTACCAACGTAATTTTCGTAGAAAATCAATAACATCAACTTTTTCCTTTATGCTGGATTAAATTTCAGAATCCTACACCGTTTTGACTGTTCACAATATCAATATTATTCACCAGTTACCAATAATACAGAATCGCCGTACCAGGCGCTAATAGCCGCTTTCATGTTTGCTGCGGACACAAAACTTAAAACATTCGTAGTAGGTTATCTAGTTAGAAATAAAAGTCCGTACACTAGAATTCCGTTTAGTAAATTGTACGTTATATTCTAGACCACTTGCACCTCACACAACACGACTACTTTTTACAATATTTAAAAGAACAGACCTCAGCTTAATCTTTGATCTCAGCCGCTTGATACATCATAGAGAACAATAGAAGGAAAAAATTTCACAGACAATACAACGCCAATACATTCTTTTAGTGGTATTATCTTTTGTTATATGATTATTCTTTGTACAAAACTATTTATAAAAGTAATATATAATAATATAATATAATATAATATAGTGTAATATAATAATAAGTCTTTTCCTTATCAGTTTTCACATATAGGATTGAAAGTCATTCCTGGGAAAATAGTAATCACTTCACAAATCTCGAGCACTGTCGCATTCACTGGTGACACAAAATATTGGCGTTAACGTTACAGAGGATTTAAACCCCCTCCTCCACCCCCCCCCCCCGTCCCCGCCCCCTCTCCCTTCACACTATCGACAGGGTGCTGGCGGTACAGACCGGAGGTAGTAAGTAGTTTATCTCTTAATGTGTTGTTCTAATAACCCAGTTCTCAGTCGTATGTGGATTTTTAACGATCGGTCACAACCTAATTAGCTGTAGCGTATCAGCAACATGTTTATTGAGTGCAATGTGATCGCTGTCTGTGACAGCGTAATAGAGATTGTCTCGGTAAATCCGGTATCTGATTATCTCACGCTGGATGAGTGATTACTCAAGGCTGGAAAACTACAACAAGCAACAAAGAAACCTCTGTGACAGCCCTTAATGTTTCCATTTCACCTCACCCAGTGCGATAGTTCCTATTTTTCATGTTTGATTTTTCTTTTATGGTACCCTTCAATAGGGTTACACTGCAGAAAAGAATGAGTCATGTGCCAGCTGAGCTCTATACAAAAAGGCAAAGGACTACCTCTACGTCCTATGTTTGCAGAAGAATGAAAAAAATCACATAAAAACCTTATTTACTTTTTATCACTAGATGTTGTACGGAAGAAGCTGATTAACCAATAACTTTCTTACTTTCTATTTAATTATAAATAATACTGTATTAACTTTGATAATGTAATATAACAAAAAAATAAAATGGAATAATCGTATGGAGAAACGGTATGTTCAGCAAAGCATTCTAAAATATAGCATCTTACATTAATAGCCTGGTATTAGGAATAAAAAGCGTAAGTAGGCTGTTTAGGTTTTTATATTGGCAACGCCACGTAGCGCTCTGTGTGTAAATCACTGGCTGTGCTATGTGCAGTCTGTGGCCGGTTTGCATCGTTGGAATTTGCTATTGTAGTGTTGGGCAGTTGGACGTTAACAGCGCGTAGCGTTGCGCAGTTGGAGGTGAGCCGCCAGCAGTGGTGGATGTGGGGAGTAAGATGGCGGAGTTTTGAGAGCGGATGATTTGCACGCGTGTCCATCAGAGAGAGTACATGTGTAAGACTGGATGTCATGAAATATGATGACTTTGGAACGTTATTAAGGTAAATACATTGTTTGTTCTCTATCAAAATCTTTCATTTGCTGACTAGGCCTATCAGTAGTTAGTGCCTTCAGTAGTTAGAATCTTTTATTTAGCTGGCAGTATTGGCGCTCGCTGTATGGCAGTAGTTCGAGCAGAATAATGAAATTTAGGGAGTACATTTGTCTAGATACATATTTAAATGCTTAACATTGTGATCATAGGTTAATGTAAGTGCGAGATAAGCCACTGACAATGTGAAATGCTGGTACATTAATAATCGCTGAAACCTCCAGAATGTTGAATGTGAGCATGCAAACATGCATGCATTGTGTTGTACAGGCGCCGGAAGCCAGTTTGTGGGATGGAGTTCCATGCTTGTTGCCTTTTGCCAATACAGGTACGGTTACAGCTGTTTAAGTATGACACTGGAGTTGTCCGTCATGTAACAGATTTGTACCATTTCGTTGTATCACTCTGGTGCCAACTGCTGCTCAAACTACTGCTACAGATGCAATATGATGTGCAGAGCCATACTCCTAACACGATGGTCTTCCCTCCCGGTAATGTCACGTGACCGTCCGGAGTCCGGTCTTCTTGCGACCGTACACTGTTGTGACCACCGCGGTCAGCAATCATGTACAATGGCTGCATTCCTGCCAAGACTTCCTGCAGTATCGCAGAAGGAACATCCAGCCCTATCACACGACCTCGTTGAAACTCAGTAAGGTGTTGACAATGGTGTCTTTGTCGCCTTAAAGGCATTCTTGACTAACATCAACTCATCACACCCAATTTCATAGGTAACTAACTCTCACGGCGGTTACGCCGTGTGCTTAAAGAAAACCTGTTTTGCATTCTCATAATTGCTCTACTAGGGCCACTCTTATGCGACTGCCGCGAAATTCGAATAGCCATCATCTTACAGATGTGGCGTTTGAAAAGTCCATGCAAAAATAAACACTACTTACGTGTTTGGGGTAAACTTTTTTTATTTTTCAACATGGTCTCCTCTTAGACTTATACACTTCGTCCAACGCTGATCTAATTTGTTGATCCCTTTCGAATAATAAGAATTGTCAAAATCTGCAAAATACCTATTAGTTGTTGCAATCACCTCCTCATTTGAATAAAATCTTTGTCCCGCCAGCAATTTCTTCAAGTTGAGGAACAAATACTAGTCCGTGGGACCCTAGTCTGGAGAATACGGGGGATGTGAAACGAGTTGGAATCCTATTTCCATTAATTCTCCAACCACAACTGCTGAGGTGTGTGCTGGTGCATTGTCGTGATGGAAAATGACTTTTTTGCGGTCCAATCGCCGGCGTTTTTCTTGCAGCCCGGTTTTCAAACGGTCCAATAACGATGAATAATATGCACCTGAAATAGTTTTACCGTTTTCCAGATAGTCGTTGAGGATTATCCCTTGTGAATCCCAAAAGACAGTCGCCATAACCTTTCCGGCCGAAGGAACGTTCTTCACCTTTTTTTTGGTGCAGATTCTCCTTTGGTAACCCATTGTTTAGATTGTTTTTTGGTCTCAGGAGTATAGTAATGCATCCATGTTTCATCCACAGTGACGAAACGACTCTTAAAGTCCTGCGGATTCTTCCTGAACAGCTGCAAACAATCCTTACAACACTTCACACCTTTCTGTTTTTGGTCAAGCGTGAGCAATCGCGGAACCCATCTTGCGGATATCTTTCTCATGTCCAAATGTTTATGCAAAATATTATGTACCCATTCATCCGAGATGCCCACAGCACTAGCAGTCTCAGGAACCTTAACACTTCTGTCATCCATTACCATATCATCGATTTTATCAATGATTTCTGGAGTCGTAACCTCCACAGTGCGTCCAGAATGTTCAGCATCACTTGTGCCCATATGGCCACTCCGAAAATTTTGAAACTACTTATAAACTGTTCTGATCGAGGGTGCAGTGTCACCGTAATGTTTACCAAGTTTCTCTTTAGTGTCCTGAGGCGTTTTGCCTTTCATAAAGTAATGTTTAATCACCACACGAAATTCTTTTCTCGTCCATTTTTTGACAATCACTCATCTTCCTTGAGTTACACGAATGGCAAACACAAAGAAATAGACCAATATGGCTGTAACTTGGTGTGCATTCCTTCCGAAGATGCTACTATAGTTCAATTCTTTATCGCGCATGCCCGCCCAGACGCGGGAGATTGCTGCGTTGCCAGTTGCACACGACGCACGCGCCAATAGAAGCAGCGCCATAGTATAGCATAGTTCGCAAGCTTACGGTTAGAGGGGACAAAAACTATTTGGCCCAAAAATTAGATTTTTACACATCTTCTTGACTGATACCTTCCCCCCATAAATGACTTACTTTTGTTTCGATGTTCAACGCAGTTATTATGCAGCATTAAATATAGTAAACCATTACACGAAATTTTGAAGAGTTTGCAGAGGTAAAAGTCCATACAGTATACTTTCCGTATGGTCGATTTTAGTTGCCACAATGTTGAGAATGAAATGTGGACAAGATACCTAAATTTCATATAAAATTTACTGTATAACAAAAGCTCATTTAAGTACCACATAGGTATCGTATGTAATATTGAGAAATATTCCGTCTTTCGCGACTTTAACAAAAGTTTTATTTACACTGAGCACGTTTGGCTTTATTTTAAAGCACTTCAATCAATCAAAAGGAAGTGGACAAAATAGATTAAACAAAACTGTGGACTTACAAAAACATTAGGACTTGAATATACCGTCTATCAGTGAAGTGCTGTGAGCTATGTCAAATATAATTTTTGTGTGTGGCACACACAAACATCATTTGCTAAAACACTGATCTGCCAACATAAACGTTGAATATTGTGTTACCACAGCACAAAACTACGGAAGGTGACTTGGCAATGGAGGAGACAAAATACTGTCCACTGAAGATGCTTCAAAAGAGAGAAACGCGTCTGGTCTAAATAAGTCCCTTATTACAGTTGCAGAAGAGGAATATATTTCAGTACCATTGGTAAAACTGCGACTGTGGAACAAAAACAGGAAAGAGAACACGAGTACCATTGTGTATGTGCCATACCTTTCCTTGATTTCATCATCATCCTTGATTGAAGTGCTTTAAAATAAAGCCAAACGCGTCCGGTGTAAATAATACTTTTATTACAGTCGCGAAAGACGGAATATTTCTCAATATTACATACGACACCTATGTCGTACTTATTAAATGAGATATTGTTATACAGTAAATTTTATATGAAATTTAGGTATCTTGTCCACATTTCATTCTCAACATTGTGGCAACTAAAATCGACCATACGGAAAGTATACGCTATCGACTTCTACCTCTGCAAACTCTTCAAAATTTCGTGCAATGGTTTACTACATTTAATGCTGCATAATAACTGCGCTGAACATCGAAACAAAATTAAGTCATTTATGGGGGGAAGGCATCAGTCAAAAAGACGTGTAAAAATCAAATTTTTGGGCCAAATAGTTTTTGTGAAATCGAATGGTAAGTGTGTCAAAGCAGTGGGAACACCATGTGTCTGCACAGGCGAGCAGTCCAGTGATGACAAATCGTGCACAGCGCGGAATGCGGCGAGCACGTGTCTGCAGCAGCGAAAGGGTTAATGAAGAGACAAAGCACTAGAAATTTCAAAAAATTGCATTCAAACGAATATAATTCGTGAAGTAAGGCACTTTGATATTGTTTTTAAATAATGAAAATATTAAGCATCACATAGGGTTTGAACTCATAACCTTTGACATAGCAGCCCAACATCGTAACCATTACGCTAACGCACCTCATCTAACTAAGTGACGCAATTAGGAGTATAACACGCAAAATACTGATAAACACTGTTGGTATGACTATGAATTACTCACGCTTCGTCGAAGAACAATAGGAAATAAACAATTACCGCTGTTCTTTATTGCTATCACCTGAATTACGAGTCTTATTGCTTGTTTGGTTTAATTAATTAATAGAATATGAAGCAATTGGTATAAGGAATGCTTTTTCCAAACTTTCTATAAAAGAATGTCTGCTATCAAGACATTGCTTTTGTTCTATTACTTTATTTGTGACTGAATGTTTCTAAAACGGAAGACACTCGTCCATGCTCTACACTTCAGTCGACATGTGGCAACGTCGTTCTCTGTTCATTGGCTGACTGTGTTTTGTGACGTCAGATGCGCAGAACGAACCTAAACTCGGCCGCCAACATAAATGACGCGCACTTTAACTAAACATCACCTCGACACGAGCAGGTGGTGCCATCTTTCGGACTTTGCACGGACTTTTCAAACGCCCCTCGTATAAACACGCTTACCAACTTTCGTTCATGTCGCACAACTCCTTCTTGGTATTGTGATTTTTATCCGTCAGCGTACACGTCTCTCTACATACCGTGATCTCTCTTACCTTATTCTTGAGGTACTTACGTCAGATAGACGATGATGGCAGCGTAACTGTTGTCCATCGTTTCTCGAATGTCGGTTCTCTGATTTTACCCAACAGGTTATCGTGTTCTTCCAAAGACTTCCAACCCCATGTCACATTTTCATATGGGATTCACTGTCCTATTATGATTTTAGCAGCGCGCCTCTGAATTCGGTCGATGTCTGCTGCCATACCTGCTTGATGACTCGAAATAGTGGAACAATTCTCTGGACTTGGTTGCACTGCCTAATTGTTTTTGGTTTCCTTTACAGCTGGACTGCGCTTATTCAGAGCGCAAGATCTGTCTCCCAGTCTCCTTCCCTACCACACCTGTGCGATGTGGCACAGTGTTAAGACAATGGACTCGTATTCGAAAACGAACCGGTTCATACCTCCATTGGCTATCCAGATTAATTTTTTTCTATAATGGCTTTGCGTGAACTCTAGGATGGTTCCTTTGTCAGGGCACTGTATATTTACCTCCCCATTATTCCCCTATCCAAGCTTGTTTTATTTTCCTAATGATCTCGTCATCGACAGAAAGCTGAAGTGTAATCTTTCTTTACCCTACCACAGACTACATGCTCGTCCCATTTCATATCCCATCGTACTACAGACTCCGCATACTTAAACGATGTGATCTGCTCAAGATATTCACCACTAGTCTAGTAATCACACACCTCCCAGTTATTTATGTTTGTTGTGGGAATTATTTACAAGCAGCCATGTTTAAAGAGATGTGGAAAGTTTTTCCAAGGCTTTCTGTGTTTTCTTACGATTCTTGTAGACAATACTGTCATCAGCGAACAATCTGACAGTTCTGCTGATAAATACTTTATATAAACTGATGGGCCACAATAAAATGACCGCTGCCTTCCTTAAATTTGAACGCCGCCTGGTGGCACTGTTGACACGTGACGCGGTAAGGAAAGTATGGAGTTGTTGCATGAGTTCGTAGTGTTTTTCCGTAAGATTAATAAACATAACGGTCACGAAAACTGACAACAGCCGGGAGAGTGGTTTGCTGACCACATGTAACTGACGTCGGTTTGCAGAAGGGTTTTGGAGCGTATACTGTATTCAAACATTATGATTCACCTCGAAGGGAACGATCTATTGATACGTAGTCAGCATGGCTTCAGAAAACATCGTTCTTGTGCAACGCAGCTAGCTCTTTATTCGCACGAAGTAATGGCCGCTATCGACAGGGGATCTCAAGTTGATTCCGTATTTCTAGATTTCCGGAAAGCTTTTGACACCGTTCCTCACAAGCGACTTCTAATCAAGCTGCGGGCCTATGGGGTATCGTCTCAGTTGTGCGACTGGATTCGTGATTTCCTGTCAGGAAGGTCGCAGTTCGTAGTAATAGACGGCAAATCATCGAGTAAAACTAAAGTGATATCGTGTGTTCCCCAGGGAAGCGTCCTGGGACCTCTGCTGTTCCTGATCTATATAAATAACGTGGGTGACAATCTGAGCAGTTCTCTTAGGTTGTTCGCAGATGATGCTGTAATTTACCGTCTAGTAAGGTCATCCGAAGACCAGTATCAGTTGCAAAGCGATTTAGAAAAGATTGCTGTATGGTGTGGCAGGTGGCAGTTGACGCTAAATAACGAAAAGTGTGAGGTGATCCACATGAGTTCCAAAAGAAGTCCTTTGGAATTCGATTACTCGATAAATAGTACAATTCTCAAGGCTGTCAATTCAACTAAGTACCTGGGTGTTAAAATTACGAACAAATTCAGTTGGAAAGACCACATGATAATATTGTGGGGAAGGCGAGCCAAAGGTTGCGTTTCATTGGCAGCACACTTGCAAGATGCAACAAGTCCACTGAAGAGACAGCTTACACTACACTCGTTCGTCCTCTGTTAGAATATTGCTGCGAGGTGTGGGATCCTTACCAGGTGGGATTGACGGAGGACATCGAAAGGGTGCAAAAAAGGGCAGCTCGTTTTGTATTATCACGTAATAGGGGAGAGAGTGTGGCAGATATGATACGCGAGTTGGGATGGAAGTCATTAAAGCAAAGACGTTTTTCGTCGCGGCGAGATCTACTTACGAAATTTCAGTCACCAACTTTCTCTTCCGAATTCGAAAATATTTTGTTGAGCCCAACCTACATAGGTAGGAATGATCATCAAAATAAAATAAGAGAAATCAAAGCTCTAACAGAAAGGTTTAGGTGTTCGTTTTTCCCGCGCGCTGTTCTGGAGTGGAATGGTAGAGAGATAGTATGATTGTGGTTCGATGAACCCTCTGCCAAGCACTTAAATGTGAATTGCAGAGTAATCATGTAGATGTAGATGTAGATGTCCCTCCGTATCCGCATCTGGTGACGCCTGAGAGCTCAGGATGAAACTGCGGCCGGTCGGTACCGTTGGGCCTCCAATGCCTGTTAGGACGGTGTTTGTTCGTTTGTTTTAATAAAAACAATAGATAACGTAACAGAGGCTCAAGTCATCTATATTATATTCACCTTCAGTATATACAACAGTCTGCCAACGCTGGGATAACTTTGCGACTGTACAAATCACTTGGAACTCATCGACCCATGTTGGGAGCGCATTTTCGTCTAGAATGGATGTTCCTTGAAGGTTGTTCGATAGAGAGCAGAAAATATGAAAGTATGAGGGCGCAAGAACAGGTGAATAAGTTGAGTATGAAATGACTTTCCAATCCAACTCCTATACAGTCTTTTGGTCAGTCTAGCGAAATGTGGGCAGACATTATCGTGGAGCAGCACCACTTCACGTAATCTGCCTGGTCGTTGCGTCTGCGAGACGTCTCGGTTGTTGACAATAATATTCAGCAGTGATGGTTACACCTCGGGAAGCAATTCGTTGTACACCACACCTCCGCTGTTTCGCTAGGCGCATAACACAGTCTTCTGTGGATGTGCGCAGGTCTTAATGTTGGTAGTTGCTGCTTAACTTGGGGTCAACGATTAGTTATTTTTCTTGTGTTAGCAAAAAGATACCATTTCCTGTCACTAGTAATGATACAGCATACGAACGGTCGGTGTTATTCACGAGCAAATTGATAACGACCAAGTAGAGTTGCACAAGATGCCACCCACAGATTTTTGTGATTTTGGCTTAGAGCATGCGGTACTCTCACATCCGATTTCTGAACCTTCCACTTTGTGTGCAAATATCGCACGTGTCTGGAATGAACATAGTTCGTCACGTTTGGTTGTGGTTTAGTGCGTTTAAACGATCTTCATCAAAAGCTGAACATCTTCCTGAACGTGGCGAGTCACTAATGTCAAAACGATAATCTTTAAAACGAGAAACCATTTTGTTGCTGTGCTCTGTCCAATCCCATTAGCTCTATACACCGTGAAAACGTTTGTAGCTGCCTTCGCTGCTGTCGCCCCTCTGTAGAACTCAAACAGAAGAATAAGTTGGAAATGTTCCGATTTCTCAACTTGACGCTCCATTTTCCAGTGTCGACAGCTCCATTCGCTATTTGCAACTGGCTGAATGACAGTACGTAAACTTAAAATCAACAGTGAAGTACAAATAAAAAAGACAATCGATAAATAAACACATAGAAACCGGAATACCAACATGCAAAACAAAAACGCCACGATCAGTTGTAGAATTTTTGAACTTTTATTATGTTCGAGTATAATGACTTTTCTGGAAACTAGAAACCTACTCTGTAGGAATCAGCATGGGTTTCGAAAGAGACGATTGTTTCAAACCCAGCTCGCGCTATTCGTCCACGAGACTCAGAGGGCCATACACACGGGTTCACAGGTAGATGCCGTGTTTCTTGACTTCCGCAAGGCGTTCGATACAGTTCCCCACAGTCGTTTAATGAACAAAGTAAGAGCATGTGGACTATCAGACCAATTGTGTGATTGGATTGAAGAGTTCCTAGATAACAGAACGCAGCATGTCATTCTCAATGGAGAGAAGCCTTCCGAAGTAAGTGTGATTTCAGTAGTGCCGCAGGTGAGTGTCGTAGGACCTTCGCTATTCACAATGTATATAAATGACATTGTGGATAACATCGGAAGTTCACTGAGGCTTTTTGCGGATGATGCTGTAATATCGAGAGGTTGTAACAATGGAAAATTGTACTTAAATGCAGGAGGATCTGCAACGAATTGACGCATGGTGCAGGGAATGGCAATTGAATCTCAATGTAGACAAGTGTAATGTGCTGCGAATACATAGAAAAATAGATCCTTTATCATTTAGCTACAATATAGCAGGTCAGCCAACTGGAAACAGTTATTTCCAGAAATTATCTGGAGTAAGCATTATGAGTGATTTAAAATGGAATGACCATATAAAATTAATCTTCGGTAAAGCAGATACCACACAGATTCACTGGAAGAATCCTAAGGAAATAAAATCCGAAAACAAAGGAAGTTGGTTACAGTACACTTGTTCGCCCACCGCCTGAATACTGTTCACCGGTGTGGGATCCATACCAGATAGGATTGATAGCAGAGATAGAGAAGATCCAACGGAGAGTAGCGCGCTTCGTTACAGGATCATTTAGTAATGGCGAAAGCGTTACGGAGATGATAGATAAACTCTAGTGGAAGACTCTGCAGGAGAGACGCTCAGTAGCTCGGTACGGACTTTTGTTGAAGTTTCGAGAACATACCTTCACCAAGGAGTCAAGCAGTATATTGCTTCCTCCTACGTATATCTCGCGAAGAGACCATGAGGATGAATTCAGAGAGATTAGAGCCCACACAGAGGCGTACCAACAATCTTTCTTTCCATGAACAATACGAGACTGGAATACAACGGAGAACCCATAGAGGTAGCCAAAGTACCCTTCGCCACATGCCGTCAAGTGGCTTGCGGAGTATGGATGTAGATGTAGAACTAATGCATCAGCCTAATACGTTTGCAGTGAGCACGGGTTATCGAGACTGGATCGTGAACCAACCGAGACATGTCCCCTTGCCCGACACGTTCATTTTTACTCCAGATCAATGGTTGCGTCCAGATAATGCTGATATCTAGGCGAACGGCTGCTCGAAACGTGTACCGCGCCTCGGACGCAGGTAGCTGAGGGAAGTATAATGGTATGGGAGAGGTTCACCTTGGCTTCCATAAGATCTGTGGTAATAAACGAAGGCACATTGACAGCTGTGGGCTTCGTGAAGAATACTGCAGACTACCTTCATCCTTCCTTGCTTGATGTCTTGCCTTCCAGGTTAACTATTTGTGTCACAAAGCTGGAATAGTGCTGTAATGATTCGCTGTCAAGTACAGCGTATATTTTTCAATTAGAAATAAAATCTTGAGGCAATTGCATGTCTGTGAAGACACACAGCTTGATCCTAGCTAGGGTAAAAGTCAACAGTCTGGTACGGTGTTTTCGTCTTCCGTTAACCTGGGGAGACTTAACGTATTTGTTGACCTGCTTCGACGTTTTTCAGGGTATTATGTCCCAGTAAATCAGTCTCTGTTGCACATGAGTTGTTTTTATTCACTCCGTGCTAATTACTTAAGCTTATTCTCCTCCAGGGATGCCATAATATTCGAACTTAAACTACGGTCTAGGGTCATGCAACAGACGGACTCGGTGATACTGGTCAATAAGTACTGTGCATACGATATTTGCTTGCGATCTTTTACCCTTTCGGTCAAGAGGTGGGACCTGACTTCCTTTCTAGTCCTGCGAGACTATTCGCTGCGTCAGATTTCCAATGAATTTGAGCTGCTACTTTAGCAGCGTATTAAGTGTAACAAATGGTAATAATTGCACCTTTACACTGGGCATTCATACTTGTTTTTCTGCACCATGTTGCCATGTATAATGTAATATCTATTTCTGTTGTTTGGTTCAAATGGCTCTGAGCACTATGGGACTTAACTTCTGAGGTCATCAGTGCCCTGGAACTTAGAACTACTTAAACCTAACTAACCTACGGACATCACACACATCCATTCCCGAGGCAGGATTCGAACCTGCGACCGTAGCGGTCGTGCGGTTCCAGACCGTAGCGGCTCTGTTGTTTGTTAAAGATTCTGTTTATGATGTGCACAAGTGGACAGTGTAAGAAATAAATAGCACGTGTGAATTTCTACACAAAGGGACACGGAAAAGCCTGTAATTGAAATTACTTTCACACTTCCCACTATTTGAAGGACAAGAAAACAAGGAAAAAATGAGCGTCTTCGTATATGCGTTTTACAGAGCAGGTTCCGTAGAGTTGCAGCATCAAATGTTATCGAAAATTAAAACAAAAGGTTCTTGATAATGGGATGTTTTTTCCAAAATCCCGGTGTACAATACAAATTTAACAAATTAAGAACGTAACTGGGAGTAACAAGTGTTTTAATAATAAAAATAACACCATAGATACGAGTGTTTGATTCTTATTCTTGAACTGAGATCCTTATTCCTGAATTGTAAACGATTTTTCCTTCGGCCCCATTGGCAGCTATTCTCTTCTCTATCTACTACCGTTGTGCGTATGTTAATGAGAAATCACTGACTGAATAAAGATTTGTGTTTCCGTTTCTAGTGAGGAAGGTTTGCAATGAAATCGTGTGCAGACGTGAAGCTTCTTTCTCTCGAAGAGCGCTATTAAATTTACAGTGCCTCAGTCCAATGACGACTCCCCATCGACACTGCCACTTGTGGGTCATAGACAGAAATATAACTGATACACTAATGACACGTCAGTGGTTTGCAAAAGTGAAAAAGAATTGAGTCGGGCTCTAAATCAAATGTAATGTGTGCTAGCTGATGGCTGTTACTAGCACATAAACAAAAATAAAGCCAAAGTAATGTATTGCACAGCAGATGGACACGCTACATGTTTGAATGTTATTTTGTACTAGATACCTTGAAAGGAATTGATGAACTTTGCCGTCTGGGAAGTAGTATAGCTGAAGAAGTGAGACTTCTACAAGTAGCTAACGCAACCACAATCCAAAACCACCAGCAACTACAACTGCCACGTTAAAATGGTTCAAATGGCTGTGAGCACTATGGGACTTAACATCTGAGGTCATCAGTCTCCTAGAACTTAGAACAACTTAAACCTAACTAACCTAAGGACATCACACACATCCATGCCCGAGGCAGGATTCGAACCTGCGACCGGAGCGGTCACGCGGTTCCAGACTGAAGCGCCTAGAACCCCGGCTTGCCACGTTAAAATGTCTTCATTAGTTGAACATATAACCTTCGTTAAAACACATTCGTGGCAATCTAAATATTTGAAATTCCTGTATTTACATATTTTAATGTTAATGTAACTTTAAAAATTCTGTTACAATATCGTCAATTTTGTAGTGACTGCCAGTATATTAGTATGAAATGGAATATGAGCCGACTTATAGGGCAAGTACAAGGATGTTATCAGTACCGGTAACATAGTCATCACTGAATGAAACCGTTCGTCGTTTATTGTAAACTGCGACCGAGGACTGAAATAAAGGTACTTTCTAGTTGATATTTTTCCCTTATACAAGTCATTACAAGTCATTTAGATACTACGAATCAAAAGGACTCGAATAAAGAGGAACAGACGTTATCGTAAAGAAAGGAAAATTAGGACAAGGAAAAGATTAATGATAAGTTTCGTTTGGAACGTGTGGCTCAGTGGCGCTGTGAGTCAGTGTCGAGATTACAGGTCCACTGGTCCGTGATTTGATCTCCAGTTGGTCCTGGAATTTTTTGTCTGTCACACATCGCTTCAGTCATCTCTTGTAATGACTTGTATAAGGGAAATAAACCAAATTGAAAGTATCTTTATTTCAGTCCCCGATCGCAGTTTAGAATAAACGACGAACGGTTTCATTCAGTGATGACTATGTTACCGGTACTGGTAACATCCTTGTATTTGTCCTATAAGTCGGCTCATATTCCATTTCATACTAATATACTGGCAGTCGCCACAAAATTGACGATATTGTAACAGAATTTTCAAAGTTATATTAACATTAAAATATCCAAACACAGAAATTTCTAATATTTGGGTTGCCACGAATGTGTTTTAACGAAGGTTATATGTTCAATGAATGAAGACTTTTTAACGTGGCAGTTTTAGTTGCTAGTGGTTTTGGATTGTGGTTGAGTTAGCTACTTGTAGAAGTCGGGCATGTACTTCCTCGTTTATGGCACTACAAACTTCAGCAAGCGCTTGCAGTAGCCATTACCGAATACTTTGTCTGCTCCGCTTGGTTTTGTGTTATTCGTTGCTCGTTGTGATGCTACCTTACTTTGATATGAGTGAATAGACTAATACCGGTCCATAACGTAATTCCGGTACGACTCCCTGGACACCATAAAGCATAGGCGATTCCTATGAGGATATCTCGAGTCTCGCTTTACGAGGAGCACAAGCCCCGGGTATAGACTGCAAGCCCTGCAGGTTGTCCAGATTTAGACTTTCTGTAAGTTTCCTAGATTAAGGCGAACGTCGGCCTGGTTATGTTGAAGAGGACACGGCCGAATTCCTTCCCGCTGCTGTCCAGTGCGAGTTTGTGCTCCGTCTCTCTTGGTATTCTAATGTGTAATCCATCTTCCTGCCCAGTTACTTCTCACTGCGAGTGGTTTCTGCACTGAAGAAAAGGCCAGGAGGTCGTCGAACTTTTATGAGCACTATGCAATGAATTTCGAAATAGACGCTGGCACAAGTAGATTTTACGGGCAGGATACGAGAAAAAGCGCCGTTCTAATAAAAGTAGTATACCAGTATGATACTGCGTGAAGAGTTTGACAGAGCACTGAAAGTCCTAAGTCGAAACAAGGACTCGTGAGTAGACAACATTCCATTAGAACTACTGATAGTCTTGGGAGAGCCAGCCCTGACAAAACTCTACCATCTGGTGAGCAAGATGTATGAGACAGGCGAAATGCCCTCAGACTACAAGAAGAATATAATAATTTCAAACCCAAAGAGAGCAGGTATTGACAGATGTGAAAATTACCGAACTATCAGATTTAAAAGGCACGGCTGCAAAATACTAACGCGAATTCTTTACAGACGAATGGAAAAACTGGTAGAGGCCGACCTCGGGGAAGATCAGTTTGGATCCCGTAGAAATGTTGGAACACGCGAGGCAATACTGACCCTACGACTTATCTTAGAAAATAGATTAAGGAAAGGCAAACCTACGTTTCTAGCATTTATAGACTTAGAGAAAGCTTTTGACAATGTTGACTGGAATACTCTCTTTCAAATTCTGAAGGTGGCAGGGGTAAAATACAGGGAACGAAAGGCTATTTACAATTTGTACAGAAACCATATGGCGGTTATAAGAGTCGATGGGCATGAAAGGGAAGCAGTGGTTGTAGCCTGTCGCCGATGTTATTCAATCTGTATATTGAGGAAGCGGTAAAGGAAACGAAAAATTCGGAGTAGGTATTAAAATCCATGGAGAAAAAATAAAAACTGAGGTTCGCCGATGACATTGTAATTCTGTCAGAGACAGCAAAGGACTTGGAAGAGCAGCTGAACGGAATGGATAGTGTCTTGAAAAGAAGGATATAAGATGAACATCAACAAAAGCAAAACGAGAATAATAGAATGTAGTCGAATTAAATCGGGTGATGCAGAGGGAATCAGATTAGGAAATGAGACACTTGAAGTAGTAGATGAGTTTTGCTATTTGTGGAGCGAAATAACTGATGACGGCCGATGTAGAGAGGATATAATATGTAGATTGGCAATGGCAAGGAAAGCATGTCTGAAAAATCGAAATTTGCTAGCATCGAGAACAGATACAAGTGTCGGGAAGTCGTTTCTGAAAGTATTTGTATGGAGTGTAGCCATGTATGGAAGTGAAACATGGACGATAAATAGTCTGGACATCTGGACAAGAAGAGAACAGAAGCTATTAAAATGTGGTGCTACAGAAGAATGCTGAAGATTAGGTGGGTAGATCACATAACTAATGAGGAGGTACTGAATAGAATTGGGGGGAAGAGAAATTTGTGGCTCAACTTGACTTGAAGAAGGGATCGGTTGGTAGGACATGTTCTGAGGCATCAAGGGATCACCAATTTAGTACTGGAGGGCAGCGTGGAGGGTAAAAATCGTAGAGGGAGACCAAGAGATGACTACACTAAGCAGATTCAGAAGGATGTAGGTTGCAGTAGGTACCGGGAGATGAAGAAGCTTGCACAGGATAGAGTAGCATGGAGAGCTGCATCAAACCAGTCCCTGGACTGAAGACCACAACAACAACAACAACAACAACAACAACACCAGTAGTGGCCACAACGAGACTCCTGGGCCACATGAGGCTCTTGCCTCGATCTAGTGCGGCTCTTATCGACTCGGCAATGCCCTGCCACGCTCTATTGACAATTTGATAATGCTGTACACAGCCGTTAGTAGTAGCCAGTCACTCATGTAGCGAGTAATGTGATGATGGTTCTCCGTGCAGTGGCATTGCTTTAGTAAAATTGTGATTATTGCTGATGTGATAACGATTGTGATATTGCCTAAGAAGCATAAATATGAAGCAGAGAATAGCATGTTTAATAAAGACTGGCGAGTGACATTTGTTTTTGTGGCGAGAAAGAGTAAACCAGTGTGTCGTTCGTGTCCAATGACATTGTCACAGTTCAAGTTCACTGTTCTAAATCAAAGTCGATTAATTAATTTTGAAGTAAGTTTAAATTTGGGCGGCTGGTCACAATTTCACAGTACTTGGAACGCTGAGATAGTGACACACTGCAGAGAGAGGTACGAGGGTAATCCGAAAAGTAAGGTCTCCTAATTTTTTTATAAGTACAGAACTCTGTTTGTGTGGCAGTTGGTCACACTGTTATGAAGAGTGCTTCACGCGGTGTGTGCAAACATGCGCACGCCTCGCTGAGGCGCTCAGTGTTGGCTTGGCAGCCTTTGAGAATGGAGCTCCCGTTGGGTGTTACCGCCAAGTGCGAATTGCGGGCAGTTATTCGGTTTTGGAACTCCAAGGGCACTGCGCCGATTCAAATCCATCGCCAATTGACGGAAGTGTATGGTGAGTCGTGCATGGCTGTCAAAAATGTTCGTAAGTGGTGTAGAGAGTTTGCAGCTGGTCGGACCGAAATTCACGACGAACAAAAGAGCGGGAGACCGTCAATTCCTGAGGAGACAGTGTTGAAGGTTGAGCAAAGTATGCGTGAAGATCGGCGGATCACCCTGGATGATCTGTGCACGTTGGTTCCTGATGTTTCCCGAAGCACCGCTCACAGAATTTTAACGGAAACGTTGAACTACCGGAAGGTGTGCGCAAGGTGGGTGCCACGCATGCTGACTGAGGACCACATGCGGCAACGATTTGATGCTTCCCGCGCATTTCTTCGCCACCTTGCAGCCGAACAGGACAACTTTCTGGACTCATTTGTCACGGGTGACGAAACCTGGGCATCCCACTTTACACCGGAGACCAAGCAACAATCATGCCAGTTCTTAACTTCCTAAACTGCATTGCGGCGTGCTGGTATGACATGGGCATACAAAAACTGCCACAGCGTCTACAAAAATGCAGCGACAGAAATGGTGATTATGTCGAAAAATAGCTAAATGTTCAAGTTGTAAACTGATGTAAACCACCGTAGAAATAAAGAGGTCTACGTACTTATAAAAAAATAGTCCTTACTTTTGGGATTACCCTCGTAGCAAGGGCAAAATTTAAATAAACAGTTTTCATAGTATTCATCTGTTATTGTTCTTCGTTGTTGTCGAAAGCTGTAGGTTCACCATCCATGTCCATGCTATTTGCTGAAATGTAACTTCATATACTGGTCTATGCGATGCTCGGTTTCATTTTCTTAAATGATGTGGACACTGGTTGATTTTATGCTGTCGAATACACATAATTGTTCCTTATTTCACTTCACTTTACAAATAAATTCAACCTCCATTCTGATTCGACACAGAGATAACTCATACTCCATAGACGGACTGAACAAGAATATAGATTTACCCATAACAACATGTAGCAAAGACAATACTATCGTATATCGATCTATTCACGCAAAACCGTCTTTGGAATATTCATTACGAAAACAAAGTACAAATCCGTAATAATCATAGTAATTACGTAAAGAATTTATACATGGTGACGTTTACCGATTTCGTATAGCTATTTGGTAGTGGATTTCTGGGTTTTGAGTCTTTAACTTGGGAATCACTTATTTAATATTCAAGATCGGTTCGTGCATTTTATCTCAGCATAACCAGTTTTATTACAACCAAAGCACATCGGTTTCAGTAAAGACTCTTCTGTTGGTTCTCAAACATGGAAAACTGAATTGACATCTTTCCATAAAAACATTTAAGGTCAGAGAGTTATGTGTTTACAAAGAAAGCAGATCCAACGTAGTAGCAAAAGCACACATAGGGGGAATAGATGAAGAATATTGCACACACTGCTTCTGTGTTAGAACCCGCAAATAAGAAACTTCAAGGAAATCCTTGATCATATGCTCGCTTTTAGGCATACGATACAGGCTTTTGTTATCAGCGAGGTTATTGTAACTTAAAAAAAAATTAGTTTGCTTACATGGACATCTTTCGCAGCAGCTGTTAAAATCTTTTGTTATCGATAATCCGTCAGCTCAAGACGGATAACCTATAGAAACAAAAACTTAGTGCACAGCAGCGAGTCTGGCTTTGAACGAGACTACAGATATCAAAGATCAGCCGAAACTTGCCGCATTTCTAAGATAACTATAAAATGACTTGCAGCTCATGCAAGAGCTCTTGGTTTCCTCGTTAATGTTAACTATTATTCTCTAATCAATACGGCTCAGTTACAGTCATTTCCATAAGTTCGCGGGTCCCAAAGACAAGAACTGTGGCCACCCCTCCTGTACAGCGATACACCGGCATAAAAAGAGAGACCATGGCGCGTTAGTCCCACGAAAACAAAGCACAGTTACCTCACATGCCTCTAACATATGTTGTAAGGAAAAAAACTGGGAACCGATCTAAGAGTGAAGGTCAAGGTTGCTAGCACTTCGAAATACTTCGTACGCAACATACAGGCAACTTGTCCAGCTACCTGCAAGTTCACCTTGGTGCATTTCCTGGATGTTATTGGGTAACGTTTCATGGCAAACAGTTACAAGCGTCATAAGTGAGTTAAGTGTAATTGCTTCAGAATCTTAGAGCATTAATCGTACAGCAAAATATTCTCGATTTTGCGACTTATAAGATTACGGAAAACCTCGTCTCCTTATCTTGACTCACTACTTTGGTACGTTAGGTGTGGGCTCATAAGCTCTCTGTGGAGGTTTCTTTATGTTGTTGGCTCTGAGCAATATGGGACTTAACATCTATGGCCATCAGTCCCCTAGGACTTAGAACTACTTAAACCTAACTAACCTAAGGACAGCACACAACACCCAGTCATCACGAGGCAGAGAAAATCCCTGACCTCGCCGGGCCTTATGTTGTGTTGGTTGAAATGAACGTATGACGTGAACTAAATGTTGTTGCAAAAGTTATGCATCATGTCACATACCTAGCCGTTGAGGAGGGGAGGGGGGGCGGCGTTCTTATGTTTGTATACACTGGGTGTTAAAAATGTGTCGAATACGAGGGCTACTTGGAAAGTAAGTTCCGATCGGACATGAAATGGAAACCACTGTGAAAATCCGATGAAGCTTTGCGCAGATGTATTGGGTAGTGTCTCTAGTACACTCGCCGATCGCATCAAGTCTCTTTTCAGATCTGAGCTGACAGTGAGCACGTAAAGAAGCCTCGAAAATAGTGTCTCCCGTCAAGCAAGAGGGCCTGTTGAGAAATTTCGCCTTAAGCCATGCAACCTACTTAACATAACTGTCATGCGTTTCCTTCACCAAGACAATTGTCAGCCGCATTCTGCAGCGTTTTCTATGGGAAGTGTTCGATCAATGCAGCCCAAATTGGTTCCCTCTGACCTTCATTTCCACTCACATGAACCGCTGGCTATGAAGACAACATTTTGGCACAGACAACGAGCTGTAGACCAGCGTAGAGAATTGTTGGAAATCACTGGCAGCTGCCTTCTATGACACAACGCTATGACAGATGTCTAAGTCAGAGTGGTGACTATTTAGATAAGTAGTTGGAAGTTGTAGCTAACTGTTGCAAATAAAACATTTTTGATTTTCACAGTGGTTTCCTTTTCGCAGCCGATTGGAACTTACTTTCTGAATACCCCTTGTATTTTGACTGCTGCAGTACCCAACAAAACAAGAAAAAACTCCCAATGAACACGAGTCCAGAAACGCATACTCGTACTTCCTGAGATCTGTACTCTTGTTCACAGAGTACTAAAAGAGCTCAGTAGTGTGAGCGGTGCTAGTACACAACACAGCTGAAAAGAAAGACCATTACATATGGATCCTGAAACTCATACTTTCTGCAGCCTGTACGCTTATTAATAGGAGAGGTTGAATAGGTTGAATCTGATGTCCATTAATGACACTTGTTACGGGATCCACCCAAAACGCATTGTTCTTGGTAAAATTTGTTATAATTAAATTTCAATTAGTAACATAATTATCTACGATTAACGTTTTCAGCAAGGGGTAACATAATAAGATTAGATTTAAAGCGTGTGTTGTTGGATTAGTGTAACGAGTGATGTTACTGTCCACTATAGAGTTTTTGGTTGAGGCGGTGGTTCGCATCTGAACAGTACCAAATTTTTTCCTAACATTCGCGTTTTTATTAGGTTCTGATACGTTATTATTAGTTTAATATAAGTATATGCTGTAATATTTTATTTTCTGTAAATATAAGTTCACCTTTTTTTGAGGGATGACTTTGTTCGATTGACTTAATCCACAGGACAACTTGCGCTTCTTGTATAAAGATATTTTTCTCCTTTTTTTATGCTTCGTAATTCACATTTTGCAAAGACTCTGCTACTGGGTAGGAACAGTGATTAAGTAAGACTAACTTGGGGTTTTACTAAAATGTGGGAATGATGAAATAATGTTTATCTTATGTTTATAATGGAACTTTTATAAGCCTGTGTCCTTATTGATTGGACACGGTACTTTCCTTTTCCTGGACGATGGAACAAATGTGCGTTTTAATAGAGCTAAGGTGGGAATTTTACGCGCGCCCGTTGAGTAAACAGTGATTTACGAACTAGAAACACCCCTCAACTGCCGCTGGAGTGCGTTGCGATCGCGTATACCACGTTGGGGCCCACGTACCATATGCACAAGTCGCATCGTCCCTGAGCGTTCAGCAGCACGTGGAACTTGGCACGCTCAACGTTAACGTTCGACAGCACGGTCCGTGTGCCGACGGCTTAAGCCACATCTGTAGTCTTTGCTTACATGGCACATCCTCCAACAAGGTATGCAGCATTTAATGTTTATGATACGATGTATGGCCCTAGTAATTCATCACTAAGAAAGCCTGTCCACGCGTTGATGAAGAAACGATGTTGATGTCCTCTTCCTGCAACTGAAAAGGGAATTTCATCAGGCCACACATGCTTGTTATGAAAGTTCATAGCGCCATCTCTTGTGAAACACGTCTCGACAGTAAATAAAATCTTCAGGGAAATCAGTAGGTCTGCAGACCTCTTCAGCACACTTCTGCACGAGTGAGTGACAGAACAGCAATCCGCTTCGGCGGTCTTCTAGCCTTAGTGCCTGGACGCCCTGAAGAGAGTATCGATACAACAGATGTCCATGTAGTACCGTCCCGTCACACACTGGTTCCAGGTCTTTCGTCCAGTACATGTGGCACACGCTCCTCCATCTGAGATGTGTGGACTGACCGAGGCCGTTCTCTGTTCAAATTTTTAGATGCTAGGGAACCTGCGTCCTTCAGATGCTGCAAAAGTCAGCCAGAGAACTTGCCAGTTGGTACTCTGCGACTTGGATATTTTACCTTATAGAGGACACGGGCTTGCAGGCAACTTCCATTTGCTAATCCATAGCAGGAAATCATATCCGCCATATCGCTTATGTAGTACGCTTCTGTATTAACATGTGGAAGAGAAAAGAAAATGTACTGATCATTCGTGTACAAACATAACAACAACTTCCAAATTTCTCAACTAATTTTCGAAAAAGGAAAGGAATTACAAGCTATGTTTAACACAGACATTTCAGTTGGTTGACCATGTGGACGAACTTCCAGCCTGACAGCCTGGAGAGTTTGGTGCAAAGGATTTCGTGTCGAACGGTCGCAGGCGTTTGCCGAAGTAGTGAAATATATTTTTTCAGCCTCATCAACAGAACAGCGCCGAACCACTCTGGCACAACAGCAATAACGGCACCACACTTTAAGACATTCCCTGCCTGCAAGAGATCACCCACCACGTGGACAGTCGCACACACTGTGCACTCCATCATAAACATGTGACGCACCAAGAATTGCAATTTCTAACTCACTTATGGGACCAACACGAAAAGACGAAGGAAAACACTAATTAACTTTTCATAACTGGGATTCAAATTGATGTAAAATTTTTTGAAAGACATCATGTTTACGCCAGTGACTGTTAAACTTTTTATTTCCACTACTGCAGTTTCGGCCTTAGGTCATTTACAGTGCAGATGTTTTGTGTCAACTTTATGCACGCTGACACGTTTATATGTCGTTATCATTTGCTCTTATACAGGGTGTTACAAAAACGTACGGCCAAACTTTCAGGAAACATTCCTCACACACAAATAAAGAAAGGATGTTACGTGGACATGTGTCCGGAAACGCTTAATTTCCATGTTAGAGCTCATTTTAATTTCGTCAGTATGTACTGTACTTCCTCGATTCACCGCCAGTTGGCTCAATTGAAGGAAGGTTATGTTGACTTCTGTGCTTGTGTTGACATGCGACTCATTGCTCTACAGTACTAGCATCAAGCACATCAGTACGTAGCATCAACAGGTTAGTGTTCATCACCAACGTGGTTTTGCAGTCAGTGCAATGTTTACAAATTGCGGAGTTGGCAGGTGCCCATTTGATGTATGGATTAGCACGGGGCAATAGCCGTGGCGCGGTACGACAGATTTCCAGAACGAAGGTGTCCTGACAGGAAGACGTTCGAAGCACTTGATCGGCGTCTTAGGGAGCACGGAACATTCCAGCCTATGACTCGCGACTGGGGAAGACCTACAACGACGAGGACACCTGCAATGGACGAGGCAATTCTTCGTGCAGTTGACGATAACCCTAATGTCAGCGTCTTAGAAGTTGCTGCTGTACAAGGTAACGTTGACCATGTCACTGTATGGAGAGTGCTACGGGAGAACCAGTTGTTCCGTACCATGTACAGCGTGTGCAGGCACTATCAGCAGCTGATTGGCCTCCACGTGTACATTTCTGCGAATGGTTCATCCAACAATGTGTCAATCCTCATTTCAGTGCAAATGTTCTCTTGACGGATGAAGCTTCCTTGCAACGTGATCAAATTGTAAATTTTCACAATCAACATGTGTGGGCTGACGAGAATCCGCACGCAATTGTGCAATCACGTCATCAATACAGATTTTCTGTGAACGTTTGGGCAGGCATTGTTGGTGATGTCTTGATTGGGCCCCATGTTCTTCCACCTACGCTCAATGGAGCACGTTATCATGATTTCAGACGGGATACTCTACCTGTGCTGATAGAACATGTGCCTTTACAAGTACGGCACAACATGTGGTTCATGCACGATGGAACTCCTGCTCATTTCAGTCGAAGTGTTCGTACGCTTCTCAACAACAGATTCGGTGACCAATGGATTGGTAGAGGCGGACCAATTCCATGGCCTCCACGCTCTCCTGACCTCAACCCTCTTGAGTTTCATTTATGGGGGCATTTGAAAGCTCTTGTCTACGCAACCCCGGTACCAAATCTAGAGGCTCTTCGTGCTCATATTGTGGACGGCTGTGATACAATACGCCATTCTCCAGGGCTGCATCAGCGCATCAGGGATTTCATGCCACGGAGGGTGGTTGCATGTATCCTCGCTAACGGAGGACATTTTGAACATTTCCTTTCCTGTAACAAAGTGTTTGAAGTCGCGCTGGTATGTTCTGTTGCTGTGTGTTTCCATTCCATGATTAATGTGATTTGAAGAGAAGTAATAAAATGAGCTCTAACATGGAAAGTAAGCGTTTCCGGACACATGTCCACATAATATATTTTCTTTCTTTGTGTGTGAGGAATGTTTCCTGAAAGCTTGGCCTTACCTTTTTGTAACACCCTGTATACATTGGCAGCGTTACGAATGTATATAACAGCAAGTGACAACAACATTTAAATGTGTCAGCATGTATAAAGTTTGTATAAAGTTGACATGGCTTAAAGACAAAACATCTGCACTTGGTAATGGCCTAAGGCTGAAATTGCAATAGTGGAAATAAAAAGTTTAACATTCGCTGCCGTAAACATGATGTCTTTATGAAAACGCTAATGTATAAAGAAATATTTATGATGTTTCTAATCACAGAGTTAGACACAGCCTTTAAAAATAAGCGACGAATAACGGTAACCACGCCGGCCAACAAACTGTTTAACACACCACCAAACCGACGGTCTCCTGTCAACATAGGAGAGACTAAGATACGCTGTAGTTGAACCCCTCTTTAAAAAATGTTATGAGAGAGATATCAATAACTACCGACTGTTTCGGTGCTGACATCATTTTCCAAAAGTTTTGAGAAAGTAGTATATTAGAAAATAGTATCTCACTTTAGCAACAATAATATCCTCAGCAAATGAGTTTAGGTTTGAGAAAGAGTTGCTCTGCTGAGAATGTCATTTACGTTTACACTCACCATGTTTTACAATCATTAAATAATACAATACAGCCTCTTGGTATTTTCTGTGATCAATTTAAGACATTTGAGCGTGAGAATCTCAGTATTCTCCTAGATAAATTGAAGTTTTATGCTAGTGATGGTATAACTAATCAGTGAGTAATGTTACATGTAACCAAAATAGTGCAGAAAATTGTACTTAGTAATTCAACCAGGATAGTATTGGGCCGTAATTCCGATTGGGGAGAAGTCATGTATGGGATTCCTCAAGGCTCAATCTTGGGTCCACTATTGTTCCTCCTATATGCCGCCTAATATACAACAAGCAGAATTAGTTGTTTGAAGATGACACTAGTATTGTAATCAATCCAAGCATGCATACAAAAACACAAGAAATGAAAAAAAATGTGCTTAAAAGTAGCATTGACTGGTTTTTTGTGAATGGTCTCATCCTCAATTTTAAAAAAGGATGGCGTACACAGTTCTGCGCAACTAGGGGTACTACACCATTGGTAAGTGTAGCACATGGTGAGGAAATAATAGAGTGTGAACTTCAAAATTCTTAGGTGTCCACGCTGATGAGAATTTGCACTTGAAAAAAGCACATTTTGGAATTCCTAGAACAACATCGTTCAACCACATTTGCACTTAAAATCACTGAAAATTTTGGGGAGAGACAAATCAGTAAACTGACATATTCTGCACATTTACATGCAATAATGTCATACGGAACAATTTCCTAAAGTAATTCATCTTTAAGAATGAAAGTCTTCTTTGCTGTAAGAATAGTACGTGGTGGTGACCCACGATCATCTTGTAGACATCAGTTTATGGAGTTGGTCACTCTGAATACTGCTTCACAGTATATTTATTCCCTCATGACGTTCGTTGTAAATAATTCACTACAGTTGAAAAGAAATACATAATTACAGTACCAGAAAGAAAAATGACATTCGTTATTCTCTTACCCAGTGACACAAAATATTTGAGACAGCAAAGTAAAACTGCAAAACAAACTGAAAAAGTTTTTCCTTGACAAAAAGGTGGTGGGTAAACTTAAAAAAAGGCTTACAAATGTTCAGCGTGCAGCCACATATTTAAAGATTAATTTGCGATGTGAATATAAAATGACTCGTTGCATGCAATTACGGTTTATTGTGCAAAATAATTCATGGAACATAAAACTAGCTAACTAGCTAGCTAAGAAAATGCAGCAACACAGCACAAGACCTGGGAAGAAAGTTGCCGGAGCTGGACAAACGAAATGCCACACGGAGTCGGCTTTCCAGCAACAACCAACCACGATGAAGCTTCTTACGAGTTAAATCAAAATATTTCTTTTATTATTCATTAATTTGTGGTGGTGGTGGTTAGTTCTTTGGGACCAAACTGCTGAGGTCATCGGTCCCTAGGTTTACATACTATTTAATCTGACTTAAACGAACTTACGCTAAGGACAACACACACACCCGAGTGAGGACTCGAACGGGGCTGCCGCGCATTAATTTGTAGGTTTATTTTATTTGCTATATCTTTCATTATGTATTTTATGCAATTACTGTGTATTTGGAATGCTGAATTAACTACGTAAAGTTCCTAAGGTAACAGTAATAGTTACTTTAAAAAATCTGGCAGAGGACGTACCAGCTAGGAAGATGCGCAAATGCACGGGCTGGCCGTACCTGCCGTCAAGCATATGAGTCTAGAGGTAGAGTTGGAAAAAGACCTTCAGCTAAGAAAAAGTGTAACCAAAAGACTGACTCTTCCGAACATAGCCGGAACTACTGAAAGTAATAGTATTCCTCCCATTTACGTGCTCACTTAGCCGTAGGCTGCATACCTATGTGAATAACGATACTGCGAGGCCCTCGTTTTCACTTGGACGCCATTTCGGTGACTCTGTGTCCTTGCCAACAGTTTTTATTTTTTGTTTTATTTTATTTTATCTATTTATTTATTTTTTTTTTTTACGGTCACTCATCCAGTACCAACCGGGCCGTCGTTGTTTAGCTATGGTGATCGGGCGGGAACATATGTCACCAACGTGGCAATGTCGTTACCACATTTATTCAAAATCATAGTGCTAAATGAAATACTGATTACGGTGAGTGCATACTGCGATTTTGTATCGTGTGAATTATGAGATTGGCATACTTGTGAATGTTGGATGCTGCAATAGAGTAATTGTTGAATCAATTGCGTGACAAGTGTACTTCTCAATATGAGACGACTCCTTTACGAATGTTTCAATACTAAAACGAAATTCTCATATATGTCAGTGGGGGTGACGGCAGGTTTGTTGTTCTATTCGGGGAGAGGTGCAGGGTAGAGAGAGATTGCAATAGACTTTATCTCACCTGAGAAGTAAGCCCTCGATCAGACGCTATGACATGCTATTACATCTGTGAAACAAACGGCTTCGATCCCTCGTCGTCATTGTCTATATTAGCCACTATCGGCAGCGTCTAGAAGGTTTCAGATGGAACACTCAAATACAATATTGCATTTGCTGTTGTTTGTGTTCAACAGTCTACTATGCCATGTCCTTCAGACATGTATGCATGTCGGAAGCAACGGACACTGCTGCGATCTACAACTGTAGGAAATACAAGAAATGTATTCGCAGTTGCCAATATGATGACACCCCAGCTATACAATTTATTGGCGAGATATAATAATTCGCGCCGGACCGGCAGTACTTGCACTAGATCCTGCAAGAAACACCGTTGACATTCTAATTTACTCCAGTTTGATTGTTGTACTGTCAACAGGCATTGTTCCATTGAAATATATGTATCTTTCTTTGAGTAAATACACATACGAAACTGATAATACTCCACTGTTTTTGCAGCAAAGGCGGGTTCTCGTCTACGGGTTCCTGACTAAAATTCCCGTCTGTGAAATGCACCTATGAATGGCGCCTCCTATTTCCGAAATATTTATAGTGCAAGTTTTGGGTCATTTGCCCTGTATATCTCAACATGATTAAGGGCTCTCTGCATGCCCATGAGAAAATTCTATCCTTATTTCGTGAAAATCTGCGTAAGGGACAGCACAAAATCTTGTACGAGACCAGGTCTGCTGACGAACTGATGAGCATTCAATGTTACCACAGAAGTAGATTGCTGCTGTAAAGTTTTCCTTTGAGACATATTAAAGAAAGGAAGAAAAGAAGGAAAGGGAGAGAGAGAGATAGAGAGAGAGAGAGAGAGAAAGAAAGAAAGCCAGACATCCAAGTTTTTAATCTTCAAGAAGCCATCAATTTTTACTAAAAGATACGTGGAATTTTATTCCCCAAAATCTGGAATGAAAATTGTTTCGTATGAAGCCCTACAAACATTAGAAGAAATTATTGGTCCTTGATAAACGACGCATTGCTTTTAGCTTTTATGACGTACTAAAACTGTTTGGTGTCGCAGAGTAGTGAAGAGAGGAATAAAATGAAATGTCATCAACTGGATGAAGCTGCCAGTCGCAGTGAGACGCGGTCTGATGGATCAACTGGATAGAGGCTGCCTGTATTAGGCAATGTCCCCAGTTTGAGTTCCATTCTGATACACAGTTTTAGCTTGTCGTAATCAACCTCTTCCAAATACTATTAAATTTTGATAGATGAAAGAGAACAATACAGAATTTACGATTAGGAAAAAGTAGTACATCTCAGTATCTAACAGGCTGGATAACTGAAGGAGTGAAATCAGTGGCACATTTAGATCAGATAACTGACGGAGATTTTATAAGCTATGCTATTAAGATGTTTACGTAAGCGGCTGCGGTTGCGCGACACTTCGTACTCCTCAAAAGTGTGTTTGATAAGATACGCGTCACTTGACTCATTATGAATGGCGAACGTTGCAGCTCGGTTTACGGTATTTCGATTGGCGCAACTACGCTTCTAATGTGATCGATATTTCCAATAGCGACTGAAGTTTAGTTGAATCTTGTTCTTTCTGTTTTCCTACTTTATCTTTTACAATAGAACTTGTCATGATATTCAGATTATTTCAGTTCTTTTACTTTACTGTTTATTCGTTTCAGCTAAGCCCGTTTGACATATACAATGTTCAATTACAAGCCGGGGTCGATTTGGATTACCACCTAGATACTGTGTACAATTATTCGTCACGACGTGGCTAAAACAATACCTTAGTGTGGCTGTTCCATTAGAACGTCAGATAGTTTGTTATGAACGAGAGCGTGTTCAAAAGTAATGCCTCCGAATATATTATGTGAAAACTCTTAACGCTCTTTAAATAAAACAGGCGTTATTAACATTCTACATGAAACTTCCTGGCAGATTAAAACAGGTGTGCAGGACCGAGACTCGAACTCGGGACCTTTGCCTTTCCCGGGCAAGTGCTCTACCAACATTTTTTTTTTCTAATCTCATTTTGTTCAATTTTGTTCGTTGTATCTGCTCGGGGCGGACGTCGTAAGACATCCGCTTTAGTTCGTTGTTGATCGAGCAACTCAGTTTTTTTAATGACAGAGGGCAGCTAACCCTATGACCGAACACGCTGAGCTACCGTGCCGGCTCAACCAACTGAGCTACCCAAGCACGACTCACGCCCCCTCCTCACAGCTTTACTTCTGCCAGTACCTCGTCTCCTACCTCCCAAACCTCACAGAAGCTCTCCTGCGAGCCTTGCAGAACTAGCACTCCTGGAAGAAAGGAGAGCTTCTGTGAAGTTTGGAAAGTAGGAGACGAGGTACTGGCGGAAGTAAAGCTGTGAGGACGGGGCGTGAGTCGTGCTTGCGTAGCTCAGATGGTAGAGCACTTGCCCGCGAAAGGCAAAGGTCCCAAGTTCGAGTCTCGGTCCGGAACACCGTTTTAATCTGTCAGGAAGTTTCATATCAATCGCACACTCCGCTGTAGAGTGAAAATTTCATTCTAGAAACATTCTACATCTTTATTCCTAATGTCTGCATATTTTCAGCCCTCTGCCGCTAGAAGGCTCACAACTGGAGCGTGAAGCATGGTGGCGTGTAACGTAACTATGTAGGTGAGTGAGAAATAGCGTGCTGTAATCGAGTTCCTGGTAGTGCCAGATCACACGAGAGACCCCGATGTCTGCCATAATCCGGCGCCCTGGGTTCACTCTCATCCATCATCCTCCATACAGTCTTGACATGGACCCATCCGATTTTGATTTGTTTCCAAAAGTTAAAGAACACCTTGGAGGACTTCACTCTGAAAGTGATGAGGCGGTCCAAGCAGAGGTGAGGTTATGGCTCCGTCAACAAAGCCAAACATTCAACAGCTACGTTTTAAAACAAATTGGTATTTCATTGCGAGAAATGTGTTCATCGCCAGGGTGATTATGTTGAAAACTAACTACACTACTAGCGATTAAAATTGCTACACCACGAAGATGACGTGCTACAGATGCGAAATTTAGCCGACAGGAAGAAGATGCTATGATATGCAAATGATTAGTTTTTCAGAGCATTCACAAAAGGTTGGCGCCGGGGGCGACACCTACAACGTGCTGACATGAGGAAAGTTTCCAACCGATTTCTCATACAAAAAAGCAGTTGACCGGCGTTGCCTAGCGAAGCGTTGTTGTGATGCCTCGTGTAAGGAGGAGAAATGCGTACCACCATGTTTCCGACTTCGTTAAAGGTCGGATTGTAGCCCATCGCGATTGCGGTTTATCGTATCGCGATATTGCTGCTCGCGTTGGTCGAGACCAAGGACTGTTAGCAGAATACGGAATCGGTGGGTTCAGGAGGGTAATACGGAACGCCGTTCTGGATCCCAACGGCCTCGTATCACTAGCAGTCGAGATGACAGGCATCGCATCCGCGTGGCTGTAACGGATCGTGCAGCCACCTCTCGATCACTGAGTCAACAGATGGGGACGTTTGCAAGACAACCATCTGCACGAACAATTCGACAACTTTTGCAGCAGCATGGATTATCAGCTCGAAGACCATGGCTGCGATTACCCTTGACGCTGCATCACAGACAGGAGCGCCTGCGATAGTGTACTCAACGACGAACCTGGGTGCACGAATGGCAAAACGTCATTTTTTCGGATGAATCCAGGTTCTGTTTACAGCATCATGATGGTCGCATCAGTGTTTGCCGACATCGCGGTGAACGTACATTGGAAGCGTGTAGTCGTCATCGCCATACTGGCGTATCACCCGACGTTATGGTATGGGGTGCCATTGGTTACACGTCTCGGTCACCTCTTGTTTGCACTGACGCCACATTGAACAGTGGACGCTACATTTCAGATGTGTTACGACCCGTGGCTCTACCCTTAATTCGATCCGTGCGAAACCCTACATTTCAGCAGGATAATGCACGAGAGCATGTTGCAGGTCCTGTACGGGCCTTTCTGGATACAGAAAATGTTCGACTGCTGCCCTGGCCAGCACTTCTCCAGATCTCTAACCAATTTAAAACGTCTGGTCAATGGTGGCCGAACAAGTGGCTCGTCACAATACGCCAGTCACTACTCTTGATGAACTGTGGTATCGTGTTGAAGCTGCATGGGCAGCTGTACCTGTACACGCCATCCAAGCTCTGTTTGACTCAATGCCCAGGCGTATCAAGGCCGTTATTACGGCCAGAGGTGGTTGTTCTGGGTACTGATTTCTCAGGATCTATGCCCCCAAATTGCGTGAAAATGTAATCATATGTCAGTTCTAGTACAATATATTTGTCCAGTGAATACCCGTTTATCATCTGCATTTCTTCTTGGTGTAGCAATTTTAATGCTCAGTAGTGTGTGTAGCCATCAAGTATAAAGATGTAGACTGTTACTAACGTTTGTTTTATTTATAGAGCTTTAAGACTTCTCACATAAAAAAAATTCGGAGGCATTACTTCTCAGCACTCACTCGTAATTGTATATGTAATCGTTATGGTAATAAGAAAACATCACACCAATTGCAACGTACCTTTTCAGGGGCGAATCAATGACAAATACACTGAAAACATCTTGGCAACAGAAGGCAGCGAATTATCTTGGACGGAGTTCGTCTTCATCATCATTATTCACCACCATTGCTGTCAGGGGAAGAAAACGGCAAACCACCTCCCTTCGGACCCTGCCTAGTACGGCGGTGCGGGTCCCCCGCATCGTTCCCCTACGCTCTGCACTAAAGAAGGCAGTTAATAAAGAATATGGATGATGAAAGGTAATCAGATATTGAAAGTGAGGTGAGGTGCAGGATATTCAAGGATTTGCAGGGAATGGTAAAATTTGGAACGGAACGAGATCAATACAACGCTTTACGTGGGTGAGAATGGAGCAAATGAACGTCTTGTTGGTATGTGCCTTGGTCGTAGGATTCAGTACCCATGTTCCACCGGTTAATAGTTTTAGAATATTATTTGATTTATTCTGGATAGTGGATGCGGGTTCGAAGTTAGCTTGTGATCGGATGTTAGTCTGAAGTATTTCACTGTTTACTCAGAGAAATTTGAAGGCTGTGAACAGTGAGAAGGGAATCAGAGGTTGGTGGTTGGGGTGGTGGGTGGGGGGGGGGGAATGTGGGGAGGGGGGAGGATCGGAAAGCTTGAGTAGTTTGTCGTATAATTATTCTTTAGTTTATCCGTGTTGTATGGAACTGAATGAGGTCAGAGATTGTTATGTTGTTGTTGTGGTCTTCAGTCCTGAGACTGGTTTGATGCAGCTCTCCATGCTACTCTATCCTGTGCAAGCCTCTTCATCTCCCAGTACCTACTGCAACCTACATCCTTCTGAATCTGCTTAGTGTATTCATCTCTTGGTCTCCCTCTACGATTTTTACCCTCCACGCTGCCCTCCAATACTAAATTGGTGATCCCTTGATGCCTCAGAACATGTCCTACCAACCGATCCCTTCTTCTGGTCAAGTTGTGCCACAAACTTCTCTTCTCCCCAATCCTATTCAATACTTCCTCATTAGTTATGTGGTCTACCCATCTAATCTTCAGCATTCTTCTGTAGCACCACATTTCGAAAGCTTCTATCTCTTCTTGTCCAAACTATTTATCGTCCATGTTTCACTTCCATACATGGCTACACTCCATACAAATACTTTCAGAAATGACTTCCTGACACTTAAATCTATACTCGATGTTAACAAATTTCTCTTCTTGAGAAACGCTTTCCTTGCCATTGCCAGTCTACATTTTATATCCTCTCTACTTCGACCATCATCAGTTATTTTGCTCCCCAAATAGCAAAACTCCTTTACTACTTTAAGTGTCTCGTTTCCTAATCTAATTCCCTCAGCATCACCCGACTTAATTCGACTACATTCCATTATCCTCGTTTTGCTTTTGTTGATGTTCATCTTATATCCTCCTTTCAAGACACTGTCCATTCCATTCAACTGATCTTCCAAGTCCTTTGCTGTCTCTGACAGAATTACAATGTCATCGGCGAACCTCAAAGTTTTTATTTTTTCTCCATGGATTTTAATACCTACTCCGAATTTTTCTTTTGTTTTCTTTACTGCTTGCTCAATATACAGATTGAATAACATCGGGGAGAGACTACAACCCTGTCTTACTCCCTTCCCAACCACAGCTTCCCTTTCATGTCCCTCGACTCTTATAACTGCCATCTGGTTTCTGTACAAATTGTAAATAACCTGCCGCTCCCTGTATTTTGCCCCTGCCACCTTTAGAGTTTGAAAGAGAGTATTCCAGTCAACATTGTCAAAAGCTTTCTCTAAGTCTACAAATGCTAGAAACGTAGGTTTGCCTTTCCTTAATCTTTCTTCTAAGATAAGTCGTAAGGTCAGTATTGCCTCACGTGTTCCAGTGTTTCTACGGAATCCAAACTGATCTTCCCCGAGGTCGGCTTCTACTAGTTTTTCCATTGGTCTGTAAAGAATTCGTGTTAGTATTTTGCAGCTGTGGCTTATTAAACTGATTGTTCGGTAGGTTTCACATCTGTCAACACCTGCTTTCTTTGGGATTGGAATTATTATATTCTTCTTGAAGTCTGAGGGCATTTCGCCTGTTTCATACATCTTGCTCACCAGATGGTAGAGTTTTGTCAGGACTGGGTCACCCAAGGCCGTCAGTAGTTCCAATGGAATGTTGTCTACTCCCGGGGCCTTGTTTCGACTCATGTCTTTCAGAGCTCTGTCAAACTCATCACGCAGTATCGTATCTCCCATTTCATCTTCATCTGCATCCTCTTCCATTTCCATAATATTGTCCTCAAGTACATCGCCCTTGTATAGACCCTCTATATACTCCTTCCACCTTTCTGCTTTCCCTTCTTTGCTTAGAACTGGGTTTCCATCTGAGCTCTTGATATTTATACAAGTCGTTCTCTTATCTCCAAAGGTCTCTTTAATTTTCCTGTAGGCGGTATCTATCTTACCCCTAGTGAGATAAGTCTCTACATCCTTACATTTGTCCGCTAGCCATCCCTGCTTAGCCATTTTGCACTTCCTGTCGATATCATTTTTGAGACGTTTGTATTCCTTTTTACCTGCTTCATTTACTGCATTTTTATATTTTCTCCTTTCATCAATTAAATTCAATATTTCTTCTGTTACCCAAGGATTTCTACTAGTCCTCGTCTTTTTACCGACTTGATCCTCTGCTGCCTTCACTACTTCATCCCTCAAAGCTACCCATTCTTCTTCTACTGTATTTCTTTCCCCCATTCCTGTCAATTGTTCCCTTATGCTCTCCCTGAACCTCTGTACAACCTCTGGTTCTTTAAGTTTATCCAGGTCCCATCTCCTTAAATTCCCACCTTTTTGCAGTTTCTTCAGTTTAAATCTACAGGTCATAACCAATAGATTGTGGTCAGAGTCCACATCTGCCCCTGGAAATGTCTTACAATTTAAAACCTGGTTCCTAAATCTCTGTCTTACCATTATATAATCTATCTGATACCTTTTAGTATCTCCAGGGTTTTTCCATGTATACATCCTTCTTTCATGGTTCTTAAACCAAGTGTTAGCTATGATTATGTTGTGCTCTGTGCAAAATTCTACCAGGCGGCTTCCTCTTTCATTTCTTAGCCCCAATCCATATTCACCTACTACGTTTCCTTCTCTCCCTTTTCCTACACTCGAATTCCAGTCACCCATGACTATTAAATTTTCGTCTCCCTTCACTATCTGAATAATTTCTTTTATTTCATCATACATTTCTTCAATTTCTTCGTCACCTGCAGAGCTAGTTGGCATATAAACTTGTACTACTGTAGTAGGTGTGGGCTTCGTATCTATCTTGGCCACAATAATGCGTTCACTGTGCTGTTTGTAGTAGCTTACCCGCATTCCTATTTTCCTATTCATTATTAAACCTACTCCTGCATTACCCCTATTTGATTTTGTGTTTATAACCCTGTAGTCACATGACCAGAAGTCTTGTTCCTCCTGCCACCGAACTTCACTGATTCCCACTCTATTTAACTTCAACCCATCCATTTCCCTTTTTAAATTTTCTAACCTGCCTGCCCGATTAAGGGATCTGACATTCCACGCTCCGATCTGTAGAACGCCAGTTTTCTTTCTCCTGATAACGACATCCTCTTGAGTAGTCCCCGCCCGGAGATCCGAATGGGGGACTATTTTACCTCCGGAATATTTTACCCAAGAGGACGCCATCATCATTTAATCATACAGTAAAGCTACATGCCCTCGAGAAAAATTACGGCTGCAGTTTCCCCTTGCTTTCAGCCGTTCGCAGTACCAGCACAGCAAGGCCATTTTGGTTATTGTTACAAGCCCAGATCAGTCAATCATCCAGACTGTTGCCCTTGCAACTACTGAAAAGGCTGCTGTCCCTCTTCAGGAACCACACGTTTGTCTGGCCTCTCAACAGATACCCCTCCGTTGTGGTTGCACCTATGGTACGGCTATCTGTATCGCTGAGGCACGCAAGCCTCCCCACCAACGGCAAGGTCCATGGTTCATGGGGGGGGATTGTTATGTAAATTTATGAAATATATTTTACTGCTTCAGACACATTTTACTAATATTTATTAGCACGACAAGCTTTGGCAGCTTGCTGTCATCATCAGGTGAATTACAGTTACATGCACATTAATCTGAAGTATGGCACACCCAGAAAATAATCATCATCACAGTTCAGAGTACTGTGCATTTAACGTAAAGCACTGGATGATGGCAGCATGCGCCGAAACTCGTTGTACTAACAAATATTAGTAAAATGTGAAACTTCCTGGCAGATTAAAACTGTGTGCCGGACCGAGACTCGAACTCGGGACCTTTGCCTTTCGCGGGCAAGTGCTCTACCATCTGAGCTACCCAAGCACGACTCACGTCCCGTCCTCACAGCTTCAATTCTGATAGTACCTCGTCTCCTACCTTCCAAATTTCACAGAAGCTTTTCTGCGAACCTTGCAGAACTAGCACCCTTGGAGGAAAGGATATGGCTTACCCACAGCCTGGGGGATGTTTCCAGAATGAGATTTTCACTCTGCAGCGGAATGTGCGCTGATATAAAACTTCCTGGCAGATTAAAACTGTGTCAACGCAATATCCTTTCTTCCAGGGGTGCTAGTTCTGCAAGGTTCGCTGAAGAGCTTCTGTGAAGTTTGGAAAGTAGGAGGCGAGGTACTGGCTGAATTGAAGCTGTAAGGAGCGGTCGTGAGTCGTGCTTGGGTAGCTCAAATGGTAGAGCACTTGCCCGCGAAAGGCAAAGGTCCCGAGTTCGAGTGTCGGTCCGGCACACAGTTTTAATCTGCCAGGAAGTTTCATATCAACGCACAGTCCGCTGCAGAGTGAAAATCTCATTCTGGATTAGTAGAATGTGCCTGAAGCAGTGAGCTCATTTTATAACATAATTATTATTGTTTGGATTTTTGCCATATTAATGAATGATTACCACTGTTATACAAGGAGGCGAAATTATTGAGATGGAATCGGACTGATTGTTGGGACGAATGGAAGTGGTTTATGGAACTAGGGCAGCTTGGTGAACGATGTCGTCAGCATACTGAAGAGTGTATAAGGGAGGGGTTGGTTTGTAGCGTGGAATGTCTATAGAAGAAAAAGTTGTAGTGAGAAGACGAATTCTTGCAGCACAATTGGGTGGCCGATGCGGGAGGGGTTTTTGTTTATAGCTACAGAGGATGGTCATCGCTCAGAAAGGATGCGGTAAGATGAGTGTGTAACTATCTGGAAGGCAATACCCGATTGTAGGATTTTTCGCTGAGTAGAGACAGAAAGTGGACAGGTTGTTATAGTTTGTGTTGACATGGGTGATTTGCTAGGTGTATGAGCTGATTATTGTTGGAAAAGTTAGGACGGAATGAAGGGCCTAATTGAAGGAGGTCGGATGCCATAAGAAAACATGAGCACAGCTGCAGACCATAATGGGAAACTCGAGAGGGCGGCTTTTATTTAGCAATTGATGCCAAATAGCTGCTGCTGCTCTTTGTGCTCCTGCTGATGATGATTATCCAAAGAAATTTTTTTTTCCTGTCTTGAGTGCCCAATTGCTGAATTTCCGTATTCGTATCCAATTGCGCGATGATGACCATTGTTGTTGACCAAGGATGCGTAGGCTTTCCCCAGACTTGACAGACGATTCGCACAGTGCTCGATGAAAAACCAAGCAGCTACAGCACTTCAGAATGAAGAGCCTCACTCCCCAGGCCGCGATGATCTGATAGCGATAACGTGCCACGAGATATCGCATCTCGACACTCTTGTGTGTCTCTGATACTCAAGAGGCAATTATAAGATCTGTCATCATCAAAGAGCAATCCTCAGGGGAAAAGACTCAGTTCTTCAAGCGGACACATCAACTTAGGAATGAGACGACTGGAACATTCTTCCATTTAAAACTTCATTATATTCGAATATAAGGATTTCTGGTTATCGACAGAAGCTAAATGTGATAGAGTAGACACAACTGCATTATATGCTACTTCCTTTTGGGCATATCAGCGTCCGAACGATGGATAACGATGATAGAAAATGAAATTTTCTGACAATCGAAAACGGTGTGCCATACCTGTAGTCGAACACGGATCTTTAACTTTTATAGTCGCCTGTGTGGAATTTAAACAGTAGGATAGAGATTGTCTACAGAATGTATCTGCCTACAAGTCGAATAAACGTTTTATGGGGTTCGTATGGTCACTACTTGATCTATTGATAGTTTATTTTAATGGCTTTAATTCGAGATCCTACTAATATAGTAGATTACATATCCACAACTCCTTTGGACATAGGCCTACTTACCTTGTAGTTCTGTGTCGTGCAGGATTGCAGGTCCATGGCATCATATGTATGTTTGACGCGATCTTTTAACTTTATGAATGACAAACAAAAAACATTGAATTACACTGATTTATTATTGTTCTGTACATATTCAACAACATGAGATCGATGCACTGAACGAGTGAAGTATCCTGCTGCCTCAGTGCGTCAGTGTTGCCACCTTCACCCCCTCAATAAAGCAGTATATTGCCACCTTGTAAACTGTAGCCGTCTGCTAAAGGGTCTGCCAAGACTCTCACCACAACAACTGTCCCTTCAAGTGCTACTACCAAAAAGTTTCTCTCTTCAGCTGCGGCTGCTGCTTTTATCCTACGGCCGGCCGTGGTGGCCGTGCGGTTCTAGGCGCTTCAGTCCGGGACCGCGGGACTGCTACGGTCGCAGGTTCGAATCCTGCCTCGGGCATGGATGTGTGTGATGTCCTTAGGTTAGTTAGGTTTAAGTAGTTCTAAGTTCTAGGGGACTGATGACCTAAGATGTTAAGTCCCATGGTGCTCAGAGCCATTTGAACCATTTTTTTATTCTACAGGGTGTCCGGGAAGTAAGGACAAATTTGAATTTTCCGCCATTTTATCATACGATGGTTGGCAGCTGTGACTTTTTCATCTTTGTTATCTGCGATCCTTCCCATTAGTAGCTTGACAGCTTTTGTGTAGTGAGCGTTGTTGTTTGATGTTTATTTTCATCATGGAGCAGATGACAACTGAGTAACGTATCCAAGTCATAAGAAGTTATTTCAAAAATAGTGGAAGTCTCAAGGTAACCGTTCATGAATTGCGTGTGACACTCAGACGTAATGCAGCTCCAACCGAATCATCAGTTCAGAAGTTCCCAGAACGAGATTTCCACTCTGCAGTGGCGTATTCGCTAGTATGAAACTTTTGTGGCAGATTAAAACTGTGTGCCGGACCGAGACTCGAACTCGGGACCTTTGCTTTCGCGGGCAAGTGCTCTACCAACTTAGCTACCCAAGCACGACTCACGCCCCGTCCTCACAGACTTACTTCCGCAGTACCTCGTCTCCTACCTAAGGCAAAGGTCCCGAGTTCGAGTCTCGGTCCGGCACACAGTTTTAATCTGCCAGGAAAGTTTCAGTTCGGAAGTTGATCTGGAAGTTTGAGACCACGGGTTCTGTTCGATACGTTAAGAAAACAGGACGACCTCGTTCTGTTCGAACACTAGAAAACATTGTTGTCGTGCGTGACAACGCGACCATAAGCCCTAGAAAATCGGTTCGTCGACGAGCTCAACAATTGAATTTATCACGAAGTTCACTGCATGAAATCATTTCGAAAGATCTGAAAATGCATGCGTACAAGATTCAACTTACACAGGAGTTGAAGCCTGCAGGTCATGTAAAGAGACATCGATTTGCTCAATGGATCTTGGTTCGCCAAGCGGAGAACGAGAACTACACAAAAAGAACAATTTCTCAGATAAGGCGCAGCTACACCTCAGTGGGTACAGAAATCCAGAATTTGAGGTAGCGAAAATCCACGAGGGACTGTGGAAGATGAGATGCATCCACAACGCACGACTGTGTGGTGCGGGTTCTGGGCACGAGCAGTGATCGGTCCGTAGTTTTTCGAAAATGAAGAGGGAGTCACTGTAAACGGTGACCGTTACCAAAAGTGCTTTCTGATTAGTTTTTACCTCTTATTGATGAAAATGACGATTTTTGGTTTCAACGAGACGATGCCTCGTGTCACACAACTCATTAAACTACTCTGAATGAAAAGTTTTCTCAAAAAATTATCTCTTTGCGAGGTAACCAGGGATAACCTGCCAGATCATGTGATCTTACGCCTTGTGACATTTTTTTTGTGGGGATTTGTGAAATCAAAAGTGTTCGCGAACAAATCACAAACAATGCACCAATTGAAGGATGAAATTGAAAGAGTTATTAACGGCATCCCACCAGATGTCTGTGAACGCGTCACCGAGAACTTCAATGAACGCGATGCTCGTTGATGCGCAGCCTTGAATGGTCATATGGAGGATATAAGTGGGAGAAGCTACTTAATGCGTTTGTAAAAAAAAATACATTTTTGTATGTTCTATAGCACTTTAATACTCGTCCTTACTTTCCGGACACACTAGTTCCCATTGACGTCATACCCATGGCGTTAGACATGCCCTACGTCAGAAAAAAACTCAAATTTAATATTATACAAATTTATATTGATAGCTAATAATACAGGAAGTTTAGCACATCGAATATAAAATATGTTTATATAATACACTGTTTGAATTGGGATGAAATGGATGGAAATGACTTAAAACAACCAAAACGTTATCTTGATGCATATCAAACGATTTCATTTTAACACAGAATTACAAAACTGGAATTGGATTTCGCTTAGGTGGAGTGTTATGAAAGTTACTAATACGTGTTTATCCATGTTTTAAATAATTAATAATAATTAATACGTCATCTTTTAAGTGGAACTACTTGTCAGAGTCCAGGTTTTTGACTTCTGCTTCGTCTGAAATACATCATTGCTTCAAAAAGGTTTTCTACAAAAATGTCAAAATTACGTTGAGCGATGTTATCGTATCAGGTATTTCACCATTAGTTGATTGAATCCAACCCTCACAAAACGTATTATTTCACTGCAAGTAAGAGGTGGTTCTGACATCCAATACGAATTAGGAAAGCTGGGAATACTATCTAAAACAGAAAGGAAAACCGTAATCTTGAACCATGTGCAGAGACCTGGTGAAGTAAAAATAAGTAAAAAGACTGTTATGGAAAGGGATAGACGATTTAAAGCAACTTGGTGAGCGGCCGAAATGTCTGTTATGTTACACCCGAGCCAACTTTTTTAAGTAGTATTTAGGTTACGGCGAGCAACTAGTTTAATCAGAAGCAGTTGATTTGGAATGGATCAGTTGTTCACAATCGAATTCGGATCTACGAAAACCGCGGCTAGTTGAATACGAGGGTTGGAACTTTAATAGTGGCAACTATTTATTTACAGCCCATACAAAATAGATACGTGTTTCAAAGTTTTACTGAGCTTCAAACTAGTCATCTGCCCTGTGTATAACCCGTTGCCAGCAATGTGGATATCGTAGGATATTCTTAGCAGTGCCAGTTGTGTTGACAGCCACAATAGACCCCAGAATTATACACATAATTATTAATTACGTAGTGAGTTCTTCCATAACTTTAATAGAATTCCATGAACGATTCTTAACAACACAAACACGTCTCTGTGCTGTATATAATACATTGCTCATCTATACGAAGTACTTACTGATGAGGTACGTGGGATGCAAGCTGCTCGTGGTGTCAATTAGAAATTCTTGCTTTAGACGCGCCACTAAATGAAGATGATGTATGGTGGTTTTTGCTCGTTACCTCTTTATAAGCAGAATCGCAGTCCATCGTTATGTCCCATAGTAATGGCCACCTCGTGGTCTAGTATACCTCTATGCCGTGGTCCTTTGTTAACAATAGTGTATCCACTGACACAGCGTATTTTTTGGACTTCACTCCAAGAACGTGGTAGTGCCCCTCCAAAAGCTTGTAAAGAAAGTCGGTTGCAATATTTTTTTGTCTGATGAAATCACTTGCTTATGCTTTAACATTTCCTCCGTCGACACAATGGCATACTCATTCACCGCCCCAGCGCACAGTGTGTTACAGTTAATAAGTTCTCAGGTAATTCTGACCTTTTATTTTGCGGATTCTTTCACAATGGAGCACGTGCTTGTACCGGCTCAGAACCATTCGCTACAGATTGTTCGTTCTGCGTTGCTTACGTAACCCCAACAAGCTCCTCACTCGCTGATGGCAGCTCGCCACTACGAAAAATTATCTTTCAATTGAACTTTAATCTCGTGAATCTCATGTGCAAAGTCTTCGTCTCCACTACCCTTCTTGGATGAAGTAGTCTCAACCTCTGCCTGAACCTCTTCCTCTATCTTTTTAACTATTTTCACACCCTTTTCAGATGTCCACAAATGTAATTCGGCAGCAAATTGACTTCTTTGTAGAGCAAACTGCTCGATAATCTTTTATTTTCTTATCCTAGAGGTAGGCTGGTAACACGTTATGAAAACGTTTGTGGGTTCACAAAGTGTTTCCTGATTCTGTCTTATCTCAGCTACCTCGTTGGTTAAATAGGTGATTGTTTCGGGTAAACCCTGATGAGCTTTCTTCCAATCAGATAACTCATTAGCTGAAGTTGTATATTGGTTGATTAAATCTTGCTTTCTCGACGTTGCTTCTTGTTTGTTTGATATTACTCCCTGCTTCTCAATAAGTACACCCACCTGATTGAAAACCTCCAATTTTATCGATCCCACGGAATAATTCTGCTAAAGGATCAATACTTAGTTTGTCTTCAGCGGAAGACTCAATATTTTCCACATTCTCCTCAACGTCATTTTCGTCTTTATTCTCCATTCCGACTTGGTGTCGCGTCTTTTCCATAACTCAAAAGATAGTCAAAAAATGAAACTTCCTCCAAAAACAATTCAGACAATAACAACAATCCCAAACACACGTTAGTCAAAAGTTATAACAATTAAGTTGAAATCTCATGGTTACAGAAAAACAATGTAGCAATGCTTCTACATATGCTCCGTTACGAGCACAGTTCTTTGCTGGAAAAAATTCTAAATCCCTCTAAACTTCTAAAGAATGGAAACCGCCGATTCTATAATGAATTATGACTGTGTTAAACATCCCTGGTACAAGCAAAGTGGGAAAGGGGACAAGCAAAAATATAAACTACTTGCATATAATTCAGCTTCAGTCCACTCCTGGTTTGCTGCTTCCCTGGTCCTTCACTCATTGTACAGGCTATGAAACAGACAAACACACAAGAGTTTTAATACATTTTACATGAGAATACAAATAATATTTTTACAATAATTATCCTAATAACTAACTCTTTGAACATCTGTGACCTTAGTCGCCAATAAATAATATTATTCTGTTCTCTAGGTTAAATGGAGCCTCCTTTGAGAGGCTGGGGGTATAGGGGAACGTGGCGCAATGCTAACTCGATTGGGCAGATGGCGTGGATAAAAATTTGAGATAGTTGGTAGGAATAGTACGATTAAACTCGCCACCGACTTCATGTTCTGAATACCGCTGCATAATTATCTACCAATATGAATCACACCACAAGATTTAATATTTCAAGTTTAAAAAAAAGTAATCATCCGAAAAAGAATATGTGATCGAAAAGTAGCGTTTTAAATCTCACTCTTTAATGGTGGAGAGGTATGTTTATTAGTATTCCTGGAGCCATAAATATCACTACAATATTCTGAACAGAAAGAATGGCGATCTCAGTGCCGTAATTCTTACACGCCTTGCTTCTTGATCAACCATAACAGGGAGAGTCAAACATCATTCATACGTTAAAACAGATAATGGATTCCGAACAAATGACAGGGAGCAAAGAGTACGCATAGTGCACAAAAGACCGCTACCATGCAGACAATATCTACTCTGCTGAACAGAAAATACGTAACACAATATACTATAGTATTAAAAAAAAAGAAAGACTGTGTTCAAACACCAGTCACGTAAAGTTTTTAATCTTCAATAGGCCCTAAATTTACACTAAAACATATGTGCAAGCATTTCCGTCAAAATCTGGAATGAAAGTCTTTTCATGTGAAACCCTACAAAAAGGATAAGATATTCTTTTCTTCCTGGCAACGACACGCTGCTTTTATTCATTGTGACAAACTGAAACTGTTTGGCGGCGCGCGAATAGAGAGTAATGGAGACTGGGATAAAATGAAATCTCATCAACTGGATGCAACTTTGAGTCTCCGTGTACTGACTGGATAGACGCTGTCCATATTCGGTAACATCCTCGGTAAAAAAAAAAAAAAAAAAAAAAAAAAAAAAACCATCTGAGGTCATCAGTCCCCTAGAACTTAGAACTAGTTAAACCTAACTAACCTAAGAACATCACACACATCCTCTGTTCGACTTCCTTTCGGATATACTGTTTTAGCTTGTCGTAAGTAACCAATTAACAACCAACATCAATAAAGTTTTGTAAGTCTAGGAGAACATTACGTAACGCAGAATTTACTTCTACTAAGAAAAAGGAAGCACAATACATCTCAATACCTAACAGGCTGTTTAGTTGAAGGGGTGAAATCTGTGGCACTTTTCGGTCAGATAACCGTGGGAAATTTGATAAGGCATGATAATGTTATCAAGAAGTTTACGTGCGTGGCGGCGGCTACACGACAACTGTTACTCCTCGAAAGAGTGTTTCGTAAGATACGTATCACTCTACGCATTGCGAATGCGGACAGCCAGTAGCTTTATGGCTCTGATTACGGGATTCAGTTCGGTACTTTAGATGGCGCCAGTGCGTTGGAAAGGGAAGAGAGTGCATCAATAAACAAAATGCAGCACCCTTTTCGAAGCAGCCAATATCCTGCGTAATCAATATTTCCAATAATTATTCAAATTTGGTTAGTCTTACACTTTCCGCTTTCCTCTTTTTGTTTTCTTCTTCTTCTTCGTTTACTGCTATTACTACTACTACAATAGAACTTGCCACTATATTCATATTATTTGTGTTCTTTTAATTTAATGTTTATTCATTGCAACACAGTCCACTTGAATGATACAGTGTATGATTATATGCTGAGACTGATCTGAATTCCTACCTAGATATCATGTACAATTATTTGATATAACGAGACTAAAGCAATGTATTTGTCTGATTATCCCATTAGAACGTCAGATAATTTGTTATGTAATTGAATATGTGAGAGTACGTAGTTTGATAAATAACAAAGCGTCGTGCAATTTTGAAGAACCCGTTTACAGAGACGAATTAATGACAAATAAATTGCAAACATCGTGACAGGAGATTGCAGCATATTATCTTGGATTTGCAGCATATTATCTGGTAGCCTGGTACCCCAGTACCAAAGAAAGCAGGCGCCAACAGGTGTCAGTATTATCGGACCAGGAGCTCAATAGGTCATGGTTACAAAACAATAATCGGTGTTACCTACAGAAAAATGGAACGACTGATAGAAGTCGTCCCAAGGGACGATCAATTTGGGTTCCGGCGGAATGTTGGAACATGCAAGGCAGTACTAACCCAAAGACCTACTTTGAAAACAGATTGAAGAACAACAAATATTGGTTTACAACATCTGAAGAAGAATGGCTATTAGCAAAACTAACCAGAATACACTATTTGCAATTCTGAGATAAATATATAAATGTTGTGTGACTAGGGCCTCCTGTCGGGTAGACCGTTCGCGGGGTGCAAGTCTTTCGATTTGGCGCCACTTCGGCGTCTTGCTTCTCGATGGGGATGAAATGATTATGATAAGGACAACACAACACCCAGTCCCTGAGCGGAGAAAATCTCCGACTCAGCCGGGAATCTAACCCGGGCCGTGAGGTATGACATTCCGTCGTGCTGATCACTCAGCTACCAGGGGCGGACAATTCTGAGATTATGAGGAATAAAACAAGGCTGTCTAAAATTTGTGCAGAAACTACCCAGCAGTGAATAGTCGCTGAATATCAAAGCGATGTTTGCAATTGCAGTAAAGAGAGACAGCCGAGGAACAGAGTAAAAATTGGCGTTTTTGCCTTTCTGTAGAGCACTGACAGAGAAGATTAAACTGTTCCTGAAGCGACGTAACATGAAGAAAACCTTCATGTCTGAAGCTAAAATACGTCAACTCTGTGACAGATACCGCAGGTCTAAGAACTTCCGACGTTTACAACCAAAGAAATTTGCTGTAGCTGAACGCGCTTTGGAAAACAGACGTAAAACTGCGTTCACCAACACCTCTGTAATCACGAAGCTTGACGGTTTCTCTGCTAGCTTATTAAAAGAAGCTATAACTATAGAACATCAATATACGTAATACAGTCCTCAATAAAGACGGCTTCTTGTACCTGAAAACAACCGTCCCATCGTTGCGAGATTAAAGCGGATACGGCAGTTTCAGGGCGGAAACATTGCTTTATGTGGCGCTGGACTGAGCACCAGTGAGGTGACATCCAGTACTGAGCTATAGATAGACGAGACCAGCCACTGAACGGCAGTATGGCACCACCTGACAATGGCCGAGGTGCGCACGCCTGAAAGCTGCTGGGTGTATGACCAATTCACGCGGCTGGAACCTCCAGAAGATTTTATTCAAGGATAATGGAGTACTGTGAATTGAGAACATACTAGACTCTCTTTAGAGAGCGTTACGGTTCAAGTCTCCACCTGGTCATCAAGATTTAGGTTTGTCATGATTCCTCTAAACCACTTTAGACGATCGTGGTGATGGATCCTGCCACGACGTAACACGTACACGGTCGATTTCTTGTGCAATCCTTATGACCTTGTGCTCCCTCGTTGTAATGTCTCCGTCATCGATGGGACGTTAAATCAAAATTTTATTTCTCGTCGAAAAGGGCTCAGAGTGCGCTTTAACGAAGTGTGACAGACCTATTATTATTTTATTTCGTTTGGTCGTGTAAAGAACATCATTAGTTAGCGTTAGTCTTCGTGTTCCTCTTAACTTCCCAAAACTTCGTCATTCTGTGAAAGTGGGTCTGATGTAGTCCTAGTCCACGCGTGTTGTAGTTTCAGACTTCTTCCTGTTAGCTGTCTGGACGTGAACATCAGAGAGTCGATCTCCTGCCTGTACATCGTCCGTGTAGTTCCCAGTAAGTCAACAGTGAGATCCTTTTGAGCTTCAGCTAGGCATCGTACTATGTCTTTTTGTGTCGCGTTTAATATTTTCTTGGTTAACCGTTGTTGTCCAATAATTTTAGACGTCTTTTCCTTGCAAATGAATGTACGTCGATTCGTTGGAGAATACATTCTTCTGAACTCTTGAACACCCAGATATCGCCTTGGAACTTGGGTCCAAGTATTTTCAGAATTATCTATCGTCATTTTTCGAAGACACTGACTTTCGTGGTTAATGATGATGTCGCAGCTGCATAGAGTTCTTCGGGAAAATGACTGGTTGGTATGGCAAAGTTGGGCAAACCATTATTGTTAATGACGCCATTGCCCCTCAGCGATCGCAGGGTCGGCGTGGTTACAACGGGTTTGGCAATTTTAGTGTCAGGGATGGCTGGATGCCCTTCCTGCCGCCACCCCGTACCCCCCAGGACAGAATCAGTGTACCCCAACTGTCTGCGTCTAGTGGAAATCGTGAAATAGTGTGGACGTGTTTCAAATGTCTGCGACGCGTGTAACTGAGGCGGAACATGGGGACCAGGCCGGTATTCACCTAGTGGGATGTGGAAAACAGCCTAAAAGCCACATCCAGGCTGGCTGGCACACCGGCCCTCGTCGTTGATCCGCCGGGCGGATTCGATCCGGGGCCGGTGCGCCTCCCCAAGTACAGGAAGCAGCGCGTTAGCGCGCTCGGCTACCCTGCCGGGTATTATTGTTAATGACATGTATTACTTGCCCGCAGCTCGTGGTCATGCGGTAGCGTTCTCGCTTCCCACGCCCGGTTTCCCGGGTTCAATTCCCGGCGGGGTCAGGGATTTTCTCTGCCTCGTGATGGCTGGGTGTTGTGTGATGTCCTTAGGTTAGTTAGGTTTAAGTAGTTCTGAGTTCTAGGGGACTGATGACCATAGATGTTAAGTCCCATAGTGCTCAGAGCCATTTGAACCAGTTTTTTTGTATTACTTACTTAAAAGATAAAGGTACTGAAGATGATACAGTCACCTAATAGAAATTAAGCTCTATGAATTTCTAGCTCTATGAAGGATAATGTGTACAAAATATAAACTTCGCTCACAGCTTGTCTTAATGTAGACGAATAAAATTTGTGAACCTAAAAACAACATCCACTCTTAGTCTCATGCAAGTAATAAAATTTCGAATGTAAAACTGAGTGACTAAATATTAAGTGAATCGCATAGGTTCAGTTGTAGACAAATTTCAACTTATGGTCAGGATTTTGTGATATTGTCTTTGGCCACGAAAGGGATTGTCTGCTGAACACTAGATTGGCCAATACTGGAATATTGTTTACTTGACGAAGAATTTATGTAGTCACACTAATATGATGGAGAGAATGGTCGAAACTTTTTTGTATCATGACAGAGTGAGTGTGGCTAAAATATCGAGAAATTTCAACTGATAGACACATTAAGCAAACGGTCGAATTCACAGCTACTCCTCTTCTCCTTCCTCTTTCTATCCTTCTCTACCTACCCTTCTCCTTGTCCACCTTCTCGTATCCCCACTCTCTGCACATCTGATCCTCCTCTCTCAGTCCATCAGCTCCCTCCCATCAGTCTGTCTCCTCCTCCTCCTCCTCCTCCTCCTCCCCTCTCTCTGTCCAACTCCTCGTCCCGCACTATATGCCCATCCCCTCTTTCCTCCTATCTCTGTCCATTGCCCCCCTCTTCTTTCTATTCATGTCCACCTACCCCCTCCTTACGTATGTCTCCACCTCTCTCTGTCTGTGCCCTCCTCCCCCTCTGTTCCTGACCCTCTCTTCCCCTTTTCTCTGTCCATCTTCTCCTTTCTCCTCGCTCTTCTCCTGTCCCCATCTCTGTTTCCATTCGCCCCCTCCCATCCTCTCTCCCACCCCTCCATTCCAGTCAATGTCTCCCTACTCATCTCCATCTGCCCTCTCTCCCTATCCATCTCCTCGTCCCTCTTTCCACATTAAACTTCTCCTCTCTCCTTCTCCCTATTCCCATCTCAAACGACCCCAATCCATGCCCATCTGCAAATGTAGACTCTGCAGAACAGGCTGATACCACTCAAGCGTAACAAAATTTCATGCTAGATAGCCTACACATTGGGGGCTGGAAAATCTTGTCTTGTCCCTGACATGTAGGCTGCCCTAATAAGCAAGTCGATAAGGCAGGCCACTACACACCCACACAACGTTTCTTTTGTGCAGGGCAGCATATATGACAGGGGCTGAAGTACTCAGTCTTTACTGCTACTGGAGCTGGAAGGCTATAGTGATGATACTCATGAAGTTCGCTGTTTGTGTACCAGATTTTATTGGAATTGATCCAGGAATTTGGAAGGAGATTCAAGGTATATACCCATGTACATAGACTCCTTAATGTGCAGTATGTAGTAGCCTCTTCCCCACCTTTTTGCATGTGTACATGTATGTCACAAGGTCATACAGAATATGCATATCTCTTGGCCCATATCTCCACCTACCCTCTGTCTGCCCACCACCTCCTTACATCCATATCTGTCCATCCCCTCATCCCTCTTCCTTTGTCCATCTCTTCCACCCTTTCTCTCTCCCTCCATCTCCTCCTTCCCCTCCATCTCTGCATTTTCCATCAAACCCTTCTCCTCCTGCACCACTTCTTTCTATCTGCCATATCCACCCACTCCCACCCCATCTCTCATCTCTCTCCTTTGCCTCCAGTATCCACCCCAATCTTCCTCCCTGGTACATCCATCTGCACAAGTAGGCAAGTCGATACTACTTTCATACCTGCCTCTCATGCAGAGCCTCTATACCAAGGGCTTTGAAACCCTTTTATTCCCATGATGTGTAGTTTGCCATGCAAAGCAGGCCAATAAAGCTGGCTGTTACTACTCTAGCACAACACACCTCTTGTTCCAGACAGACTACATGTCGGGGGCTGGCAAACCATTCCTTCCCCTTAATGAGTAGGCTGCCCTGCAATGTAAGTCGATAAGGCATGTCAATACTACTCCCCTTACAACATGCCTGGCATCCAGGGCAGCCTATGTGGCTGGGGCTTAAAAAACATGCATGACTGTATCTCTTAAATAATAGAGTTAGAATGTTATAAATCTCCCTTTGTTCGCACTCTTGGGGTGAAGAATTTGTATGTCAGATTTGGCCCATATCGGTTCAGGAGCTTGGAAGGACTTCTTATGCATACATACATACACTATGTAAGGTGGCAGCTTGAATGAATGTCAATTTCGCACCTTACATGAGATTTTATATGTCATAACAAGTAGATGGTTGTGTCACCTGACATACTTTGGCAACAGTGAGCAGATTTGCATATCAAAATGTATAGTATGTAATGTATTAACACACCGAACCCAAATCCTCCATGTCAATGAGCAAAATGTGAAAAAAGCTACTGAAAGAAACGTTTTAGTTTGGGCGCAGACGCGAGTTGCGCTGTCACAGGCTTCTAAAAGAGGTTGGTGACCCGTGGTGAGAGGGACAATGAACGTGCTGGGCGATACATCAAGGGGAGCAGGTAGCGGCCCAGTGCTACTAGCGATGGAGATATTCTCTAGAAAACTGCATAGGGGAATTTCCAGATGGATAGAAACATATCAGCAATGCTATTGATCATGTGAAAGGCCTGTGGTGCACTCATGATGTACGTGTACAGCTTTTAGGCGTCAGGAGAGGGCACAAAACGTCCGATTGGTTGAAATAAACTCAGAATGAGAAAAAGGGTCAACGTTGTGACGCTGTTTAAGGGTAGGCCCTTTGCGATTGTCTGGGGTAGTTTCCACAAGATGAAAGGAACCCTCCCATTGGTCTGAAAAAGCCGGGACGTGAAGCACGAAAGGACACAGGTGGGGGACAGTTTTCTACGAAAGACACAATACCGAAAACTTTGGGGACTCTCCTCAGAACCAGTGTCAAGTGTGGAACAGGGCGAATCACGCCCTATACGAAGTCAAAAGAGGAATTTTTGTGTGAACACTGCGTTCACTTTGGCTGACATCCAGCTAGAGTCGTTGAACTCTGGTAGTGGACAAACAAAACAGCTGCGTAGTTAATTGATCTTGCAAGAACTGAGTATACAAACCGTTCCATCTATGTAAGTGTATATCGCAATATTTTCCAGACTAGGGATGAGTGCATGTTTTCTCACCTAACGAGAAACATAGGACAGTTTCAGCTGATAAAATCAGTAAAGATTTTGATTAACTTTTTATAGGATTTTCAGAGGGCAGGAGAAGCAATGCAGCTGACAGCACGTGCAGCTGAAGGTAAAGGCCGCTGGCAGAGGCGGAAAATTGTTCGATTACCAGCTTGCGTCCACTGTGAACTCGAGCAACCTTGAGTAATCTTTTGCTCATCTTGTCACAAAAACTAACCATCCTCCATAGACTTGATTGTCATCCTAAATAGTACCGAACTTAGAACTGGAATCAGATGATTTGTCGTAATATTGGCCAACTTCACTGTCTAGAAGTAAGGAAAATCTTGTAAAGAACCTTCTATTTAAATTTGAGATTGTTGTGTTCAGTGTTATTTCTGCTAAACAGGATGTAATGCGTTATATTGACAACCGTCCTGAAAGTGTCATGTCACAATCTATGTAAACTCGTGTGCTTCTTTGACAATAACAGCTAATCACCAATGTGCTCTGTCATACAATAAGGGTCCACTCCTAACCCCTGTCATTTATTATAGTTACACTAACGCACTCGCAGTGTGTTTTTGATGATGTATGACGAATGTGAAAAGTAGTGGAGTGTCAGAACAACATACATACATATAGTAGTCTTTTCCTCACTTTGCCCATATATGTATTCAACACCACATTTCCCAGACCTCCACAGTCCCTCTCTGTTTCCACATCTTCCTCTGTCACCATGCCCACGTAATCCTCCCACACCTATCTCCTCTTCCTCACCCTGTCTCTTCGTCTCCTCCTCTTTCCTCTATCTTCTCCTCCCCTCTCTCTGATCTCCTCACCCTCTCGGTCCATTCCCTTCTCATCTCTCTGTGTATCTCCTCTTCCAACTCTCTCTGTGCCCTCCACTCCTCTCTCTATGCATCTCTCCCTTCCTCTCTCTCTCTGTCTCTCCCCTTCTCACCCTCTCTCTGTCCATCTCTATCAACCCCCCCCCCCCCCTCTGTGCTGTCCACATTCTTCTCTTCCAAAGCTCCATTTGCTTTCTAATCCACTACTCTCTGACCATCTATTTCCTTGACGCTGTTCCAATACTGCTTCCCTTTTCCTCTATTTATGCCCTCTTCCCTCCATACTTTCCTATCCATTCCTCCATCAATGCTGATACCACTCCAACACAGTATGTATGATACCCAATATGTCAGGAGCTGGTAATCTTCTCTGCTCCTGATGTGTAGGCTACCATACAAAGCAGAATGGTAAGGCAGGCTGATACTACTCCAACACAACATGCCTTCGAACAGGGCAGCATACCTGTTGCGTGATGGAAAACCATTTCTTACCTCTGACATGTAGCCTGCCCTACAAAGCAAGTGATCAGATAGCTGATACTCTTCCTCCGAAATATGCCTGCCATTCAGGGCAACGAGTACGCCATTGGATGAAAAAAAAACAAAAACAACAACACTTTTTCCAATATCCTCGCTCCTGTTGGAGTTAGGAAGTTATAAGTCCTACAATGCTACCGTTTCTGTGCCAAATTTGGTTGGGACCAGTTCAGGAGTTTGGGGGGAGATCCCAGACATACACACACGTAAACTCTACTTTATATAAGTATGTAGAGAAGGCTAGTCTTTTCCCCATGGCTTCTTATCCATATACATGTGACACATACACTAACACACCTCACCTTCTTAACACGTTGTGTCCACCTCTACCACTCTCTGTCTGTCCATTTCATCCACCTCTGTCTGTTTCCTCCTCCCCACTCTCTCTTCACCTCCTCCTCCCCCTCTCCTTATCCATCCCCCCCCCCCCACAACGTCTCTGGACACATCTTACCCTTCCCTCCCTCTGGTCTCTTTCCATGTCCACCTCTCCCTCTTTCTTTCCCACCAGACCACTACCTCTCTACACCTTTTGTCTGCTTTATACATCTTCCTGTCCTTCCCTTCTCTCAATCCATTTCCTCCTCCCACTGACTTTGTCTGTCCTCTCCTTTATTCATCTCGATCTGTCTTCAGACACTCCCTTTGGAACATACAGTCCCTGCAATACAGTTCAATAAAGCACTCTAGTTCCATAACATGCCTATCATGCTAGGCAGGCTACGCATCAGGTCCTTGAAGCCAGGAGTTTCAACACTGACGTGCAGGGAAAACAATCAACACGACACGGTATACACGCGGGAGTACCCCAAGGAAGCATCCTAGGGCCCCTACTGTTTAACCTCTACATAAACGATCTCCCAACCACACACAACACAACGACGGCAATCTACGCGGATGACACAGCCATCCTCGCGCAAGATTGGAAACCATCAACCATTACGTCACGCCTACAGACTGCACTCAGAGTGGCTGAGCCTTGGTTGGAGAAATGGCGTGTTAGAGTAAACGTCGACAAGTGCGAAGCCGTTCTGTTCACTAGAAGACCGAAGCAACTGCGCAAACACTGATACTGCAGACCAATAACTCTACATGCACGCCCAATACGTTTCCGTGAGAAAGTCAAATACCTCGGTGTCTGGCTGGACCGGAAATTACTCTGTGGGGACCACATACAACACATGACCAACCGAGCTAGCGCGAGGCTCAAACAGCTCTACCCTATGCTCAACAGGCGTAGCACACTGAACAGAAGGGTGTCGACGTCCATGTACATGACACTTATCCGACCCCTGATGACGTACGCAGCTCCTGTCTGGGGATACGCTGCGCCTACACGCCTGCGCCGTCTGCAGCTCATACAAAACAAAGTACTCAAAATCATAAGCCATGCTCCACGATACACACGCATCGCGGACCTTCACCGGGAATACCGACTTGAGACGCTCACGGAGGTAATCCAACAACTCACCACAAGACTATACAGAAACTCCAGACATTCGCAGAACCCGTTTATTCTGTATCTGGGGAACTACGACCACAACCATAGATGGAAACATAAAAGACCAAAAGACATACTTGTAAGGACCTAACATCCATGGCCAAGCATACGCAAACATAACGGTACAGGTGAGCCCCTGTTAATCAGACGCCATTACTGGATATCCAGCTGGAACACACTGCCAAATAACTGGCACCACGCAGGGAAGCCGTACCGTACACTGCATGCAGACAAACTCCACACATCCCCCACACAGTGAGATGATCTATGGCCTATCTCCCACTACTGTATAACGATCTTGATTGTTCCAGGAATGTAGCGGCTGCAGCAACTGGGATACATAGCCATCGCTAGCCACGGTAATGATGCATGATACCCATACTAACAAATCCAACCTTGCATGAACTATAGCAGCTAGTAAGCCACTACTGCTGTTACTACCCATCCCACTGTCGCAGAGGTTTTTTTTCCCACGGCACTTTTTTCCCTCTGCTCTTCAAATCGCTACCCTCACTCGCGTTTCGTCCACTATCTATCACCTGATGGACCGTGTTAATGCGTAGTCTTACCCAGACGCACGGATAACATCACAGCCCAGCATCCTGTGATCCACTTACTAGATAACTAACATGTTTACAGAGGTGACAGTAGAACGTTTGGTTTGGTCACCACGTTGGTGCGGACGTGGAGGGGCCCCATCTCTAATAAATCCCTCTCTCTCTCCATCTCCTCCTATTTCCACCTCAACTTTACCCCAGGCATGCTCTTCCACATGTGTAACCACTGCAAAAGAGACCGATGAAGCAGGCTGGTACTACTCCCACTCTTATGCAGCATAGCCTACATGACAGTGGTATGTAAGCCCCTTTTTCCCTTGTTTTGTAGGCTACTCTGTAATGTAGGTCGATAATGGAGGCCCATACCATGCCCTCCTGCTCCTCCCCTCCCCTCTCTCTCATCGTTTCCTCTATTCATATCAACCCTCTCCCAAGCACGTCCATCCACATGAGTAAACACTGCAAAAGAGGATGATAAAGGAGGCTGATACTATTCCCGCAACATGCTCCTCTCGCAGCACAGTCAATGTGCCAAGGACTTGGTGACGTATTTTTTCCCAAAACATGTAAGCTTCCATTGAAAGCAGGCCAATAAAAAAGGCTAATGCTACTCCAACAGGATACACCTGTTGTGCTGAGCAGCCTATACATTAGAAGCTGAAAAACTGTTTCTGCCTCTGATGTGTGACTTGCCCTGCAAAGCAGGTCGATACTAATACTACACAAAATAACAGTGTGTGCACATGGTGCTGTTGCACCAAACGACGTAATCTGGAACGTTGCCTTATGTTCTCGTATATGCCACAAGAAATGTCTCATCAGCGGTGCGTCCCTTTGTGTCAGTGCATGTAATCTGGCTGGTGGTGGACAGGAGTGTGGCAGTTTAACCTGGCCATTCCTACAACACATGGCAGGTGGTTCAACAGGAAACCGTTTTCTTGTGTAATGTGCACATAACGCTGACATTTCACTCACACAAACTATTAATATTGCTGGAAAACAATGGATAAAATTAAGAAATATTTCTGCATTTGTCTCATGAGATAAATAATGATAGGCCGTACTGGAAAGGTGCAGATGTGCCTCTTCCTGACGACGTCTCCTGTTGTTGACGCTTGTCTGACACTGTAATGAAGTCTAATGTGTTTGTGAGTGCGAGGTTTACTGTCGTAGCTGATGAAGCCTCGCAGCACAGTCAGTGGCAGACAAGAATGCTTTTGACACAGGGCCACACTTCACCTATTGGCGTGTGCTTTCGTCTCGGCGTGCTAAGCCCTTGTACGTTGAGTGTGTTGGAGTAGCTCGGTTGCAAAGGGAGTACAGGTCAAGCGTCTGGAAGTCTCAGTGCCATTTCAGCCACGTCGCACAGTGTAATACGTCGTATTTGCCAGACGCATAATGAATGTAGAAGTTGTACGTAAGCATAATGGGGATGGAAACATGCAGGTGTTTCACAGTGGATGAATGCAGTGGAACATACCTGCGCTAAGACTGTAGCGTACCTCTGGTGGCTTGACAACATGGGGTCATGTTCTGTTGCAGTATACATTTGTTTCAAGCACTCCGGCATGTTTTTGCGTCACATAGCGCGGTGCTACTGCGTCCGTCACTTGATTTATTGATGACGAGACTCTGGCTACAACTTATTTTTCAATATTTGGTTGATGTGACAGTCTTTCAAATCCAACTGCAATGCAGTAATAAATATGAGGAGATAGAATGCAGTAGGTTATGAAGAAACGCAAAACAACTGTATCAGTCGAAAACAAACATTGGAGCCAGCTTGTTAGAGTTCCGTATCTCAGCCGGTAAAAGGGGAACTCATAGGATTGCTTTTTACCCATCTGTCTGTTGTCCGACTGTTAAAAAACTCAGAACGGTTGGACGTTATCAAGTTGAAATCTGTGTCATGTACTAACGGTTATGGGTCCTTAGCACCGTAGAAAATCGAAGCTTGTAAGTCAATGCACTCAGAAGATACGGACATTTATGTCACATATTTTGACACAAGCAAAGTCACTCATCAAAACGTGTAGGATACTTCCTCTATGAAATTTGGCAAGAAGCAAGGTTTCACACTGTAATTAAAAAAAAAAACGAAAATTCTTAACTTGTAATTATATCACACGAGAAAACATTTTTTTGTCATTTATTATTCAACTGTCTGTTCGTCCATCCGTTAAGATCTCTTTTTCTCAGCAACTGGTAGATGTATCAAGTTGTAATTTACGTCACGGGCTAAGGTTTACGGTCCCTTATCGGCGTAAAAATGTACCCTTCTAAATCAGTACAATCAAAAGATACAGCCACTTATGTCATATGCTTCGATGCTCTCTAACTCACTCTTCAGAGGCTATAGGGTGCTTCCTATTTACCTAGAATCATGAAATTTGGCAAGAAGCAAGATTTCACAGTACAAGTAAAAGAAAAAAAAAAAAACATGCGAACATTGTTAAAAAATGGTTCAAATGGCTCTGAGCACTATGGGACTGAACAGCTGTGGTCATCAGTCCTCTAGAACTTAGAACTACTTAAACCTAACTAACCTAAGAACATCACACACATCCATGCCCGAGGCAAGATTCGAACCTGCGACCGTAGCAGTCGCGCGGTTCCGGACTGCGCGCCTAGAACCGCGAGACCACCGCGGCCGACCGAACATTGTTAATTTGTAATTATATCACATTAAAAAGTATTTCGTTTGTCATTTTTTATCCAACTTCACACTTAAAATTAAAAGATTCGGAATATTTCGGAATTCTTTGGAGCGATATAATGCCAGTATCAGTGTCGATAACAGGAAAAATGTCGAGATTCTCGAACCCCGGGATGGATGAACTGTCTGTATATATAATAAAGTTTGTATGGAACCCACAGAACACGAACACTACTTGCACCTGACCAGTTTTAGATCATTATTGAATCGTTTCGTAATTGTTGTCCGTGCCATACTTGAAGTCCTCTTCGGTATTAGATAAAGATCATGATCTTCTGACGACTGAGCATTAAGGAAAAAAGATATAAATCACACATACATCCTTTCATTATTTCTACTTATGACTGAAGACTCAAGAGTATTCCATGCCCGTGTGCACTTGTTCCAGATGCCCCGGCGCTTGGCGTGCGACACTTGATGTCGGCGCTGCTGTGTGTGACGCACGTGCTCGCCTTCAGCATGCGAGGCGACATGTCTGTGGGAGTCGTCGTCATGGCCAACAACACTGGGGCCAACCCCAACATCAAGGTGAGCGGTCTACTTTCCATTTAACATAACACGGGGCCCGACAGTTGAGCGGTGGGGCGCGTAATTATCTCATAGTCGCTTTGTCTCATGCAGTAAACGCTTCCTGTGTCACGTCTACAGTGACCTTGAAAATGTAGCAGCATTGATTTGCAATCAGCCATTAGTCAATTACAAAGCATTTTAATCCAAATGCCAATATGCCCTGCTTCACTCCCTCTTGATTACGTTTCCACACTAACTAGCAAGATTTGCATAAAAATTGAGAAAAAAGTTTCTGTTTCGTTGATATGTAACTGCTCTTTGACGCAGTATAAGCATCATGTGTAGGTCAAGTAATACATGCACTGTGCCTTGACAAAAAAAAACAGGTGACAACAGGACAGATGTCATTAGACTGCTCTGTTTGATTCAGAGATGGAAAGGATGAAACATACCGCTTAAAAAGTATGAAACAATTTTTGAACGTTTTATTACTTCCAATTTTCATTGGATTTAATCTACATGACCGTTTAGAATCTGTACCAGGTGCTGAAGCGAATTCAGACATCTCCACTTCGCAGACTAAACTAATCGTTGTACTATACATATGCCTGTAATGGTGGTATTAAAATCACGCGTTGAAGATACTTCTTTCTCCTTTCCTAACTCCAAAGAGACTCTATGGGTCGTCCTGTAAACATAGTATCTCTGGGAAAATGTATTCAAAACAAAGATAGATGCCATCACAGTCAGCATCGTTGCTGGAATGAAATCTCTTATCCTTGGAGACGTCTTCCCTATGATGACAACTTGCAAAACATCAAACTTATATGCTGTATCTGTAGAATATTGCACATCAAACCCAGGGTTCTAGTTTCATCACGACTTGAAATATCGAACAGGACTTCATATTCCCCACAATAGAGTACAAATCATCAGTTGCCATTCAACTTCTTCATTATCCTGATGATTCTGCATCTCATGCCTACTATACCACTCTCCAGAAATCCAACTGATCCAGTCAGATTCACCTCACTCTCCACACCATACAATCAGGTTCCTTCAATATCGAAGGGATATGTAATAAATGCAACAGAGTTTGTTTTCAGTTAATAACTGATAATTAATGCGTCTCATTCGGCTGAAGCCGAGCCAGTGACCAGAGCTGAGACCAGCGTTCACTGTATCCGACGAAGACGACTAGCTTAATTGTTCAAGAATGACACGTAAAAATGATCTTGACCGCTCGACTGCATAGCAGTAAAGACATCTATTAATAAGACTTGAAAACAACTGAGCTTTCATTTTCTACTAACAGCCTGGGCCTACAAAATCGTATGTTTTAAAGTGCATGTGACTACAGAGAGTCATTAAAGACATTTTAGAGAAACTACCTCGCTGTACAAAACAGGCAAGAAGTTTCTTTCCAAACTTAGCCAACAAATAATACTCTCGCTAAATTAATGTTGTGCTTCTGGGTGTTCTGCTGCTTCGTTATTTTCATTTTATGCACGATATTTCGACGACCGACCCAGCTGCCTACTTCAGGTGTCGGAGAATTCGCTCTTATGAGTACTCGCTGCCTTGACTCCAATCAGACTGTGAACTATTGTTGGTCTCGCCCCGTTATTTGCAGCCAAGTTCGACTCCCGGCACCCTCTATTCCTTACGATGCTCATTTGTTTTCCAGAGCTTGCACTGATAATTCTGTGAAACGCAAATTCTCTTAGCGGTGTGCATCTCAGCTGAATGTGATGAATCGAAAGTCTTCTCATTGTAAATTTCAGTTGTTTGCAAGAAAAACGCCTTTTGCATGCTCCAGATTAAATTTTTTGTATTATACTTATGCTCCCAAACACGTTTCGCCTTTTTAACGAAACATAGAGAGTGGGCGTCCTGTCATTTCCAGGTTATAGGCTTAAAACAGTTCACTCAAGTTTTTATTGTCTTTGTAAGTGCTGCCAACTTTCCTGGTTGTTGCTTTGAATTGTTTCATTGGTTGACATACGTATGTTGATGTCATTTTGTGTCTGAACTTGTGTGTACTTGTGTGTGTGTGTGTGTGAGAGAGAGAGAGAGAGAGAGAGAGAGAAAGAGAGAGAATGTGTGACTCTCTCTAGGGTGGGGAAAGGAGAGGGAGAGGGAGAGAGAGGAAGAGAGAGAGGGGGGGGGGGAGACATACAGAGAAAGTGAGAGAGAGAGAGAGAGAGAGAGAGAGAGAGAGAAAGAGCATGAGTGTGTGTGTGTGTGTGTGTGTGTGTGTGTGAAATCAGCTCTTGCGTTTTATCAAAGTGTTGTTTCAAGAAAGCTCCCACTTATAAACTTTCAGGACACATGTTAAAAGTATATAATAGAAGATGACATAATTATAATGAGCACTTCACAGTTAATACAACTCATTACCAGTACCACCCAGCGCCGTAAACTACCAGAAACACTCAGATCTCCTGACACAAATAGCAACAAACAATAGTTACAGTAATAATCTAGTGCCGGCCGTGGTGGCCGAGCGGTTCTAGGCGCTTCAGTCTGGAACCGCGTGACCGCTATGGTCGCAGGTTCGATTCCTGCCTTGGGCATGGATGTGTGTGATGTCCTTAGGTTAGTTAGGTTGAAGTAGTTCTAAGTCTAGGGGACTGATGACCTCAGATGTTAAGTCCCATAGGGCTTAGAGCCATTTGAACCAATCAAAGAAAACTTGTGTTTAATTTCAAACGTGTACCCGACTCGTACAATTATAGTTGGTAGTGACTTCAATTTATCCGCAATATGTTCTCGTAAATACGTGTTTAAGTCCGGAGGTATGCATACAACATCATCCAAAATTGTGCTAAACGTATTCTCTGAAAATTATTATTTATTTATTTATTTATTGTTCCGTGGGACCAAATTAAGGAGAAGTCTCCATGGTCATGGAACGAGTCAATACATGAAATTATAACACGATTGTAGAAACAGATAAAATGAAATATAAGAAACATATTCAGCAGACAAGTCGTAAGTTTAAATAAAGAAAATCAACAATGTAACACTGGAATTTGCTTAATTTTTTAGCTGTTCCAGGAGCTCCTCGACAGAATAGAAGGAGTGAGCCATGAGGAAACTCTTTAGTTTAGACTTAAAAGAGTTTGGGCTACTGCTAAGATTTTTGAGTTCTTGTGGTAGCTTATTGAAAATGGATGCAGCAGAATACTGCACTCCTTTCTGCACAAGAGTCAAGGAAGTGCATTCCACATGTAGATTTGATTTCTGCCTAGTAGTAACTGAGTGAAAGCTGCTAACTCTTGGGAATAAGCTAATATTGCTAACAACAAACGACATTAAAGAAAATACATACTGTGAGGGCAATGTCAGAATTCCCAGACTATTGAATAGGGGTCGGCAAGAGGTCCTCGAACTTACACCACATATAGCTCGAACAGCTCGTTTTTGAGCTAAAAATACCCTTTTTGAATCAGAAGAATTACCCCAAAAGATAATACCATACGACATAAGCGTATGAAAATATGCGAAGTAGACTACTTTTCGTGTTGAACTGTTACTTATTTCAGATACTGTTCTAAAGGTAAATAAAGCAGCATTCAATTTCTGAACAAGATCCTGAACATGGGCTTTCCACGACAGCTTACTATCTATCCGAACGCCTAGGAACTTGAACTGTTCCGTCTCGCTTAGGAATTAGTTCATGAGCCCCATTCGAATAGTAAACGGTTGTGAAAACATGCTTGATCCTTAGCGACAAAGAATCCTGAGGTAATAATGAGCATCAAAACGGATGCTGAGATTAGTAAAAGAAACGTTGTCGTAGAGAGACTGAATACAGTAAGTCTTAAATCCACCAAAAGCAAACGAGAAATATATCTACTCGGAAAAGCAGATGACAATTTGCTGGACGCCTTCTGAAAGACTATCTCCACTTCTCCCATATTAACAATGTAAGAGTAGATCAGGTATGGCCTGAATTCAAAGAAATAGTATCAACAGCAACTGAGTGATTTATATCAAATAAATTACCAAAAGGTGCAGATGATCCCTCACCGTACCCAAAACAGTTCAGAACACTGTTGCAGAAATAGGGGAAAAACTAGCCAAATTTAAAAGAACAGAAAATCTCCAAGACTGGCAATCTTTTGCAGGAGCTCAAAATTTAGCGCGAACTTCAATGAGACATGCTTATGATAGTTTCTACAACTAAACTTTGCCTCGAAACCTGGCACAAAATACAAACAGATTCTGGTCACATTTAAAGAATGCCAGCATCAAGACACAATCAATGCCTTCTCTGCGTGACAGAAATAGAAATGCTATCGATGACAATGCTGGTAAAGACGAGTTACTAAACACAGTCTTCCGAAATTCCTTCCACAAAGACGAAGTGAATATTCAAGAATTCGAATCAAGAATAACTGCCAACATGAGTAGCTTAGATGTAGATGTCCTCGCAGTAGTGAAGCAACTTAAATCACTTAATAAAAGCAAATCTTCCAGTCTCGATTGTATACCAATTAGGCTCCTTTAGAGTATGCTGTTGCAATAGCACCATACTTAACAAATATGTACAACCGCTCCTTCGACGTCAGATCTGTACCCAAAGACCGGAAAGTTGCGCAGGTGACACCAATTTTCAAGAAAGGCAGTAGGAGTAATCCACTAAGTTGAAGGCCCATATCATTAACGTCAATATGCTGCAAGATTTTGGAACATATGTTGTATCTGAACATTTTTAATTACCTCTGGGTAAACGGTCTATCGATGCATAGTCAACACAGAACGAGAAAGCTTCTTTCTTGTGAAACAAAATTAGCTCTTTAATCACACGAACTGTTGATTGCTATCGACAAGGCATTGCAAACCAATTCCGTATTTCTAGATATCCGGGAGACTTTTGACATCGTACTTCAAAAGCGGCTATTAATCAAATTGCATGCTTATGGAATTCGTGATTTTCTGTCAGAGAGGTCACAGATCGTTGTAACAGACGAAAGTCATCCAGTGAAACAGAAGTTATTTCTGGCGTTCTCCAAGGTAGTGTTATGGCCCTCTGCTCTGTATAAATGATTTTGGGGACAATCCAAGCAGGCATCTCAGGTTGTTTGCAGATGATGCTGTCGTTTATCGTCTAGTAATGTCAGAAGATAAAAAACCAGTTACAAAACGATTTACGTAAAATATCTATCTGTATGTTGCGAAAATTGGCAATCAAGCCAAAATAATGAAAAGTGTGATATTATCCATATGAGTGCTAATAGAAATTCGTTAAACTTCGGTTACACGATAAATTGGTCAAAGCTAATTCAACTAAATACCTAGAAATTACAATTATGAACAGCTTAAATTGGAAAGAACACATAAAAAATATTGGGCGAAGATTTCGTTTTGTTGGCAGAAAACTTAGAAGATTCAACAGACGTATAAAGACACTGCCTACACTACGCTTGTCCTCCCTCTCTTTGAGTACTGCTGCGCGGTGTGCCATCCTTACGGGGTGGGGTTATTGGAGAACATAGAGAAAGTTCAAAAAAGGGGAGCACGATTTGTATTATCGAGAAATCGAGAAATATAGGAGAGAGTGTCACGGACATGACACAGGATTTGGCGTGAACAGTATTAAAAAAAAAGACGTTTCTTGTTGCGGAGGGATTTTCTCACGAAATTTCAATCACTAGTTTCCTTCTCCGAATGCGAAAATGTTTTATTGACAGCGACCTACATGGGGAGAAATGGTCATCATAATAAAATGAGGGAAGTCAGTGCACGGAGAGACAGAGGAGTTAGTTTTTTCAGCGCACTGTTCGAGAGGGCAGCAATAGAGAATTAGTGCGAAGGTGCTTCGATGAACCCTCTGCCAGGTACTTAAGTGTGATTTGAAGAATAGGCATGAAGATTTAGATGTAAATGTAGATGCTCTCTCTCTCTCTCTCTCTCTCTCTCTCTCTCTCTCTCACACACACACACACACACACACACACACTCACACACACACACTCGCATACAAACATACATACATGTCCTCACACAAAACTTACTTCAACACACATACAGCCACAAAAAAAAAAACTATTAAAAGCAAGATCCAGGAATGGTGGCAACACTTACCAAAACAAATGACACTCTAGACACAGAAAACCTCAGTTCAAATGCTACGGTTGAAAAACAGTATGATACGAAAAACCAGAAGCTTTCAACCAATTTTCAATATGAAAGAAAGCTGCTTAATTTACAAATTAGACATTACGAATTAGACATTGATCTGTAAGCCGCTTCCCATTTTATTACAAAAAACTTCCATGAACTGTTTTAAAAGTATGATCTGTACTTGACAACGAAAAAATTATGTAACTTTCCTGAACTCCCACTGAAGATGCCTTATTAAAAAGGCGAAAGGTGTGTGGGTGCTCAAATGAAATAATAATAAAAAAATTATGTGCCGCATGCGAAAGGTAAACTCGTAAACTAACGCAAATTACAATAAGAAGATTTTAGATCTTTCGAATGGCGCTGCCTGCAGACTGACAGGTGTTGGTTCTACAAATGAAACATGGTAGATGGTGTCTCTTCTCAGTGAGTGCCATGTAAAATCGTTAGGGATCTCAGAACACAAGCAGCGGTGCTACCACGACCCCCTCACTACGAGAGTTGGACTTTCTGTTTCCTTGGACTAATCGCGGAAAATTTCGACGATTGTTTCACAGAACATTTTAGGCATCTTGTAAAATCAACTTATTTCCTTTTCGGTGGAGAATATTACAAACAAACCGGTGGGGTAGTGACAGGTAGTCCGTTATGACCTGTCGTGGCGAACCTATACGTTGAACACTCTGAAACACAGACACTACAATCCACCACATTGAAACAAATATGTTTTGATCGGTACGTGGGCGATACATTTCTAGTGTTATAACAACGGCAGGAAAAACTTGAAGAGTTTATATAACACTGAAACTCTGTCCGTAGTAATACATATATGTAGAACACCTACGCACACTGAATATCTGCAAGCCTCGAGCAATCACTGCCCATCACAAAGAAATTCGGTGCTAATGAATCTTCTGCACAAAGCTCGAACACCTTTAGACAAGGAGAGCCTCGCTGAACTACGAAACAAACGGACAGTGTTCCGAAGAAATGGGTACTCAGATCATCATATTGAACCAACAGTGAAGCGATAAAAATCTAGGACACCAGAGAAAGAAGTTCCGGAAGCAAAGCCAAAAATAGTATACACTACTGGCCATTAAAATTGCTACACCAAGAAGAAATGCAGATGATAAACGGGTATTCATTGGACAAATATATTATACTAGAACTGACATGTGATTACATTTACACGCAATTTGGGTGCATAGATCCTGAGAAATCAGTACCCAGAACAACCACCTCTGGCCGTAATAACGGCCTTGATACGCCTGGGCGTTGAGTCAAACAGTGCTTGGATGGCGTGTACAGGTACAGCGGCCCATGCAGCTTCAACACGATACCACAGTTTATCAAGAGTGGTGACTGGCGTAGTGTGACGAGTCAGTTGCTCGGCCACCATTGACCAGACGTTTTCAATTGGTGAGAGATCTGGAGAATGTGCTGCCCAGGGCAGCAATCGAACATTTTCTGTATCCATAAACGCCCGTATAGGACCAGCAATATGCGGTCGTGCATTATCCTGCTGAAATGTAGGGTTTCGCACGGATCGAATTAAGGGTAGAGCCACGGGTCGTAACACATCTGAAATGTAACGTCCACTGTTCAAAGTGCCGTCAATGCGAACAAGAGGTGACCGAGACGTGTAACCAATGGCACCCCATACCATCACGCCGGGTGATACACCAGTATGGCGATGACGAATACACGCTTCCAATGTGCATTCTCCGCGATGTCGCCAAACACGGATGCGACCATCATGATGCTGTAAACAGAACCTGGATTCATCCGAAAAAATGACGTTTTGCCATTCGTGCACCCAGGTTCGTCGTTGAGTACACCATCGCAGGCGCTCCTGTCTGTGATGCAGCGTCAAGCGTAACCGCAGCCATGGTCTCCGAGCTGATAGTCTCTGCTGCTGCAAACGTCATCGAACTGTTCGTGTGATGGTTGTTGTCTTGCGAACGTCCCCATCTGTTGACTCAGGGATCGAGACGTGGCTGCACGATCCGTTACAGCCATGCGGATAAGACGCCTGTCATCTCGACTACTAGTGATACGAGGCCGTCGGGATCCAGCACGGCGTTCCGTATTACCCTCCTGAACCCACTGATTCGATATTCTGCTAACAGTCATCGGATCTCGACCACCGCGAGCAGCAGTGTCGCGATACGATGAACCGCAATCGCGATAGGCAATAATCCGACCTTTATCAAAGTCGGAAACGTGATGGTACGCATTTCTCCTCCTTACACGAGGCATCACAACAGCATTTTAACACGCAACGCCGGTCAACTGTTGTTTGTGTATGAGAAATCGGTTGGAAACTTTCCTCATGTGAGCACGTTGTAGGTCTCGCCACCGGCGCCAACCTTGTGTGAATGCACTGAAAAGCTAATCATTTGCATATCACAGCATCTTCTTCCTGTCGGTTAAATTTCGCGTCTCTAGCGCGTCATCTTCATGGTGTAGCAATTTTAATGGCCAGTAGTGTACCTTACGGTGGCCCAGTGTACGGAAAGGTCGGAAGACTCCTACTGAACTTGGTATTCAGTGTATTTCGATCCCTTCAACTAAGATAAAAAGTATTCTTTGTACTATTCAAGAAGATATAGATCTCTGAAAGCCGCATGTGCATCACATGTGTGTCATATGTGGGGCAGACTTTCATTGCAGTCGAGGAGAGATTCAAGAAACATCAGTGGTCCATGTGGCTAAAACAACTAAGGATATCGGCTGTCACCCAGCAGCATATCAGCTGTCACCCAGCCACTGCCTCGAATATAACAATGACACCATATACAATGAGACGAGTATTGTGATTCAAACGTCAGGTTTCTGGAACAGCATAATTAAGCAGTCAATCGAAATAATCGTGTCAGTAACTCTAATAAACATGGATGGAGGTTTCAGCTTAAAAAAGAAATGGAGTCCGGCACTCAATTTGTTGATATCTAGCCAGCAATCACATTCACCAGAACTGGAAACCGCTAAGAGGATTTGTGTTTCTTGGAATATCTGTGCGAACTTTGTAAAATAAAAAAGCATCAAAGAGCGTAGTGAGCATCGGAACTCGAACAAGTCTGTAAACAAGACGCGAGATCATAAATAGTTGATAGTCTGGTCTTATGTATACTTCCAGGCAGGAAGTATACATAATGGCAAAGCTCGCAGCTTCTGAAGAAGACGACTTGGTAAGTCGTCGAAATATCCATAATATTATAAAAATGTATGTATGTATGTACGTGTGTGTGTGTGTGTGTGTGTGTGTGTGTGTGTGAGTGTGTGTGTGTGTGAGTGTGTGTGTATGTGTGTGCGGGTTTTGTGTATGTGTGTGTGTGTGTGTGTGTGTGTGTGTGTTTCATGTCTCCTCCTAAACCACTGGACCGATTTCAGCCAAAGTTAGTACATATGTACCCCACCGTCAGGAAAGAATCTTGTGGAAGTAAGAACTTATCAAAGGGGTGGGGGCGTAGCCAGAGATTCTAGATTTCCTAAACTTCACTTATCCAGTATTTGAAAATTACAGCACTTAGCGACTTCCAACAAACTTTACGCACAATTTCAAACAACTACGAAATTTTGTCTCGCTGACAACCCCTACAAAATGATGAAAGGAAAAATGTTTATCGCGTACTGCTTTCCCAACGTCCATGCGGCAAGAGTACCTCATGAGGCAAAACGTTGTAGTTTATTTAGCGAGCGAGGTGGCTCAGTGGTTATCGCACAAAACTCACATTCGGGAGGACGACGGTCCAAACGCGCGTCCGGCCATCCAGATTTGGATTTTCCGTGATTTCGCTAAACCGCTCTAGGAAAATGCCGGGTAGTTCATTTTGAAAGGGCACCGCCTATTTCTTTCCCCATCCTTGACACAATCGGAGCTTGTGCACCATCTCCAATGAGCACACTGTCAACGGGACGTTAAACCGACTTCCTTCCTTGCTTGCTTGCTATTTATTAGTTCTTCACTACTCACTGTATTCCAACACATTTTTAAGACAGCATGCGCATATACCAATAAATGTAACTGCAAAATTATATCACTGTACGACACATAGTTCAGGAGATATTCTATGTGATAAAAAGTATCCGGACACCCCCAAAAACATACGTTTCTCATATTAGGTGCATTGTGCTGCAACCTACTGCCAGGTACTCCATATCAGCGATCTTAGTAGTCATTATACATTGAGAGACAGCAGAATGGGGCGCTCCGCGGAACTCACGTACTCCGAACATGGTCAAGTGATTGCATGCCACTTGTGTCATTCTTCTGTACGCGAGATTTCCACACTCCTAAACATCCCTAGGTCCACTGTTTCCGATGTGCTAGTGATGTGGAAACGTGAAGGGACACGTACAGCACAAAAGCGTACAGGCCGACCTCGTCTGTTGACTGCCAGAAACCGCCGACAATTGAAGAGGGTCGTAATGTGTAATAGGTGGACATCTATCCAGACCATCACACAGGAATTCGAAATTGCATCAGGATCCACTGCAAGTACTATGATAATTAAGCGGGAGGTGAGAAAACTTGGATTTCATGGTCGAGTGGCTGCTCATAAGCCGCACATCACGCCGGTAAATGCAAAACGACGCCTCACATAGTATAAGAAGCGTAAACGTTAGACGATTAAACAGTGAAAAACATTGTGTGGAGTGACGAATCACGGAACACAATGTGGCGATCCGATGGCAGGGTGTGTATATGGTGAATGCCCCGTGAACGTTATCTGCCAGCGTGTGTAGAGCCAACAGTAAACTTCGGAGACGATGGTGTTGTGGTGTGGTCGCGTTTTTCATGGAGGGGGTTTGCATCCCTTGTTGTTTTGCGTGGCTCTATGATATCAGAGACGTATATTGATGTTTTAAGCACCTTCTTCCTTCCCACTGTTGAAGAGCAATTTGGGAATGGCGACTAGATCTTTCAACACGATCGAGCAGCTGTTCATAATGCACAGCTTGTAACGGAGTGGTTCCACGATAACAACATCCCTGTAATGGAACTGGCCTGCACAGAGTCCTGAACTGAATCCTACAGAACACCTTTGGCATGTTTTGGAACGCCGACCTCGCGCCAGGCCTCGAGAACCTACTCGATACTTCTCCTCAGTGCAGCACTCCGTAAAGAGTGGGCTGCCTTTCCCCATGAAAGCTTCCAGCAACTCATTGAACGTATGCCTACAAGAGTGGGAAAAAATGGTTCAAATGGCTCTGAGCACTATGCGACTTCACTTCTGATTTCATCAGTCGCCTAGAACTTAGAATTAATTAAACCTAACTAACCTAAGGACGTCACACACATCCATGCCTGAGGCAGGATTCGAACCTGCGACCGTAGCGGTTGTTCGGTTCCAGACTGTAGCGCCTAGAAAAGCACGGCCACTCCGGCCGGCCGCGAGAGTGGAAGCTGTCATCAAGGCTGTGGGTGGGCCAACACAATATTGAATTCCAGCATTACCGATGGAGGGCGCCACGAACTTGGAAGTCATTTTCAGCCTGGTGTCCGTATGCTTTTGTTCACATAGTGTATCTTACTGAACTGACTCCACACAACCTATTGGCACATGTATTACTTACGTCAACTATGGAGGGCTATAGATGTAGAATCATGACTGCCTCAGACTGATCTCTAATGCGACCCATGTGCTCTTTTAAGTAAGCTACCAATGTTTTGCCTGGCAAGATTACGGTGATAAGACAAAAGTCGTGGGATACCCACAAATATTGAGATATGCTGTATCTACAGCCGTCCATAATAGCGAAAGTGTTGCCGGTGCAGGATTTTGTGCATGGACTGACGTTTAGATTATGTCACATAATTGTTCGATGACACTGATGTCGAGCGATCTGGTTGGCCAAACCATTCGCTTGAACTGTCCAGAACATTCCTGAAACAAGTTGCGAACAACCGCGGCCTGATGACGTGGCGCATTGTCATCCACAAAAATTCCACCGTTGCTAGGGTACATGACGTCTATGAATGGCTGCAAATGGTTTCCAGGTAGCTGAAAATCTAGAGGACCCAGGTCATTCCATGTAATCACAACTCACCCCATTACGGAGCGACTACCAGCTTGCACAGTGTCTTGTTGATGGCTCTGGTCCATGGCTTCGTGAGGTCTGCGCCACACTCGAACCATACCATCAGCTCTTACCAACGGAAATCAGGACTCGTCTGACCAGGCCACGGTATTCCAGTCGTCTAGGGTCCAACCGGTACGGTCACGAGCCCAGCAGAGGAGCTGCAGACGATGTCGTGCTGTCGGTCGTCGCCTGCCATTGGCCATTAGCGCCTAATTTAGCAGCACTGTCGTACGTCCCACATTGGTTTCTACATACGCCAGATTTCGCCGCACTGTGCTAAAGGATGCGTTCGTCATATGTTCCATATTGAGTTCTGCGGTTATTTCAAGCAGTGTTACTTATCTGTTACACTGACAGGTCTAAGCAAACGCCGCTGTTCTCGGACGTTAAGCAAAGGCCATCAGCCGCTGCTTTGTCCGCGGTGAGAGGTAATGCCTGATATTTGGTTTTCAGGGCACACTCTTGAAACTGTGTGTGGTGTGCGTACTGTAAGACCTTCAGTAGACACACCATCAGATTATTTGACTTGTCGCTCTAACGAAGTAGGCGAGTGTCAGCAATATGTCTTGTGGTCTTATCGTGGCGTGTTTATCTTCTGCCGTTAGGTCAGATGATAGAAATGCCACTTGCACGCTTAGAGTAGCAGATTGACGGTGACCAACTTTAAACAGAACTTGATTAATTTTCACACACATTTATTAAAATAATAACAAGCATAAACCTTACTTAACTTGATTCTGGATGGTATTTACAATTGACAATCTGAAGTTCCTTTGGTCTTGGTACGTTAATCTTATTCTCACATACCTCTAATACTTGACAAATTGCCTATACATTTCTCTTCGTGCCTATGTACAGGAATATGATAATCTTATTACGCGCAGACTGAAACTTGACTACAGACTAATGCAGACTAATGCAGACTGACTAATCGGAGGTCTGTACACTCGTTATAATACCTCGAGCGTCAGGTATCACTGCGCGAGTGTGATCCGCGAGGAGAAAAGGTTCTACGTTAGCAGCAATCTCATTGTCTGCGTTACATATTAATACGCGGATTGGCGGAAGCAGAATTTGGTCCGTCTCTAAGACAGCGCCATCTTGTAGTGCGGAGACGGACGAGCGCTGCGCCTGCGCTGTTGTGCTTAGCGGGGCGCGCTCTATTGGGAAAGTTGTGTACGCGCTGACTACGCGGAACTATGTACACAACACTGTGAATCGCGGAATATTGGATTTCCTAAGGATTTCCGAAATGGAATGTCCCATTCATCTAGCTCCAACTACCGTTCCGCGTTCAGAGTCTGATGATTCCCATCGTGCTACCATAATCACGTCGTAAACCTTTTCACACGAATCACACGAGTACAAATGACAATCGTGTCAATAAACTGCCCTTTTATACCTTGCGTACGCGATACTACCGCTACCTATATGTGCCTATTTTTAATTTTACTTTTTATTTTACACGTCTAATTCCTTAGGACCAAATGGAGGAGCAAATCTCCAAGGTCATGGAACGTGTCAGTACATGAAATTACAACGTAAAATTAGTAACAGATAAAATAAAATGTTTACGAACCCAAAAATAAATGACAAGCCATAAGTTTGAGTAAAAGCAATCAACAATATAACATAGGTCTACACCACTGCAGTAAGCAGCGATCATACAGTGTTGTTGTTGGGGCCTTCAGTCCTGACACTTGTTTGATGCAGATCTCCATGCTACTCAGTCCTGTGCAAGCTTCTTCCTCTCCCAGTACCTACTGCAACCTACATCCTTCTGAATCTGCTTAGTGTATTCATCTCTTGTTCTCCCTCTACGATTTTTACCCGCCACGCTGCCCTCCAATACTAAACTGGTGATCCCTTGATGCCTCAGAATGTGTCCTACCAACCGATCCCTTCTTCTAATCAAGTTGTGCCACAAATTCCTCCTCTCCCCAATCCTATTCAATACCTCCTCATTAGTTATGTGATCTACCCATCTAATCTTCAGCATTCTTCTGTAGCACCACATTTCGAAAGCTTCTATTCTCTTCTTATCGTCCATGTTTCACTTCCATACATGGTTACACTCCATACAAAATCTTTTAGAAACGACTTCCTTACACTTAAATCTATACTCGATGTTAACAAATTTCTCTTCTTCAGAAACGCTTTCCTTGCCATTGCCAGTCTACATTTTATATCCTCTGTACTTGGACCATCATCAATTATTGTGCTCCACAAATAGCAAAACTCCTTTACTGCTTTAAGCGTCTCATTTCCTAATCTAATTCCCTCAGCATCACCCGATTTAATTCGACTACATTCCATTATCCTCGTTTTCCTTTTGTTGATGTTCATCTTATATCCTCCTTTCAAGACACTATCCATTCCGTTCAACTGCTCTTCCAAGTCCTTTGCTGTCTCTGACAGAATTACCATGTCATCGGCGAACCTCAAAGTTTTTATTTCTTCTCCATGGATTTTAAAATCTACTTCCAATTTTTCTTTTGTTTCCTTCACTGCTTGCTCAATATACAGATTGAATAATATTGGGGAGAGGCTAAAACCCTGTCTAACTCTCTTCCCAACCACTGCTTCCCATTCATGTCCCTCGATTCTTATATCTGCCATCTGGTTTCTGTACAAATTGTAAATAGCCTTTCGCTCCCTGTATTTTACCATTGCCACCTTCAGAATTTGAAAGAGAGTATTCCAGTCAACATTGTCGAAAGCTTTCTCTAAGTCTACAAATGCTAGAAACGTGGGTTTGTCTTTCCTTAATCTTGCTTCTAAGATAAGTCGTAGGGTCAGTATTGCCTCACGTGTTCCAGTATTTCTACGGAATCCAAACTGATCTTCCCCGAGGTCGGCCTCTACTAGTTTTTCCATTCGTCTGTAAAGAATTTGCGTTAGTATTTTGCAGCTCTGACTTATTAAACTGATAGTTCGGTAATTTTCACATCTGTCTTAGAGTAGTATTATGAAATTCCGATAGAGAACGACTTAATGTGTTAACAGGACTACGGATGGACGCCATCACAGACCAGCACCATCCTGAGCTCTTTCTTCTGGGGCTACGTAGTGATGCTGTCGCCCGCTGGATGGTTGGCAGACAGGTTTGGCGCCAAGAACTTCCTGTCGGGCTCGCTGTTCTTCTCTGGAATCGTGACCACCCTGACTGAAGTGGTGGCCGACGCGGGCGGCATCGTGTTCGTCTGCGCCTCCAGAGTCGTGCTGGGTTTGTGCCAGGTACGTCACAGAGAGGAAAATGTGGTCGCCACTTTGAAACACTTCAAGCGAACAACGCGCTTCTGTCGTCACTACTATAGCTGCTCAATGTCAATGAAACAGATAACCCATTATGTCCAAAATTAATTTTTTTAAATTGAATTTTTTATTCCTTAATTATAATGTACATAGTGTATGAACCACAATAAGTACAAAAATAGCCAAATAATATTTATACATGCTGATATAATAGCCGTCCTCAAAATAGGACACTGGGATCTAACAGTATCGTATACCATACTAAACTGTATTCAAGTCTTAGCTATTTATTTCTTGTGAAATGGCACAAAACACTTCACACACACTGTTACACGGCATTTAACACAATATGTTTTTGGTTTCCCGTTGCATTTAGCTCTTACACATCTTCTTTACGTGCTCCTTTTGTCAATCATTTGACCAGTTCCATCAAATCTGATGTCTGGTATCACTCTCAACTGACTTGATGGGTATTCCATTGGACGTCCAATATTCGGTTTTCCAGTGTCCAATTTCAGGTATGTAACTGTAACAGCACGTCTGAAATCCAGTAAATCCTGCGCATTTTCCCCTGTACTAGTCTGTAGAGGAGTCAGGCATTTACGAGGGCTATTTCCAGCAAACGTGTAATAGGATCCAGTACCATTTTTTCCTTCTAATTACGGTAGAAAATTTTCCAACTAACCAGTCATGGTGGTCAACACCTCCCATGTACGCATTATACGACTACAAAACGGCAGGATGTTGCACTTGTGCCTTCTTACTTGCTTGTCTACTGTACCACGTAGCTGCTCCCAAAGGTTCAACTTGGTCAAAATTTGTACCAATTGTAACGCATCTGTTGTCGTGCCATCGAACAAATAAGACTTCTCCATTCCTGTCGTACTGGTAGTCACAGTTTTCTCGAACTGTCTTTTTCAGTTCGTTGCTGCTCAGTAGTGGACAGTCACCAACTCTATTCTCTCTGACAGTCCCAGTTTCTCGAAAACCCAAATTTCTCAGATGAATCAGAAGATCTCTACTAGTGAAGAAATTGTCAAAGTACACACAATGATTCTTGGGTTTTTCAATGCAGTCCAATATGTTTAGGACACCTATTGGTCCCAATAGTGGGTCATCCCCTGCAGTATCTTCTGGATCCTTTCCACAGTATAAATCAAATTTGAAACAGTAGCCACTTGCTCTACAAAGAGACCACAACTTATAGCCAAATTTAATAGGCTTGCCTCGGATAAACTGTCCATCTGAAACTGTATTATTTACTAATGGGTAACATATTCATCAGCAAAAAAATCTGGTAAAATTATCACGTTCTAAAAAGAAAATACATAAGCAGTAGCAGAGTTTCATATTCGAACGTGCAGCAATACAAATAACTGAAATGATAACACCAAGTCCCAGTGTCCTATTTCGAGTACACCAAATTTTATAACAATGGAAAACAACGAATATAGCTCCAATTGAGCTAACAATGCAAGTAGTTTAAAAGACACATTGTTGACCATAAATAATCGCAAAAAGATCTTTGCCTCATATTTCAAATATTACTAAATTGTCGATAAAGTAAATACCTGTAATAACGAAAAGTGTGCCTTAGTATTCAATAATCAATTAATGGTAGGATTTATTGCTTTTAATTTCATGTAAGCATACATTTGTTATAAAAAACATCAACAAATGACGTAGAACAGTAATAGTTGCAAATTAATAATTTATTGTGTATTTATAAATAAATATGTTCTCTGTCCTCAAAATAGGATACTGGTACTTAATGGGTTAATTTTGGGGGTCGTTAATCTGTTACTAAAATGGTTAATCTCGTTAAACTTTAACGTATTACTTAACAGTAGATTTATCATAAGGTAAATTTAATTGTTTTAGCTCGTAATAGTAAACTTTGTTGTGGGTGTAGTAAAATAAGCAAATGGATCAAACGCATTACCGTTGCTTAAGTAAAAATTTTTTTGACTGTAGAAGTTCAGATAGAGAATCGAACATAAATAATGCAAACTGTTTGACCATTTAATCATTTAGTTTTATAATTATTTAGTTACCAATATTAAACAGTGGGAGAATCAAAATGCAGGAGAATAGGATAGTATCTGATTCTCGGTGCATAAAACATGCTCATCAACGATGCATCTGCACAATATTCTCATCGAAATTGAACTTTTGGTCGGTTTTAAAGTTTTCAATGCCTTACCAAATGACTTCGTTTCGAAAACGTGTTGAGGAATCATGTTCTTAATAACCAAGTTTACTATACATCGATCCACAATAGCATGAGACACATCGCTGGCAATGGCTGCAATGCCAAAAGACTCTCCAAATCTTCTCAGTCGTATTCTTTTAACCGGATTACTGCACCTGGCTCCGCTGTCAGCGGCTGAATGCCCGAGCTTGATTTTTTCCTCTCAGCCGGATCCTACCTTCACTGTTTCTTCAAACTATACATACTGCGATTCATGTGCTCTCCTTATGTATTGGTTCAAGTTGTTAAGGCACGAAGTATGAGCCATAATTGTTGATTTTTTTGGCAAGCACAGTTAACAATCGAAAAGTATTTCTTCTCCAGATTTGGATACAAAATTAACGTAATCACTTAAATGCGCCCACTGGTTTTAATCGGTTGCAGCCCGAGAATCCGATTCCATGATTTAGTTTACACAGTCAATCCACTAACAAAAAGTAGTACTTAACGGGAACTCACTAAACCACCAACAGTAAACAGTAAACACCTGTTTACATCAGTCGCACGACCGCCCCCTCACGTCTTTACTTCCGCCAGTACCTCGTCTGCTACCTTCCACAGCTCACGAAAGTTGTGCGAAGCTTGCAACACTAGCACTCCCGGAAGACAGAATATTGCGGCCTGGGGGATGTTCCCAGAATGAGTTTTTCACTCTGTAATTAGGAAGGCTGGAGACGAGATACTGGCGGAAGTAAATCTTTGAGGAGGGCTGTGCAGTCCTGGGTGAATGGCTTAGTCGGCAGAGCACTTGCTTCTGAAAGGTAAGAGTTCCGAGTTCGAGTGTTTATCTGGCGCACAATTTAAATCTACCAGGAAGTTTTAAGGTAACGGAAGTTAAAGAGTCCATTAATATATTTTAATAATAATTTAAAAGTTAATTTTTTAATCAATAGTTAACTTCCTTAATTAACAGTTAAAGGTTTAACGGTCTTGTGTGCAGCTATATTCACTACTGATAGAGTTATGTGAGTGACTGTAATCTGAGTAACTCCCGTTGTACATATATTGGATGTTTTGACTGATGGGAGAAGGATGAGCAGGTGAAGGAGTAATAGGAAGCGGATGAGTGAGAAGTGCTGGGGAAAGAGATGATGGAGGGAAATAGTGCTGGCAAGGGTAGAGCGAGAATAGGACTGTGGAAAAGAAGGAACAAGGTGAATACAAGAATTGAGAGGTGGGGTTTTTAGAAGTAGAGGTATGGCGCGGGAGGGCTTGACAGCATTAAAAGACGATGGGTAGGACCTGAAGGTTGAGGATGCGGAAGAAAAATGTTGTGAAGGAGGAAAAGTGGAGATGATTTTGAGAGATATGGGGGAAGGAAGAATACGGGTGGGAGAAATTAGAGGTTGAGGGGAACAGGAGATGAGGAGGAAGAAGTGGTGGAGGAGGAACTGACCGTTCGGTGGACGAGGTGTATAGACAGTTGGGGAAGAGATGGATGTACAAGACATGGAGAAAGGAATAATTTGGGGAAAGTTTGTGGCTGAGGGAGCAGGGAAAACAGAAGGAAAAGATGAAGGAGCTGTGGTGGGGCAGAAGGGGCAAAGCATTTATTGTAAATGTTGACTTAATTACAGATCGAAAATTAACTCAGAGTACATGACAGTGAATTGGTAGTTTCTTTATGACAGGTAACTGCATCATATTGAAACGTTCCCTTAGAAAAATTATAAATGACTGTGCTTAAACTGGCACACAATATTTTTAGCGCAACGCAATCTGACTTTCAATAATCCCTACAAAAGAATGGCCCTGACTAACATTAACCTGTACCTTTCACAAATCACTTACCTCACAAAAATCTTCGTTGCTCGAACTACTGCAATACGGCGAGCGCCACTACTGCCAGCTAAATTAAAGATTCAAACTACTGATAGGCACAGTTAGCAAATGAAAGATTTTGATAGAGAACGAACAATGTATTTACCTTAATAGTGTTCAAAAGTCATAATATATATAGCAGTTCATGACATCCATTCTTACAAATGTACTCTTTCTGACGGATACACGTCCAGATCATCCGCTCTCAAAACTCCGCCATCTCTCTCCCCACATCCACCACTGCTGGCGGCTCACCTCCAAATGCGCAACGCTACGCACTGTTAACAGCCTACTGCCCAACACTACAATAGCAAACAAAAATGCAAACCAGCCACAGACTGCACACAGCTCAGTCAGTGACTTTCATATAGAGCGCTACATGGCGTTACCAACACAAAAACCTAAACAGCCTACTTACATGCTTTAGACAATTGCGCTTTGGTTGATCCCTTGTTCCTCGACTTCAGGAAAACACTTGATTCCATCCTGCACAGCCATTGATGAAAAAAAACGAGCTTATAGAGTATCGGACCAGATTTGCGACTTAATTCAAGACTTCCTTGTAGATAAAATTCAACACGTCGCTCTTAACGGAACAAAATCGACGGACGTAAAGGTAATTTCCGGAGCACTCCAAGGAAGTGCGATAGGAGCGTTACTGTTTACAATGTACACTCCTGGAAACTGAAATAAGAACACCGTGAATTCATTGTCCCAGGAAGGGGAAACTTTGTTGACACATTCCTGGGGTCAGATACATCACATGATCACACTGACAGAACCACAGGCACATAGACACAGGCAACAGAGCATGCACAATGTCGGCACTAGTACAGTGTATATCCACCTTTCGTAGCAATGCAGGCTGCTATTCTCCCATGGAGACGATCGTAGAGATGCTGGATGTAGTCCTGTGGAGCGGCTTGCCATGCCATTTCCACCTGGCGCCTCAGTTGGACCAGCGTTCGTGCTGGACGTGCAGACCGCGTGAGACGACGCTTCATCCAGTCCCAAACATGCTCAATGGGGGACAGATCCGGAGATCTTGCTGGCCAGGGTAGTTGACTTACACCTTCTAGAGCACGTTGGGTGGCACGGGATACATGCGGACGTGCATTGTCCTGTTGGAACAGCAAGTTCCCTTGCCGGTCTAGGAATGGTAGAACGATGGGTTCGATGACGGTTTGGATGTACCGTGCACTATTCAGTGTCCCCTCGACGATCACCAGTGGTGTACGGCCAGTGTAGGAGATCGCTCCCCACACCATGATGCCGGGTGTTGGCCCTGTGTGCCTCGGTCGTATGCAGTCCTGATTGTGGCGCTCACCTGCACGGCGCCAAACACGCATACGACCATCATTGGCATCAAGGCAGAAGCGACTCTCATCGCTGAAGACGACACGTCTCCATTCGTCCCTCCATTCACGCCTGTCGCGACACCACTGGAGGCGGGCTGCACGATGTTGGGGCGTGAGCGGAAGACGGCCTAACGGTGTGCGGGACCGTAGCCCAGCTTCATGGAGACGGTTGCGAATGGTCCTCGCCGATACCCCAGGAGCAACAGTGTCCCTAATTTGCTGGGAAGTGGCGGTGCGGTCCCCTACGGCACTGCGTAGGATCCTACGGTCTTGGCGTGCATCCGTGCGTCGCTGCGGTCCGGTCCCAGGTCGACGGGCACGTGCACCTTCCGCCGACCACTGGCGACAACATCGATGTACTGTGGAGACCTCACGCCCCACGTGTTGAGCAATTCGGCGGTACGTCCACCCGGCCTTCCGCATGCCCACTATACGCCCTCGCTCAAAGTCCGTCAACTGCACATACGGTTCACGTCCACGCTGTCGCGGCATGCTACCAGTGTTAAAGACTGCGATGGAGCTCCGTATGTCACGGCAAACTGGCTGACACTGACGGCGGCGGTGCACAAATGCTGCGCAGCTAGCGCCATTCGACGGCCAACACCGCGGTTCCTGGTGTGTCCGCTGTGCCGTGCGTGTGATCATTGCTTGTACAGCCCTCTCGCAGTGTCCGGAGCAAGTATGGTGGGTCTGACACACCGGTGTCAATGTGTTCTTTTTTCCATTTCCAGGAGTATATAAATGATCTAGTAGAAAGCGTCGGATGCTTTTTAAGACTGTTCGTAGATTAAGTGATCTTAGATGGAATGACCACACAAAACAAATTGTAGGAAAAGCAGGTGCCAGACTGTGATTCGTAGGAAGAATTTTAACTTGTGCAGCAGCTGAACAGGTGGATCAGGAGAGCTTAGTAACTTCGAACCTCTTGGCCTATACTGTTGCTGTGCTAGGCTATAATTCGTGCTACCCGCATTACTAAACTAAATTGACAATGAAGCGACTGAAATAAATACCTAGTCGTCCTGTTTATTTGTAAGTATCCCAGCAGCAACTGCTAATACGCTTCGTTTCTGTTACTGCGCTTGCTATACCTCATCTACATGTATGTTTAGAGCTCTCTATCAAACGTACAGTAACAGCCTACAGTATCAAGACAGAGTGTATTTCTTAGTAAATTTTCTCTTCTCAGCATTCAGGAGGCATGGGGTCTAAGTCCTACATCTCATCACAATGATGTAGGTTTTCATGCGTAACTTGAATGTGGTCACTGCACATCACTGAACTAATGGGATAATATAAAATTGTCTAATTTTTTCAGTCTACAGATCGTTGCTCATTTATTTACAAATTACCGGTTTCAGGCAATGTGGCCCTCCTCGGATCATATTGTAAGTAGGCTGTTTAGGTTTTTGTGTTGGTAACGCCATGTAGCGCTCTATATGAAAATCACTGACTGAGCTGTGTGCAGTCTGTGGCTGGTTTGCATTTTTGTTTGCTATTGTAGTGTTGGGCAGTAGGCTGTTAACAGCGCGTAGCTTTGCGCAGTTGGAGGTGAGCCGCCAGCAGTGGTGGATGTGGGGAGTGAGATTGCGGAATTTTGAGAGCGGATGATCTGGACAGAGACAGTAAATTTGTAAGACTGGATGTAAGGAACTAATATATATATATATTATATCAGGTGACACAAACAGAGGTAGTGGTGAGAATTGGTAATAGTATTTTGTGTCTGCATATCAATTTCTGCTTTCGGATCTTTACTTCATCAGCGAACACAAGACATTCGTGATTTCCTATCCGTTGACTCAACAATGCAATAATTAATATACAGTCCACGCCCATGGGCAGTCTGTCAGCATCCAGCATAAACATTGCTTGGATTTACATTCCACTGCAGTGTAGGCATGACGTTGGCACTTGTAAGAGCACATTCGATTGTATATTTGTGATCGCTCTTAAGGGGACCTGGACGTGAAATGACTGAAATTTTCGAAAACATTTTTTGTCACCATCTGAAAGACAATTTTATCCTGTTTCAAAAAATGTATTTTTTTATCTACATTTCAATTGTTGACTTGGTCTTAAGCGCTCTTTGAACAAATGTCTGCAATCCTGCCACACTCATGCCACAGGTAAGGTATATCACCATAAAAATTTCTTGCCTGCCATAGTCATGGAAACAATAAAGCCAATATACAGGGACCTTGCAGATACAAAATTACTTATCTAATGTCTACATGGCCGTACACAAAACCCTAATGAGAGTTTCAACAGCTGCGTGTGGTAACGAGTACCAAAAACAGTGTTTGTTGGTTAGACAGTACTCAAAATGGGTGTGATGGATGCTGTCATATGTTTCAATGATGGTGTAATCAGCAGGACAAAAGTAATGGGCAAATTAGGCATCCAGCCAGGAAATAATATGATAGCTGCTCTGACTGCCATAGATCGTCAGATTATGCTGATGTTCCCGGCGGAGTCAGGGATTTTCTCTGCCTCGTGATGACTGGGTGTTGTGTGATGTCCTTAGGTTGGTTATGTTTAAATAGTTCTAAGTTCTAGGGGACTGATGACCGTAGAAGTTAAGTCCCATAGTGCTCAGAGGCATTTGAACCATTTTTTTATGCTGATGGAATGTTCTGAAAGAGGTATACGGTGAGCCAAAAAGACCGTGAACATTCTTCTCTCATTTTCTCGAAATCATATTTTCAGAACCTTAGGTACAAGTAACTTCGCAATGGTTTTATCCATGTTCACCAAATTTCTCTCAAGTGAAGAATGGGATAGTATCTTTGTATTATGCCTAATACATCGCAGAAATGATCTATGTTTGTCATTCTGTATATAATTTTAGAGGTATTATTTAGACAAAATAGTAATGTAGTATAATGGTTTTTCTATTGCCTCAGATATACTCCAAACTACAAAAAGAGAGGCAAAATGTGTTCCTATGAATGTTGATTGCAGCTTGCCACAATTTGAATGCTATTAGATTGATGATGGACCAGAAAATGGTACCAGAATGGGAGCGTGTATTATAAAAACATCTATTAGGCAAAATACTGTAATTCTTAAAGTATAACAGATATTTCAATAAATTTCCTTTTACAGCTTGAGGTAATGTCATTCATCGTTGGTAAAAAACCACAACTTCCTCCGCATTGTAGTTCAAGAGTAATGTGCACTGAGAACGAGGTATAAAAATGCAGCTCGTTCACGTCCAGGTCCCCTTAAAAACGAAGGAACACTGCATTGACATATTCCGGTAACGCTAGTAAGTCGAATGTTATTGTAATGGTGGCTTATTTACTCCTTTCTCATGCAACCATCTCGTGACATCTTCCACTGCGGAACAAGGTCTTTGAAACATTAATTTTTCAAATAACTTACGTTACTTCACATTACATCGCAGCACACATCGATATAGTTAAGTCGATTATGCTTTCCGACGACGACAGCGCTAGCTTCTTGCATTTAAGATTTAGGATTTCGACATTTCAATGAGGGTGGTGCCATTTCGTTTTACATACTTGAGGTCTCACGTCACTGCCTCTCGTGCTTTTTAAATACCTTTATTCGTTTAGCTTGTTGGTATTACAGTCATCACGTCTTACAACTACCCAGACATTTTGCATACAGGGTGTGTCAAAATGAATATCATGGTTTTAAGACTTTGTAGCGTTTACTACATTCAACTTAAATTATAAATAATACATCAAAAGAAAGAGCAACTCAGTTTTGTTCGTATACCTGTGCACATGCGCATGCGCTGTTTTTATGTATTCCGTTGGAAAGAGCTACTAGAAAGGATGACGACTAGTGAATAGAAAGCTTTTAGTGTTTTACGGTTTGCAAGGATTGAATCTGTTGTTATAGTGTAACGCGCGTTCTGTACTAAATTCCATTGCAGTTTTCCAACTGATAATATAATCTGTAAAATGGTATCACCGGCTTCTGGATACTGGCCGACTTTGCAAACAGGTGGGTACGGGATGACTAAGAGTGACTGAAAGAAGCCAACTCTGAAGGCTAGTCGTGAATTAGCAGTTCCTTCGACGTCTATACGGAGACTTTTAAGGAGACGCTTACAACTATGGCCTTATCGTCTGCAGTTGTTACAGGCTCTAAAGACTACAGACTACAGTTTACATGCTAAATTTGCAAACGAAATGTTGCTGCGTGACAATGAAGATGATCTGGATAGTGTTGTCTTCAGTGATGAATCGACTTTTCACTTAAGTGGGAATGTGAACATATGTAATGCGTACATCTGGGAGTCAGTAAACCACAACGAGATGGTGCAGTTGCAACGAGACGCTCCTAAATTGAATGTTTTTGTGCCATATCCTGACGGAAAGTTTAGGGCCTTTCTTTTTCTGTGAAGCGACGGCAACTGATGTTTCTTATCCTGATGCGCTAGAATTATTCGTCTTTGCGCAATCGGAAGACGCTTTACCGCAAAACTTTTTATGGTTACAAGATGGAGTGCCGCACCACTGCTAGAAATCAGTACGTGATTGGTTAAATGATGATGTACCCGACCGTTGGATTGGCTGCGAGGAGCCAAATGATAGAGCTTGTTTCGCATGGCGACCATGTTATCCGATATGGAGCAATGCGATTTATACCTTTGGATGTTGACAAAGGATCGTGAGTATGTGCCTCCGCTAACAACTTGATCCACCCGACTGAAGAAACAGGACTGAAACACTTGTTGCAACTACACTACTGGACATTAAAATTGCTACACCACGAAAATGACGTGCTGCAGACGCGAAATTTAACCGACAGGAAGAAGATGCTGTGATATGCAAATGGTTAGCTTTTCAGAGCATTCACACAAGGTTGGCGCCGGTGGTGACACCTACAACGTGCTGACATGAGGAAAGTTTCCAACCGATTTCTCATACACAAACAGCAGTTGACCGGCGTTGCCTGCTGAGACGTTGTTGTGAAGCCTCGTGCAAGGAGGAGAAATGCGTACCATCACGTTTCCGACTTTGATAAAGGTCGGAATGTAGCCTATCGCAATTGCGTTTATCGTATCGCAACATTGCTGCTCGCGTTGGTCGAGATCCAATGACTGTTAGCAGAATATGGAATCGGTGGGTTCAGGAGGGTAATACGGAACGCCGTGCTGGATCCCAACGACCTCGTATCACTAGCAGTCGAGATGACAGGCATCGTATCCGCATGGCTGTAGCGGATCATGCAGCCACGCCTCGATACCTGAGTCAAGAGATGGGGACGTTTCCAAGACAACAACCAACTGCACGAACAGCTCGACGACTTTTGCAGCATCATAGACTATCAGCTCGGAGACCATGGCTGCGATTACCCTTGACGCTGCATCACAGACAGGAGCGCCTGCGATAGTGTACTCAACGACGAACCTGGGTGCACTAATGGCAAAACGTCATTTTTTCGGATGAATCCAGGCTCTGTTTTTGCAGCATCATGATGGTCGCATCCGTGTTTGGTGACATTGCGGTGAACGCACATTGGAAGCGAGTATTCGTCATCGCCATAGTGGCGTATCACCCGGCGTGATGGTATGGGGTGTCATTGGTTACCATGCGATCCCTGCGAACCCCTACATTTCAGCAAGATAATGCACGATCGCAAGTTGCAGGTCCTGTACGGGCCTTTATGGATACAGAAAATGTTTGATTGCAGCCCTGGCCAGCACATTCTCCAGATCTCTCACCAATTGAAAACGTCTGGTCAATGGTGGCCGTGCAACTGGCTCGTCACAATACGCCAGTCACTACTCTTGATGAACTGTGGTATCGTGTTGAAGCTGCATGGGCAGCTGTACCTGTACACGCCATCCAAACTCTGTTTGACTCAATGCCCAGGCGTATCATGGCCTTTATTACGGCCAGAGGTGGTTGTCCTGGGTACTGATTTCTCTGGATCTATGCACCCAAATTGCGTGAAAATGTAATCACATGTCAGTTCTGCTATAATATATTTGTCCAATGAATACCCGTTTATCATCTGCATTTCTTCTTGGTGTAGCAATTTTAATGGCCAGTAGCGTATTACTCCAGGCACACTGATCAAGGTTTGGGAAGAAATTGGCTTTCGACTCGGCGTGTGCCGCGTGACGAATGCCGCTCACATTGAAAACTTGTAAGAAAAACTGTGTGAGTTGCTCTCTCAGTTGATATATTATTTGTAATCGTAGGTTAAACGCAATAAATGTTACAAAGCCTTAAAATCACGATATTCGTTTTGAAATACCCGGTATTTTACACTACAAACCATACTACAAGTATGTTTTCAATTACAACTATTTTAGAATCAAACAATTAGACGTAACTGTGACATAAATAGTACGGAAACAGTAACACTCTTTCCATTCATCCACGAAAACTAAGCCAATAAAGACAAATTAAAGGCAAATATTTTATACTACGGGCGCTATAAGCAACGGACTTGAGATAAAAGAAAAGAGAGACAAAGAGTAAAATGATAAGTCATGTGCAGTGAAGATTAAGGAGACGAAAGTGGTATGACTGATTGTTGTTGTTGTGGTCTTCGGTCCTGAGACTGGTTTGATGCAGCTCTCCATGCTACTCTATCCTGTGCAAGCTTCTTCATCTCCCAATACCTACTGCAGCCTACATCCTTCTGAAACTGCTTAGTGTATTCATCTCTTGGTCTCCCTCTACGATTTTTACCCTCCACGCTGCCCTCCAATACTAAATTGGTGATCCCTCGATGTCTCAGAACATGTCCTACCAACCGATCCCTTCTTCTAGTCAAGTTGTGCCACAAGCTCCTCTTCTCCCCAATTCTATTCAATACCCCCTCATTAGTTATGTGATCTACCCGTCTAATCTTCAGCATTCTTCTGTAGCACCACATTTCGAAAGCTTCTATTCTCTTCTTGTCTAAACTATTTATCGTCCATGTTTCACTTTCATACATGGCTACACTCCATACAAATACTTTCAGAAACGACTTCCTGACATTTAAATCTATACTCGATGTTAACAAATTTTTCGTCTTTAGAAACGCTTTTCTTGCCATTGCCAGTCTACATTTTATATCCTCTCTACTTCGACCTTCATCAGTTATTTTGCTCCCCAAATAGCAAAACTCCTTTACTACTTTAAGTGTCTCATTTCCTAATCTAATTCCCTCAGCATCACCCAACTTAATTCGACTACATTCCATTATCCTCGTTTTGGTGTTGTTGATGTTCCTCTTATACCCTCCTTTCAAGACACTGTCCATTCCGTTCAACTGCTCTTCCAACTCCCTTGCTGTCTCTGACAGAATTACAATGTCATCAGCGAACCTCAACGTTTTTATTTCTTCTCCATGGATTTTAATACCTACTCCGAACTTTGATTGAGAAATGAAAATCTAAAAAATATTAACCGGGACAAGATGCGAACATTTGCTTTTCTGTTTGACAGAGGGAAAACTGGGCATGCGCATTAGTTGTTATGGGGAAAAGTTACAGAAGAAAGTACTTCAGCCTTTACATAAATGCAGCAGAGCACTGAGAGTGCAGGCTAACTTGTTCCAGAGGCGGACAGAAGAAGAAGAAAAAAAAATTGCGAACGTTTTTGTTTTGTAGATGGCCACAGCTAGGCTTCTAGATACAATACGTGATCAAAAGTATGCGAACACCTGGCTGAAAATTTCTTACACGTTCGTCGCACCCTCCATCGTTAATAGCCGGCTGAGGTGGCCGTGCGGTTCTAGGCGCTTCAATCCGGAACCGCTGGACTGCTACGTTCGCAGGTTCGAATCCTTCCTCGGGCATGGATGTGTGTGATGTCCTTAGGTTAGTTAGGTTTAAGTAGTTCTAAGTTCTAGGGGACTGATGACCTAAGATGTTAAGTCCCATAGTGCTCAGAACCATTTGATCCATCCATCGGTAATGCTAGAATTCAGTATGGTGTTGGCCCACGCTTAGCCTTGAAGACAGCTTCCACTCTCGCAGGCATACGTTCAATCAGGTGCTGGAAGGTTTCTTGGGGAATGGCAGCCCATTCTCCACTGAGTGCTGCCCTAAGGAGAGGTATCGATGTCGGTCTGTCAGCCCTGGCAAGAAGTCGGCGTTCCAAAACCAAAACATCCCAGAGTTGTTCTATAGGATTCAGGTCAGGACTCTGAGCAGGTCAGTCCATTACACGGATGTTATTGTCGTGTAACCACTCCGCCACAGGACGTCCATTATGAACAGGTGCTTGGTCTTGCTGAAAGATGCAATCTTTGTCCCCGAATTGCTCGTTAACAGTGGGAAGTAGGAAGGTGCTTAAAACATCAATGTAGGCCTATGCTGTGATAGTGCCACGTAAAACATCAAGGGGTGCAAGACCATAACAGCACCGCCTCCGAATTTTACTGTTTGCAGTACACGCGATGGCAGATGACGTTCACCGGGCGTTCGCCATACCCACACTCTGCCCATCGGCTCGCCACGTTGTCTACCGTGATTCGTCACTCCACACAACATTTCTCCACTGTTCAGTAGTCCAATGTTTAAGCTCCTTACATCAAGCGAGGCGTCGTTTGGCATTTACCGGCGTGATGTGTGGCTTATGAGCAGCCTCTCAACCATGAAATCCAAGTTTTCTCACGTCCCACCTAACTGTCATAGTACTTGCAGTGGATCCTCATGCAGTTTGGAATTCCTGTGTGATGGTCTGGACAGATGTCTGCCTATTACGCATTACGACCCTCTTCAACCGTCGGCGGTCTCTGTCAGTCAAGAGACGAGGTCGGCCTGTACGCTTTCGTGCTGTACGTGTCCCTTCACGTTTCCATTTCAGTATAACATCGGAAACAGTGGACCTAGGGAAGTATAGAAGTGTGGAAATGTTGCGTACAGACGTATGACACAAGTGACAACCCATCACCTGTCCACGTTCGTAGTCCGTGAGTTCCTCGGAGCGCCCCATTCTGCTCCCTCACGATGTCTGATGATTACTGAGGTCACTGATATGGAGCACCTGGCAGTAGGTAACAGCACAATGCACCTAATATGAAAAACGTATGCTTTTGGGAGCGTCCAGATACTATTGATTACATAGTGTAAGTGGTACCTGGTATGAGAGGTGCTCAGTTTCTGATGCGAGTTACGGGGGAGTATTCACAGTGAGGAGCTGACATGACATGTGATAGTCATGTAACTTTTCTTGCTGCAACCATCCCAACTGGATGTACACTATCTTATCAAAAGTATGCAGACACCACTAGGTAATGCAAAATTGATTACCAGATGTGAAGAGAGGCGGATCCATCAGTATAAAAGCAGGCGGGGGGCATAGTGTTGTCAGTAGCGAAGATGTGGCAGCTCACACATCGGTCAGGTGAGCTCATTGTCTTCAAACATGGACTTGGCTCTAGACCCTAGGGTTCGACGTCACTACACTCTACAGTTTTGCCTTTTGAGCAATAACGGGCTGCCATTCCAACAGAGACATCCAGACATCTCACTGGCAGTTTTCCCAACTCAATTCAAGCCGCCATAAAGGCAAACAGTGGACACAACCCATATTAATGTTCGCTATCATGTGTCCCGATACTTTTGATCAAATAGTGTGCATTTTTTGAAAATGAATCAAGAGCTTCTGTGTGAAGCGAGGAAATTAATCATTTCATCTTATGGCTTATAAGGCGTAATGTGCATCAATATGAGATCCTTACAGGCAGACCTGATTGAGGAGATATAGAAGAGCCAACGAAGAGTGGCGTGTTTCGTCACGGGATCGTTTAGTCGACGCGAAAGCGCTACGGAGGTGCAACAAAGTCCATTGGTAAATGTTACAGGATGGGCGTTGTGCATCACGGAGAGGTTTACTATTGAAATTTCGGGAGAGCACTTTACAGACAACATAGTCCTTTCCCCCATATGCAGGGTGGTCCATTGATAGTGACCGGGCCAATTATCTCACGAAAAAAATCTCAAACGAAAAAACAACAGAGAACGAAATTCGTCTAGCCTGAAGGGGAAAACCAGATGGAGCTATGGTTGGCCCGCTAGATGGCGCTGCCATAGGTCAAACGGGTATCAATTGCGTTTTTTTTAAAAATAGGAACCCTCATTTTTTATTACATATTCGTGTAGTACGTATAGATATATGAATGTTTTAGTTGGACCACTTGTTTCGCTTTGTGATAGATGGCGTTGTAATAGTCACAAACGTGTAAGTACGTGGTATCACGTAACATTCCGCCAGTGCGGACGGTGTTTGCTTCGTGATACATTACCCGTGTTAAAATGGACCGTTTACCAACTGCGGAAAAGGTCGATATCGTGTTGATGTATGGCTATTCTGCTCAAAATGCCCAACGGGCCTCAAACACGACCTACAACAAATGGTGATGCCCAAGTAGGTGTTTTAGCTGCTGTCTTTGCTAATCCGCATATCAGTAGCAGACAAACTGCGCGAGAATCGGGAATCTCAAAAACGTCGGTGCTGAGAATGCTACATCAACATCGATTGCACCCGCATCATATTTCTACGCACCAGGAATTGCATGGCGACGACTATGGACGTCGTGTACAGTTCTGTCACTGGGCACTAGAGAAATTACGGGGCGATGACAGATTTTTTGCATGCGTTCTATTTAGCGACGAAGCGTGATTCACCAACAGTGGTAACGTAAACCGGCATAATATGCGCTATTGGGCAACGGAAAATCCACGATGGCTGCGAGAAGTGGCTGACCTTGGCGGGTTAATGTATGGTGCGGCATTATGGGAGGAAGTATAATTGGCCCCCATTTTATCGGAACAATCTAAATGGTGCAATGTATGCTGATTTGCTACGTAATGTTCTACCGATGTTACTACAAGATGCTTCACTGCATAACAGAATGGCGATGTAATTCCAACATGATGGATGTCCGGCACATAGCTCGCCTGCAGTTGAAGTGGTATTGAATAGCATATTTCATGACAGGTGGATTGGTCGTCGAAGCACCATACCATGGCCTGCACGTTCACCGGATCTGACGTCCCCGGATTTCTTTCTGTGGGGAAAGTTGAAGGATATTTGCCATAGTGATCCACCGACAACGCCTGACAACATGCGTCAGCGCATTGTCAAAGCGTGTGCAAACATTACGGAAGGCGAACTACTCGCTGTTGAGAGCAATGTCGTTATGCGTATTGCCAAATGCACTGAGGTTGACGGACATCAGTTTGAGCATTTATTGCATTAATGTGGTATTTACAGGTAATCATGCTGTAACAGCATGCGTTCTCAAATGGCTCTCAAATGGCTCTGAGCACTATGGGACTTAACATCTATGGTCATCAGTCCTCTAGAACTTAGAACTACTTAAACCTAACTAACCTAAGGACATCACACAACACCCAGTCATCATGCGTTCTCAGAAATGATAAGTTCACAAAGGTACATGTATCACAATGGAACAACCGAAATAAAATGTTCAGACGTACCAATGTTCTGTATTTTAATTTAAAAAACCTACCTGTTACCAACTGTTCGTCTAAAATCGTGAGCCATATGTTTATGACTATTACAGCGCCATCTGTCACAAAGCGAAAAAAGTGGTCCAACTAAAACATTCATATTTCTTTATGTACTACACGAATAGATAATTAAGAACGGGGCTTCCTATTTAAAAAAAAAAAAAAACGCAGTTGATATCCATTTGACCTATGGCAGCGCCATCTAGCGAGCCATCAGGTATCGCCCTTCAAGCTAGACAAGTTTCGTTCGTTGTAGTTTTTTCGTTTGACGCTTATTTCGTGAGATATTTGGCCCGGTCACGATCACTGGACCACCCTGCATATCTCGCGTAATGATCAAGACGAGAAAATTCGAGAAAGGAGAGCCAATACAGAGGCAATCATTCTTCCCAAGCTCCATTCGGGAGTGGATCAGGGTAGGGGGGATCAGCTGGTGGTACCGGAAGTACCCCCTGCCACACGAGGTGGCCGGCGGAGTATGATGTAGATGTTGTGGCATTCAGTCAGTCTGTGGTCTGCTGCACCCATTCACGCTTGTCTATCCAGTAATAACATCTTCACCTTTGCATAATTACTGGAACCCACATGCATTTGAACCCCGTTTACTTGAAACAGGCTTCGGTCTACCTGTACATTTATAATACCCCCAGCACCCCCTCCCCTCCCTGCCACCCGTCTCTCTCACAATACAGACCATTGCCGAATTGACGATTGATTGATGCCCAAGGATGCGCCCTATCAGTTGACCTCTTCTTTTAGTCAGTTGTGCCATAGATTTCTTTTCTCCCCAATTCGATTCGTAAAGTTGCAAGTTGGTTCAGGAATAGTACACATGCTAAATAAAGTGACGCTTTTTTCAGAGCTATAGGCTACGCACATATACACACAAACATTCCTGTATGCCTACATTGTCCCGGCAACGCAGCTTGAGTTGGGCTGCAGTGCTGGTAAATTGGAACGGCACAGGTGTGTGTTTGTGTGCATGTATGTATGTGACTCTGTTGCTCTGAAAAAAGATTCATCCGAAAGCTAGCAATGTTCTCAGCCTACCTTATGTGCTTTGGACGACTCAGCAGTTGTTACCTACACTCCAGAAATTATTTACGTTCCACCAGGACTTTCCAACGCCATATATAGTTTATCAAACTTTTGATAAAAATAAGAACACTGGTGAATAAATAAGAATCTAAAATACTACAGATAATACATGCGATAGGCTGATGACTAAATTAAAAAATGGACGAGCGAGTCATTCTCGGATAGATTAAAACCTGCAATCTAAGCGTTTAGATTGGAGTCCAGGCTATAAATCGAGGTGGTGTAATCGTGAGATACTGGACTCCTGTTCTGCGGGGCGGCGGCTCCAATATCTGCTTATTTATACAGGTTTAGCGCATCCAGGGTTTTCTTAATAGCTTAATGTAATTTCCAGGATTGTTTTGATAGATTTCCTTCCCTACACGTCATCAATCCCAGGTTGTTCCCCTCTTGTAGTGGACCGTCGTCGACGTAGTTTTACACTTAATTTTCCTTCCCTTCTGCTGTTTTGCGAGTACATGATAAATAAAAATTTAAATCTCGTTGCGCCCAAGATATTTTTTTATCTTCAAAAGATAGTATCATTGAGGTATTATCATCACATAAAATGGTTAGCAATCCCCGCTTAAATGTACATCAGTACTATAACGGAAGCCCAAAATGCAGATGTGGCGTAGTGAATGCATACCCAACACATACGACAAACTGGTGGGGACAGCAGACAGCTGTCCGCCAGAGAGTAATTTCATATTTTTAGACGAGTCAGAAGCATTTCGTGTAGTAGGTGTCAGTGTCTCTTCGTCCAGGATATGTGACGGAAAAGACGAATGTTACGGCTGGACAGTAATTTTACAGCTTAATGTCCATCAATTCCACCACTTCACTGCCCTTGGTGCATGACGTTCTGGCTCAAATACTAACTAACACCTCACTGGGAGATAACTGCTTTGGCTGTTAAGTCAGCTTTCTTGTTCCTCTGAGTTCTTTACTCACAACTGTGACTTTTCATCTACGTCTACATACAGACACCGCAAGCCACTGTATAGTGCATGGCGGAATGACATCGTACCAATTTATTGATTTTTTGTTGTATTCCATTCACGTACTGAGCGAGGGAAAATTATTTATTTAGAGAGATGGAAGTACGGGCCAGAACAAGACAAAAATTTACAGTAAACATGGACTCGGAAATGCATACTTTAAGAGCTATGAGCACTTGTTCAGGTGAAAAGAAAAAATTGGTTGAAATGGCTCTGAGCACTATGGGACTTAACTTCTGAGGTCATTAGTCCCCTAGAACTTACAACTACTTAAACCTAACTAACCTAAGGACATCACACACATCCATGCCCGAGGCAGGATTCGAACCTGCGACCGTTGCGGCCACGCGGTTCCAGACTGTAGCGCCTAGAACCGCTCGGCCACTGCGGCCGGCTCAGGTGAAAAGATGTGTTGCACAGTAGCAAAGATGAACAAATTCTCATAACTCTTAAAGCATGCATTTTAGAGCCCATGTTTACACGGAATTTTTTCCTTGTTTTGGTCGACACTAACACCTCTCAGAGTACGGAGCATTTTTTTAAGCTTACTGTATACGTCTCTGTACGTGCCCTATCTTATTCTCTAGAAACCTACACGCGAGGTATGAGTTTTCTTTCGGACATCAGCCGTCTGACTGGTTTGATGTGCCCCGCCACGATTTCCTCTCCTGCGCCTTGTTCTTCACTCACAGAAGCACTTTGCCCTATAACCTCAACCATTTGTAGGATATAATCCGTCTTCCCCTACAGCTGCCTCTAGTATCATGAAAGTTATTCCCTGACGTCTTAAAACGAATCGTATCACTCCAGATCTAACAAACAAGGTTCCGTGATAACTATGTCGTCTTTCATCCAAGGATTCCCATTTAAGTTGTTGAGCATTTCTGTTACGCTTTCATGTGGCCTTCACTGACGTGTTGCGATTCTAGCTGTGCATCTCTTTATATGACGGACATCTGGGTCCTAAAGACATGACCTGCGAAATCCGGTGAGCAGTCAGATCTCTCCACAAAGGGCCCTAAATAAACATTGTGATTGTGGTGTGGGTACTGTAAGACCTTCAGTACACACACCATCAGATTATTTGACTTGTTGCTCTAACGAAGTAGGCGAGTGTCAGCAATATGTCTCGTAGTCTTATTGTGGCGTGTTTATCTTCTGCCGTTAGGTCAGACGATAGAAATGCCACTTGCATGCTTAGAGCAGCAGATTGATGGTGACCAACTTTGAACAGAACTTGATTAATTTTCACACACATTTATTAAAATAATAAGCATAAAAATTACTTAACTTGGTTCTGGATGCTATTTACAATTGACAATCTGAAGTTCCTTTGGTATTGGTACGTTAATCTTATTCTCACATATATCTCTGACACTTGACGAAAGTGTGTATACATTTATCTTCATGGCTATGTACAGGAATATGGTAATCTTATTAGGCACGGACTGAAACTTGACTATAGACTGGTACAGACAAATACAGACTGGTGCAGACAAATGCAGACTGACTAATCGGACGTCTGTATACTTGTTATAATACCTCACGCGTTCATGTATCACTGCGCGAGTGTGATCCGCGAGGAGAAAAGGTTCTATGTAAGCAGCAATCTCATTGGCTGCGTTACATATTAATACGCGGATCGGCGGAAGCAGAATTTGGTCCGTCTCTATGGCAGCGCCATCTTGTATTGCGGAGACGGACGAGCGCTGCGCCTGCGCTGTTGTGCTTAGCGGGGCACGCTCTAGTGAGAAAGTTGTGTACGCGCTGACTACGTGGAACTATGTACACAACAGTGATGAAGTCACAGTGCTTACCCAAAATATCATAAAATGGCACTTCAGAAATTGTATTAGGATTACTTTTTGCGTTAGAACTTATAACGGATCTTTTACCTTGGCATAAATTTATTTTATTTTTTGTTAGATGTTTTCGTTAAATAGCTGAATAAATTGTAATTAGGAATAATTTAAGTAAGCAGAGTAGAAAAGATAAAGTCAAAGAGATGTTCATTGGGCGGACATTGTCGTAATGTAACGTCATTGCGTTTTTCGGTTGTTAAACCAGTCTTTTGTGTTCTGTTCTGCTGTTCGGTCTTGTGCGTATCTGAAAGGAATTAATTCGGGGACTATAATAAACTTTCACATAATAGTTACGATTCGATGTCCCGACAAAAAGGGGTTAACGTCAGTGTTAATTTGAATTGTGGGCGACAGGATTAGTTTTGACAGATACGTGAAAACGGACGTAACGAAAGTTATTCACATATCATCCTTGAACGTGACTTTTTATTTAATTAACGATTGCGGGCTCATTAAAAGCTATTATCTCATGATTAGGATCAATCACTTTTCCCTCCTAGATAATGATTATTCATTAACATTTACGTCATAGGAAAAAGGATTACTAAAAAAAGTGATGTTAAATGACAATTACGTGTTATTCCGTTAGTGTGGAACCGACGTAATATCTCTGAAATGACATTGATATATAATTTGTGTTAAATATTGAACTGAGATAGGAAGTAAATTGAAATTAGTGAACATTTGATACTGAGTCTATAGAAGCAGAAGCGCTTGAGGTTTCTCTTCTCTAAAATGGCAAAATAGGTACGAACTTTAACTCAATAGTCGACATTATGTATTGCAAAGACATTATCATTTCATACTTATTTTGACGACGCGCGTTAAACAAAGGAACGTTGTCTCTGTACGAATAATAAAATTAAATCTAAAAACATAATTAATAACGGGGAACTCCGCTTTAACAAACTGTATTGCGTGTCGTCATCGGGCAATAACTGCTCAACCCTGGAGACTTGTGTGGTGAAATCAGAAGTCGGGCATGTAAAACAAACTAAAAAATCCATTCAAGCTACAGTGGAGTCGGCACAACACGACGTGGGCAGTTATAAACTGCTCAATCTAAAATGTCTCTGGGTGAGGGTGATGGTTTGCTCCATCCGTGGCGCAAAATAATAGTATTCTCCAGGGCCAATTCTACGACAGCTATTGGTGTATTAACGCTCGATGGGTCGCGAAATGGAAGAGCGACGAGCCTTTTCACAGTTACGTCGGGCAGTGTCTCTTGTATGCCCGTCGATCGCGTCACATCCCTCTTTTCAGTTTCAAGTTCACAGTGAGCAGGTAAAGATGATTAGAAAACAGTGTCTCCCGCCATGTACGAGTAACTGCCGAGAAATTTCGCCAGATTTCATATTGCCCACAAAATGTAACTGTCATGCATTTCCTTCTTCATGACAAATCTAGGCTGCACACTGTAGGTGCAACGAAGACGCGCATGCAGCGTTTGGAGTGAGAAGAGTTTGATCATTCACCAGAGTTTCATCTCTGCTCAGATTAACCACTGGCTATGAGGATAGCATTCTGGCAAAGGCAACGGGGTGCTGACCAGCGTTGAAAATAGGCGGAAAACACAGCCGGATGCCTTCTATGACGATGGTATTGGAAATTTGGTACAACTCTACGACACATGTATAAGTCGTAGCGGCGACAATGTTGTTGAGAAGTAACTGTTGCAAATAAAAGATTTTCGATTTTGACTGTAGTTTCCATTTCGCGACCAATTGGATTTTAACAAACGAAAAGCGCTCATAAAAGACTGCAGTCTGCATGTACGTCAAAAGCTCTAAGTTCGCAAAATGGGTATCAAAGGGCAAGCAACAGTAGACTATAGCACGCAAATGCCTGACGTAGCGTTAAAACGTTTTGTGCTTGTTGCACCATGAGAATTCGTCACCTGATTTAAACTGGTAACATTCAAGGCCCAGTGCAGAGGCGAGTTATGGGACGGGTATTTGACGTCCATGTGGCCAGTTTGAAGTAATGCAGTAGACTGCCTCAATGGTGTTCATGTAAGTCGTACGAGCAGATTCCTATAGCATACGACTACAATCAAGTGTGGATCGTACAAAGGCTCGATAAAAATCGAACAAGCCTCTTCTGTCTGCTCCTCATGTTTTCTGAGCTACAGATTTTAAAATATTTGAGGGAAACGCAGTAGGTCATCAGGTGGATTAGATCTCATAATCTAGACAATTATTTGTTGTTGATGATGGTGGTGATGTTTGGCTTGTAGGGCACTCAACTGCGCGGTCATAAGCGCCAGTACAAAGTCCCAGTTTTGCTCAGCCCAATTTTTTTCACAGCCCAGTCTAGCCACTGTCACGAATGATGATGATAAACTGACGAGGACAACACAGGCAGCCAGTCCCCGGGCAGAGAAAATCCCCAACCCGGTCGGGAATCGAACCCGGGGCCCCGTGATCCAGAGGTAGCAACGATAACGACTTCTTTTCTTTATTTTTCATTTTTTTTCATTTTGATCGTTGTATTTTGGTCGAAGTGGACGTCACATGACATGCATTAAAGTTCGTTGTTGATCTTTTCACTCAGTTTTTTTATTACAGAGACACGCCAGGTCTGACCGAACTCGCTGAGCTACCGTGCTGGCTAGGCGTTTATACCTAGTTCTCAATCAGTGTTATTTATTCACATTCTCTCTGTACACGTTCAAATCATTTTGAATTATTTAATTTTATGTTATTACTATTTACCATATTAAAGCTTTCCTCATTTCTTATGCAGCTCTTCTTTAAAAAACTGCTATATATGTAGAAACTCTCGTCCAACGTAAGAGACTGACTGAAGGCCCTTTTTTATTTTTTTAAAATAAATAAATATACAACATGATTTCCTCTGCAATAATTACATACAGGCAGTTTTTCGTCTACATGAAGGCCTGTGATACTGCTTTTAAGCGTAATTTCATCAGATAGCTCCTCGTATGTGGCCTCTGAGCATGTCTTCCTGTTTATACATTGCCATTCTTTCCACGATGCTATTTTATAAATCGAGAAACTGACTTTATCTCTAATCATTTTATGTGAAGCGTTTTACATCAAGGTAGAGTTTTAAGTGTGATAATCTTAACAACAACTCTAAGATATATTCTGTCTACAGCAGGGCGCAGAGTAATTTATGCGCCATGAATTTTTAATTTTTCGTCCGTCTTCCAGTCTTGGAGACAACTATTGACAACAGTGAGAAGTCGGAAGAATGGGCACTGAAATCGGGTTTGCTGTTTCCGGCAGAAGAAGTGCATGTGGTTGTTTCTGGCCATTCCCATCATGCCTTTAATCTTCTAGAACTTAGAATGAAGGTACCTAAAAGCAATAAAGTTTTCGGCCTCATTCTCGATAAGAAATACAACTATTTTTAGATGAGGTACTCTTGGTATGAACTCTTTGGGCATGGGGATCAGAGTGAACTTATCTACTGTAGTTTTCGGGATTTCTTGTACAGTTCTGCATAGGCCAGTTTACATCGTCTGATCAAAAGGACCCAGACATCTGTTGGTGGACATATATGGGGAGTCTCCAAGAGTCGTCCTTATGACGACGTGAACTGTGGTGAGGACACTTCGAATGTATATGGAGGAGTGGTAGCCCATACTTCCTCAGGAACTGAAACCAGAGAGGACACTGTTGTCTGTAGTGAAGCTGACGTTCTAACTTGTTCCAAAGATATTCCACTGGGTTCAGATCGGCACTCAGGACAGGCAAGTCCATTTCATGAATGTTATTGTCCACAATCCATGCCTCACAGATGCTGCTCTATGACTTGACAAATTGTCATACTGCTACAATCAATCATCATCTCCAAACTGTTCCTCTACTGTACCTAGTACAGAGTGTTTAAAATGTGTTCACATCATTCCGCGTTTAGCGTTTTCTTAATGAGGGGAGCAGCCCGTAACCTCGAGAAACTAACCCGAAACTGTAGCAACACTTCCTCTGCACTTCACTGTCGGCACTACTCATAATGGCAGCTAACGTTCTGCAAGCATTCGTCAAACAATAACCCTTCCATCGTATTGCCATGTGATATAGTGTGATTCTTCATTCCAAGTCACTCGTTTCCATCATCCACTGTCCAGTGGCGTCTCTCTTTACGCCACCTAAAGCGACGCTTAGTGGCTATTACATAAAAAAAAATGGTGCTGAACACTATGGGACTTAACATCTGTGGTCATCAGTCCCCTAGAACTTAGAACTACTTAAACCTAACTAACCTAAGGACATCACACACATCCATGCCCGAGGCAGGATTCGAACCTGCGACCGTAGCAGTCGCGCGGTGCTATTACATAAATTTATGGCTTATGAGGAACTGGTAATTTTTGAGAACGTCTCTCGTGGAGAAACGTTGACGTTCGTGGAGTCACAACATCTGGTCCGACCACCGCCACCGCCTACCATCGCGGTACAGATGGTCTGAAGATGATCACAATTTGACTGGAACCAGTAACCATTGCAAATACGAGTAGATACACCCATGTTCCGGGAAAACATGACTCCTTGAAGGACTTGAGACGTTCATATTCACAGGACATGAACATTAGTATGTTCTGTAGAAATGATTAGCATTTCAGTCACGTCAGTTCAGAATGTGCCCTGGTGCCTAGTAGGCACACGGTCCGCGAGCGGCCCCGATAACTTGTTGCATGCGTGATGGCATCGATGCGTATAACGCGCGATTGGCGTCCAGTGGTATAGCAATCCATGCGGCATTCACCTGGTTCCAAAGTTCATCTGTGGTGGTTGGCACTGGGTCACAGCATTTCACCCGTCTTTTAGCCATATCCTACACATTTTCGATTGGCGACAAGTCTGGTGATCTGGCGGGTGAGGGGAAGAGGCTGAGAGCCTGTGGCACCAAGAAGACAAGTGTTGGTGCAGCAACATGTGGTCGTGCGCTGTCTTGCTGAAAAATGGCGTCTGGGGTGTTGTGCACAAAGGCTATGGCTACGGGTTGCAGATGTCATTTACTTAGGTCACAATGGTCACAGTGTCCTGGACATGCACCCACTGTGATTTGTTGGTTGTACCCAATAGCACTCCATGCCATAAGACGCTGTATGTCTTGTGCGATTGCTGTCACTGTGATGCCGCTCCCTCGGTCTGTTGCGAACCAAAATGCGGTCATCATTTTCAAACAAACCGAATCCGGATTCGTCCGAAAACATCATCGGATGCCATTCCTATTCTCAGTGACGTCGTTCCATGCGCCATTGCCGTCTACCATATTTTTGCACATTCGTCAAAGGTAGGCGGAGAAGTGGACGAAGCGCACGTAACCCACGCCGTAATAAACGACGACGAACTGTCACCCCTGATAGTGTACTGTGTGTTACACTGTTACATAGATCTGAGGAGGACGCAGATCTGTCAGGAAATGCCATTCGGATAAATGTGTGTGAAATCGTATGAGACTTAACTGCTAAGGTCATCAGTCGCTAAGATTACACGCCACTTAACCTAAATTATCCTAAGGACAAACACACACACCCATGCCCGAGGGAGGACTCGAACCTCCGCCGGGACCAGCCGCACTATTCGGATAAGATGTCAATCTTCTCGGGGGGTGGTCTGGTTGGTGTGACCTGACCCTTCTCATCGTATTCTGTGATCCTCCGCGAACCCGTTGCACTGCTGAAACACTTCGTCCCACAAGAGCACCAATTTTCCGGATGGATGCATCACATTATCTCACGCCAGTAATAAGCCCTCTTTCAAACTCACTAGTTTGACGCTACGATTCGCACATACGTCTGCGAGGCATCCCACACGTATGCTGAAGACACACTGATCCATTGCCTTCGGTTTATAGCGACAACGAGAGCATCAGGCACATTTTACCAGTTGGTGGTGTTGCGCCGCAATATCGATGTTGACCTCGAACCCAGGGGCCGACATCATTCAAATGCCAATCATCTCTGCAGAACATACTAAAGTACATGTCCTGTGAATATGAACGTCGTGTCTCTAGTCGTTCAAGATGTTCTATTTTTTGTGGACATGAGTGTATTTTACTGCGGTCAAGACTGTTTTAATCCATTTTCAATTATGAACAGCTACTGGACTATTGTATCCCGTTGGTTTTAATACCAGCTGGACTGCTCGTAGCACTTTGGAACTCAAGATGATTCCTTTCGCTGATTTCATGCTCTATTTTACAACCGCTCTTCGCAACATTCGACGGCCCTCTCCACCAGCTCACGAGGTCTGTCTGCCTGGCCTTGGTTTAGATGTGGTTGTGTCTTTCGCGTTTCACTTCACAATCACAACACCAACGGGAGAATTGGACAGCATTAGAAGGGCTGAGATGTCCTTGATGGATTTGTTACTCAGGTGACGCCCAATGACTAGTCCACGTCCGATGTGTTGAGCTCTCCTGACCGACTCATTCTGCTGTGACCGCTTTCATATTGATGACACAGTACTCCCAGCCTCCTTTCATACTGTCAAGTGCGCTTCTCGGTACGACAAGTGGTCAGTTCCACGTTGCTTAGGGCTATCTGGATACTTTTGATCAGATCACGTCTGTAGCTATTGAATGCAGTTCTTTATGAGGAAGGCAGGCTGCCCGCGGAGCACTTAGCATTAATAGCCATTAATAGTCTCTGAGCCGAAACAGGGTTCGCGTCAGTTCGAAACCATTTAGTACCCGGCATACATACAAAATATGTTCCCTAGCCTCAGGCACTTGTACACAGCCTCGCCCATCTGTACAGCGACGGTATAGCATCCGTGAGAACTGAAATTCTTTGAAAAATGGATATTGATGATATTACTGTTCTACCCCGGGGTTAGAACAAGTCTTCGCTTAGCTTCTTACCAGAAAATCCCCGAACTTCCATGCATAAAACAACTTCAGACGTCTGACTGGTTTACAAATGAGTTGTTGTTGTTGTGGTCTTCAGTCCTGAGACTGGTTTGATGCAGCTCTCCATGCTACTCAATCCTCTGCAAGCTTCTTCGTCTCCCAGTACCTACTGCAACCTACATCCTTCTGAATCTGCTTAGTGTATTCATCTCTTGGTCTCCCTCTACCACTGTTACCCTCCACACTGCCCTCCAATGCTAAATTTGTGATCCCTTGATGCCTCATAACATGTCCTACCAACCGGTCTCTTCTTCTAGTCAAGTTGTGCCACAAACTACTCTTCTCCCCAATTCTATTCAATACTTCCTCATTAGTTATGTGATCTACCCATCTAATCTTCAGCATTCTTCTGTAGCACCACATTTCGAAAGCTTCTATTCTCTTCTTGTCCAAACTATTTATCATCCATGTTTCACTTCCATACATGGCTACACTCCATACAAATACTTTCAGAAACGACTTCCTGACTCTTAAATCTATACTCGATGTTAACAAATTTCTCTTCTTCATAAACGCTTTCCTTGTCATTGCCAGTCTACATTTTATATCCTCTCTACTTCGACCATCATCAGTTGTTTTGCTCCCCAAATAGCAAAACTCATCTACCATTTTAAGTGTCTCATTTTCTAATCTAATTCCCTCAACATCACCCGCTTAATTCGACTACATTACATTATCCTGGTTTTGCTTTTGTTGATGTTCATCTTATATCCTCCTTTCAAGACACTGTCAATTCCATTCAGCTGCTCTTCCAAGTCCTTTGTTGTCTCTGACAGAATTGTAATGTCATCGGCGAACCTCAAACCATTTATTTCTTCTCCATGTATTTTAATACCTACTCCGAATCTTTCTTTTGTTTGCTTTACTGCTTGTTCAATATACAGATTGAATAACATCGGGGATAGGATACAACCCTGTCTCTCCCTTCCCAACGACTACTTCCCCTTCAGGTCCCCTGCCACCTTCAGAATTTGAAATAGAGTATTCGAGTCAACATTGTCAAAAGCTTTCTCTCAGTCAACAAATGCTAGACACGTAGGTTTGTCTTTCCGCAATCTATCTTCTAAGATACGTCGTAGGGTCAGTATTGCTTCACGTGTTCCAATATTTCCACGGAATCCAAACTGATCTTCCCCGAGGTCCGCTTCTGCCAGTTTCTCCCTTCGTCTGTAAAGAATTCGTGTTAGTATTTTACAACTGTGACTTATTAACCTGATAGTTCGGTAATTTTCACATCTGTCAACACCTGCTTTCTTTAGAATTGGAATTATTATATTCTTCTTGAAGTCTGAAGGTATTTCGCCTGTCTCATACATCTTACTCACCAGATGGTAGAGTTTTGTTAGGAATGGCTCTCCCGAGGCTGTCAGTAGTTCTAATGGTGCCTTGTTTCGACTCAGGTTTTTTAGTGCTCTGTCAAACTCTTCACGCAGTATCATATCTCCCATTTCATCTCCATCTACATCATTCATTTCCATAATATTATCCTCAAGTACATCGCCCTTGTATAGACTCTCTATAAGGTCCTTCCACCTTTCTGTTTTGCCTACTTTGCTTAGAGCTTGGCTTTCATCTGAGCTCTTGATTTTCATACAAGTGGTTCTCTTTTCTCCACATGTCTCTTTAATTTTCCTGTAGGCAGTACCTATCTTACCCCTAATGAGATAAGCCTCTGCCGGCCGTGGTGGCCGAGCGGTTCTGAGCGCTTCAGTCTGAAACCGCGCGACCGCTACGGTCGCAGGTTCGAATCCTGCCTCGGGCATAGCTGTGTGTGATGTCCTTAGGTTAGTTAGGTTTACGTAGTTCTAAGTTCTAGGGGACTGATGACCTCAGATGTTAAGCCCCATAGTGCTGAGTGCCATTTGAACCATTTTTGATAAGCCTCTACATCTTTACATTTGTCCTCTAGCCATCTCTGCTTAGCCATTTTGCACTTCCTGTCGATCTCATTTTTGAGACGTTTGCATTTCCTTTTGGCTGCTTCATTTACTGCATATTTATATTTTCTCCTTTCATCAATTAAATTCATTATTTCTTCTGTTACCCAAGGATTTCTTCTAGCCCTCGTCTTTTTACCTAGTTGATCTTCTGCTGGCTTCACTACTTCATCCCTCAAAGCCACCCATTCTTCTTCTACTGTTTTTCTTTCCCCCATTCCTGTCAATTGTTCCCTTATGCTCTCCCTGAAACTCTGTACAACCTCTGGTTTAGTCAGTTTATCCAGGTCCTATCTCCTTAAATTCCCACATTTTTGTAGTTTCTTCAGTTTTAATCTACAGTACATAATCTACAGTTTAAAACCTGGTTCCTAAATCTCTGCGTTACCATTATATAATCTATCTGATACCTTCTAGTATCAAGTACAAATCAGTTAATGTGTTAAATATCTGACTTTAAGCAAGTAAGCGAGAAGAGTTTAAAGAATGTTTGAGATTAAAGTTTGTTGAAAGTCGCTAAGTGTTACCATTATGGAATAAAGGATGAATATAGTCTGGGTGATTTGCCCTTTTTTTTCAGCAAAATCTAATTTTTCACGCATTTTAAGGTTTATGACGTAATACCTCCTGAACCACGTGTACCATCATATAATTTTGCTGTACATTCAGCAGTATACGTAGATACTGACGGCAAACAGTGTTGCGAATAGAGTAGGCAAAAAAGAAGTAATATATTAAAACATCATGCCTGATGCTGACGTTTGACTGCAAATACAGCGAAAACGTAGTAAGAGGTTAACGTTTTTGCTTTCATCATTTTGTAGGAGAAATAGTCTAGAAAGGGTTTGAAATTACGTGTGAAGTTTGTTGGGAGTCGCACTGTGCACTCATTCTCAAATACTGCACTGGATGAATACATCCGGGAAATGCGCGCCGTCAAGTTACGCTGCTTCGAGACAAACACACATTTTCTGCAATAATTCTCGTATATAACACAGGATTATACCTCTTACTGAGTAGATTATGGCAGAAATTTAAATTTTTAACTTCGGCCAACAATTACGCGAAATATATCGAAATCAAATTTTCGTTACCGTGAAATTCGGTGCATAGGCAATCTGCAACCGGGATTGGGTTTCACGACAGCGGTTTGGTAATACAGATAGCGCCACAGGTGTTTTAAATTTGACGAATTTTAGCAAGAAAGCACATGAATTATTATTTTTAGAGCTTTGTGTTTTTAATATTTGAGACGTTAACTACGTTTTTATTACCATTCATACAGACTGTTCACTACAAGGAAACACTATTGGCTGCTCAGTGGTTCTCACTAATCGTGTGCTGAGAATTATTCTGGCAGAACTCTCGTAGTATACGACGTAGCGTTGGCACGGAGGCGGTCATTATTTTTCAAGATTCCTCAACGAACTCACGCTATGCAAGTACCAGGCAGCATTGGACTCTCGATCTAAACACAAACTGTGTTTCCAGAATGAGATTTTCACTCTGCAGCGGAGTGTGCGCTGATATGAAACTTCCTGGCAGATTAAAACTGTGTGCCGGACCGGGACTCGAACTCGGAACCTTTGCCTTTCGCGGGCAAGTGCTCTTCCAGCCGAGCTACCCAAGCACAACTCACACCCCGCCCTCACAGCTTTACTTCTGCCACTTCTTTCAGGAGTGCTAGTTCTGCAGGTTCGCATGAGAGCTTCTGTAAAGTTTGGAAGGTAGGAGACGATGTACTGGCAGAAGTAAAGCTGTGAGGACGGGGCATGAGTTGTGCTTGGGTAGCTCAGTTGGCAGAGCACTTGCCCGCGAAAGGCAAAGGTTCCGAGTTCGAGTCCCGGTCCGGCACACAGTTTTGGTCTGCCAGGAAGTTTCATATTAGCGCACATTCCGCTGCAGAGTGAAAATCTCATTCTTGAAACATCCCCCACGCTGTGGCTAAGCCATGTCTCCGCAATATCCTTTCTTTCAGGAGTGCTAGTTCTGCAGGTTCGCAGGAGAGCTTCTGTAAAGTTTGGAAGGTAGGAGACAATGTACTGGCAGAAGTAAAGCTGTGAGGACGGGTCGCGAGTCGTGCTTGGGTAGCTCAGTTGGCACAGCACTGGCCCGCGAAAGGCAAAGGTCCTGAGTTCGAGTCTCGGTCCGGCACACAGTTTGAATCTGCCAGGAAGTTTTACAAACTGTGTTGTGACAGTGAGTATAGTTTAGCCTATTTCTGATCTATTTGAGTGCTATGAAAGCTTTTGTCTAGTTCTTCATTCACATAAATGTGAATCATAGTTAATCTACGTTAGTACATTTAAAAATATTATACTGCGTCTGAAAGCATATTTTCCTATGTACTGTATCAAAGTAAACTGACAGCTTACCTTTCATTAATGTGTAACTCTTTTTGATTGGTGTATATTGACTATGCTGCAAAACATATCACTAATGTTGCTTTTGAGAGTTGAACTTGATAAAAATATGTCACTAGGGTAACCCTTTCTGCTCTTTCAGGGCTTCATATTTCCCTGTACACACTCGCTGCTGGCGAAGTGGATACCACCCAAGGAAAATGCTGTGCTGGGGACCATCGTTTACTCAGGTGAAGTGTGTTCTGCACGGTAATTTTTGCTTCTAACTCATTTATTGGTAAATAAGAAAAGCATCTGTTCCTTTCTCGAACAGCTCGGTGTTATTTCAGTATCTAGTGTTACCTGAATCGTCTCAGTTTGGTGACAATAATGTCTTTGACAGATACTAGCAAATATAAATACAGAAAAAACAGTCTTGTCTGCAGAAGGTAGGTTTGTTTAGTCTTCACATGTGATGCGTTTCGCCTGTTTTAGGCATCATCAGACAATCTGGAGAAATTACGAACTGGTTTAAATATAAAAGAATTTGCTAATTAAGAAATTAATAAATGAGTAAATTAAAAATAACAAAAGGAAAAAATGTAATGATTGTATGGCATTGTTGGCCGGGAGGTCGCAACGGGCTCTTGTTTCAGTCGGCGCCACATTGGGCGACTTGCGGCCGATGACGAAGATAACACAACACCTAGTCGACGAGCGGAGAAAATCTCCGAGCGGACCGGGAATCGAACCCGGGCCCAGTGCATGGGAGGCAATCACGTTACCACCCAGCTGAGCAGGCGGACATAACGAAAGAAAGACATACATCGACTGGCCTATAGAGTACAGGGCCACATTTGTGTTTCTGGGGGTGGTGGGGGGTATAAATTTCAACGCATGAAATATTACATCATAACTGAACTCACCGATAAAAACCCTTGATAATCGTGACCGAGGCGTCGAACGTGAATAAAAGCCCTATAGAACCGAAATGAAACAGCCAGTAGCCACTGTTAATGCTTCGCCGGCCGAAGTGGCCATGCGGTTAAAGGCGCTGCAGTCTGGAACCGCAAGACCGCTACGGTCGCAGGTTCGAATCCTGCCTCGGGCATGGCTGTTTGTGATGTCCTTAGGTTAGTTAGGTTTAACTAGTTCTAAGTTCTAGGGGATTCATGACCCCAGCAGTTGAGTCCCATAGTGCTCAGAGCCATTTTGTTAATGCTTCATTACATCGCCTAGAAGCAAGACGATAAAAGGTAATGACAGTAGGCAAAAGAAAGCTACTAAGATGTGCAAGGGGTACCTAACTTAGGCAAACAAACAAACTCAGTGAGCAGAATAAACTCACAGTGCAAAATACGCCCATATTTTTTTTATTTTTAATTTATTCATTTATTAATGTCTTTAATAGTAATTTATACTTATATCAGTTTGTAATTTCGCCAGACTGTCTAATAATGCCTAGAACACGCGAAACGCATCATGTATGAAAATTAAATAAGCCCAGGTTGTGCAACGAAGACTTTTTTCTGTACTTGAAGACGTATTACGTTTGCAGTATGAATGCCACCGTGGCAATTATGGAATGGAGTGATTTTGATATTAGCAAAATTCGTTTATTTAATGTACCACGCAAGTCTCAGAGAAATTAATACCTTCCATACCATAAATTCTTCTTCTTTGAAAAGTAATACATTTAGTTGTTTGCTAGGTATTTGGTTCGTGACTTATCCGCAGCATTCCTTAATTTACTCACAGCATTTTTTGGATCCCACCATAAAGGAGAACCTGTAGACGAATCAGGATGTAAATTAGTAAAGAGCAGCAGCTAATAGAAACTACATTCATTGGAAATGAGCGGTTGGCGTCATTGGCCGGGAGGCCCCTCGCGGGGCAGGTCCGGCCGCCATATCGCAGGGCTTATTACATTCGGCGCCACATTGGGCGACCTGCACGCCGGATGGGGATGAAATGATGATGAACACAACACAACACCCAGTCCCTGAGCGGAGAAAATCTCCGACCCAGCCTGGAATCGAACCCGGGCCCAGAGGACGGCAATCCGTCACGCTGACCACTCAGCTACTGGGGCGGACACTACATTCATTATTAACATTGGTTAAAGTAGTATAAACAGTTTGTGCTTAATCAGGGCTGAGTTGCAGATAGCATAATTAATACATAAACTGCTACATTGGAGAAAAAGTGCTGCTGACACACATTACTTAGTTTTTGTTTAACTCTTTTTCGCTAGCTTACTATCTACTAGGTCCACTTCGAAATTTATCATAGGTCAACAATTACATCTACGCTTTAAGAATGGTGGATTGCTCACAATAACCTCTGTTACTTTTCATGTATCCGACACGAGTCTTTAATCTTTACAATTAGACAATCAGATATTTGTGCAACAGATATCTTATAAGGTACGGTTTTATTCTTATATTGAACTTATAGGTGTGCTCAATTTATTACTTTATGCCAAATGGAAACATACCTATGATATCGCATCTGAATACTGAAAACTACTTTGAATCATAGACAAAGAGGAAACATGTACATAGAAACTATTTTTCTCTCTCTGTACTTCAACTAAAACTTCGTAATCAATCATTCTCTGCATTAGCCATATTTAATGAATCCCAGTTACATGTATGTGGAAAGAAGTCAACGTTGTATTTTATTAAAGTATGATACCTTTAACTAACTTAACATTATGAAAGATCAGTGGTTTACAATGTTAATGTTCATTCCAAAATAACATTACAAATGTGGTGGTGATGGTGCACACCACAATGGTTCATGGGTTACAGCACCCCAGCCATGTGATAACATTCTAGAAAAACTTCAGTATGAGTCCACATGCAAATCAACACAAAGAAAAGGTAATACTTCTGTGTTTCAGAAATCAACCTCAAAGAAACGGAAGCAAAGTACACGTAATAAATAGTATATTGAATGTTTTGATAAATGTGTTATCAGGTAGTAATCTGCGGCAATACGAACAATACTAGGACAAGGTCATTCTCAATGGAGAGAAGTCTTCCGAAGTAAGAGTGATTTCAGGTGTGCCGCAGGGGAGTGTCGTAGGACCGTTGCTATTCACAATACACATAAATGACCTTGTGGATGACATCGGAAGTTCACTGAGGCTTTCTGCGGGTGATGCTGTGGTATATCGAGAGGTTGTAACAATGGAAAATTGTACTGAAATGCAGGAGATCTGCAGCGAATTGACGCATGGTGCAGAGAATAGCAATTGAATCTCAATGTAGACAAGTGTAATGTGCTGCGAATATATAGAAAGAAAGATCCCTTATCATTTAGCTGCAATATAGCAGGTCAGCAACTAGAAGCAGTTAATTCCATAAATTATCTGGGAGTACGCATTAGGAGTGATTTAAAATGGAATGATCACATAAAGTTGATCGTCGGTAAAGCAGATGCCAGACTGAGATTCATTGGAAGAATCCTAAGGAAATGCAATCAGAAAACAAAGGAAGTAGGTTACAGTACGCTTGTTCGCCCACTGCTTGAATACTGCTCACCAGTGTGGGATCCGTACCAGATAGGGTTGATAGAAGAGATAGAGAAGATCCAACGGAGAGCAGCGCACTTCGTTACAGGATCATTTAGAAATCGCGAAAGCGTTACGGAGATGATAAACTCCAGTGGAAGACTCTGCAGGAGAGACGCTCAGTAGCTCGGTACCGGCTTTTGTTGAAGTTTCGAGAACATACCTTCACCGAGGAGTCAAGAAGTATATTGCTCCCTCCTACGTATATCTCGCTAAGAGACCATGAGGATAAAATCAGAGAGATTAGAGCCCACACAGAGGCATACCAACAATCCTTCTTCCCACGAACAATACGAGACTGGAATAGAAGGGAGAACCGATAGAAGTACTCAAGGTACCCTCCGCCACACACCGTCAGGTGGTTTGCGGAGTATGGATGTAGTTGTAGATGTAGAAATTGCAATTTTATCTAAATTTCACAGCTTTTGTCACTCAGTATTGGACTTCGTGGACAGTAAGAAAACTCAGGGGAAAACTGTCCTGTCTATGGCATTATTTTTGAAAGATAGCAGGATAAACGAATCCTCAAGGGCGAACTAGGCGACATAATTTCACAAAAAGCTTCCTACATTTGACTTTTAAGAAAAATGAAGCATCACATTTAAAGCAGCCAGTGATTTATTGAGACGAAAGGTGGGTTCGTGTACTAACATGTCCGAGAAGCTTTGTGAAACGAAAGTGCAAATTTATGTTTAATTGCTGTACATTGAAGGGCACTGTTGTACAAATGTGTAGACTGTGACAGACGTCCACTTGTAAGAATTCCGTGGTGTTAACGCTTTTCTACTGCCAAACGAGTTTCTCAGTCGTAACCACGACGGTGCTGCCACCGTGAGAGGTCTTCAGTTCACTTTGTCAGGTAGCAACTGTGCGCTGGCTAGCTGTGTTTGTTTCTGTCCCCCAGGTGGCCAGATGGGCACAGTGATAGCGACTGTGGTGTCCGGAGTCCTGGCCCAGAGCGCTGCTGGCTGGCCCTCCATCTTCTACACGTTTGGAGGGCTGTCCATCGTCTGGGGGGTGCTCGTCTTCTTCTTCGGAGCAGACTCTCCCGCCAAACACAGATACATGTCCCCGCAGGAACTGTCCTACATTGAAGAATCAGTCAAGTGTGTCTCACAGGACGAGAAGGTAGCGTAGAACACACCCTACTCAAGTGATTGTATATAATATGTTTGCTTCATTAGCTGGGTACAGCTTTGGACTATGTTTTCAGAAATTACCGACGCCGTGGGTCTCTCTTTTCACTTCCATCCCTTTCATCGCCCTCGCATTAACCCACATGGCGCAGAACTGGGGATCCTACACACTGCTAACTGAGATACCTACGTACTTCAGTAATGTTCTGAAATTGAACATCACTGCAGTAAGTAAAACTATTTAATACACTTAAAGATAGCTGCTGCAGGAAATATTTTATTTATTTATTTGACCTGATCAGATTAGGGCCATCAGGCCGTCTCTTACATCGGACCATTGTTTCAAAAAAATGGTTCAAATGGCTCTGAGCACTATGGGACTTAACTTCTGAGGTCATCAGTCCCCTAGAACTTAGAACTACTTAAACCTAACTAACCTGAGGACATCACACACATTCATGCCCGAGGCAGGATTCGAACCTGCGACCGCAGCGGTCGCGCGATTCCAGACTGTAGCGCCTAGGACCGCTCGGCCACTCTGGCCGGCCCAGTGTTTCACACATGCAGCATTTCACACATTAGAGTTACATCATGACAATAGTTTAAATAAGAAAATTAGATTACTCTAGTGACAAAATGAATAAAGAGTAATGACTAAGACCTAATAAAGTAAATGCTCGCAGTATTTTTACATCAGGTGCTATACATACAAATTATGATAAAAGCAATAATAATAACAGTAAAAAAATCGAATAATAATGATAAACATGAGAAAAATTGGCAGTAGTAATGAATATTTGTGCAGATGTACATTAATATCTTGATGTGTAAAGTAGATGTTTACTAGTATAGCCAGTTTTGGGGAAGGGAGATTTAAGATCTATATAAATGACCTGGGTGACAATCTGAGCAGTTCTCTTAGGTTGTTCGCAGATGATGCTGTAATTTACCGTCTAGTAAGGTCATCCGAAGACCAGTATCAGTTGCAAAGCGATTTAGAAAAGATTGCTGTATGGTGTGGCAGGTGGCAGTTGACGCTAAATAATGAAAAGTGTGAGGTGATCCACATGAGTTCCAAAAGAAATCCGTTGGAATTCGATTACTCGATAAATAGTACAATTCTCAAGGCTGTCAATTCAACTAAGTACCTGGGTGTTTAAATTACGTACAACTTCAATTGGAAAGACCACATAGATAATATTGTGGGGAAGGCGAGCCAAAGGTTGCGTTTCATTGGCAGGACACTTAGAAGATGCAACAAGTCCACTAAAGAGACAGCTTACACTACACTCGTTCGTCCTCTGTTAGAATATTGCTGCGCGGTGTGGGATCCTTACCAGGTGGGATTGACGGAGGACATCGAAAAGGTGCAAAAAAGGGCAGCTCGTTTTGTATTATCACGTAGTAGGGGAGAGAGTGCGGCAGATATGATACGCGAATTGGGATGGAAGTCATTACAGCAAAGACGTTTTTCGTCGCGGCGAGATCTATTTACGAAATTTCAGTCACCAACTTTCTCTTCCGAATGCGAAAATATTTTGTTGAGCCCAACCTACATAGGTAGGAATGACCATCAAAATAAAATAACAGAAATCAGAGCTCGAACAGAAAGGTTTAGGTGTTCGTTTTTCCCGCGCGCTGTTCGGGAGTGGAATGGTAGAGAGATAGTATGATTGTGGTTCGACGAACCCTCTGCCAAGCACTTAAATGTGAATTGCACAGTAGTCATGTAGATGTAGAAAGAGGGAAGTAATGGGGTAAAGTGCATTCATGTAAAGAGGAAGGCATTACTGTTGCTTAAGTAGATACGTCATTAACTGTTTTTTGAAGCCGGACATGTTTTTAAGTTCTCTAACATAACGAGGGAGGTTACTCCAGAGTCGGGTTCCCGCTATTGTAAAGGACTTGGAGAAGGTGGAACAGAGTGGATTTTATTGTGATGGGAACGTGTGTTTCTGTCACGTTGGTCTGACATAAGCGTTAAGGATGAGGAGAGATATGAGGGACAGTGTACATTTATAAGGCAGTACATGAGACAGAGTGTATGGAAAACTCTGCGTTTGTCAGCACGCAGCCAGGACAATTTTGCATATACTGGTGAAATGTGATCAAAAAGTCGAACGTCACAGATATATCGGACGCAGTCTTAGAGAACCTGCGAGTGCGCATTTCCGGTACAGTCGCGTGTGTTTGTAATTCAAATCTGTATTCTGACAGCGACAATCGCGCCGACGCTTTGTTTAAAACAATAGACTCGCTCTGGGGTGGACGGCGGCTCGAATCCCCGGGCGATCATCCTGATTTAAATGTTCCGTAGACCTTCTCAGTCGGGATGGTTACTCTGAATCTTATGAAAATAACACGGCTGATTTACTTCCTCAATCCGGGTTTGTGCTTCAACTCAAATGACGCCCCTGTCGGCAGAACATGAAACTCGAATTTGTTTTCCTTCCTATCGGTACGTTTACTAACGTGTTACCTATTAAGAAATTGAAAGAAAGTAGTACAAGTTGAGATATTACTGAAGCGCCAAAGAAATTGGTAAAGGCATGTGTATTCAAATACAGAGATATATAAACAGGCAGAAGACGGCGCTGCGGTCGGAAACGCCTATATAAGACAAGTGTGTGGCGCAGTTGTTACATCGAAATTTGGAAATTTGTGGTAAGGACTTATGGGACCAAACTGCTGAGATCACCGGTCCCTAAGCTTACACACTATTTAATCTGATGATGATGAAGTCCCATACTCCTTGACAGAGCGTAGGGGAACGATGTGGGAGACCCGCACCGTCGTATTAGGCAAAGTCCTTGCGGAGGTGGTTTGCCATTGCCTTCCTCCGACCGTGATGGGGATGAATGATGATGATGAAGACGACACCCAGTCATCACGAGGGAGGTGAAAATCCCTGACCTCTCCGGGAATCGAACCTGGGACCCCGTGCTCGGGAAGCGAGAAAGCTACTGCGAGACCACGAGCTGCGGACGTATTTAATCTAACTTAAAGTAACTTACGCTAAGGACGACACACACACCCGTGCCCGAGGGAGGACTCGAACCTCCGAGGGGGAAAGCCATGCGGACCGTGACAAGACGCCTAGAGCACGCCGTTACCCTGTGGTGTTATAATCGGTGCACGAGCGATGGGACACAGCACCGCCGAGTTGGCGAAGAATTGGGGATTTTCCCGTCTGACCATTTCACGAGTGTACCGTGAATATCAGGAATCCGGTAAAACATCAAATCTCCGACATCGCTGCGGCTTGAAAAATATCCTGCAAGAACGGAACCAACGACGACTGAAGAGAATCGTTCAACGTGACAGAAGGGCAACCTTACCGGAAATTTCTGCAGATTTCAAAGCTGGGCCATCAACAAGTGTCAGCGTACTAACCATTCCACGAAACATTATCGATACGGAGTTTAGGAGCCGAAGGCCCACTCATGTACCCTTGATGACTGCACAACACAAAGCTTTACGCCTCGCCTGGGCCCGTCAACATCGACATTGGACTGTTGATGACTGGAAAAATGTTGCCTGCTCGGACGAGTCTTGTTTCGAGTTGTATCGAGCGGATGTACGTGTACGGGTATGGAGACAATCTCATGAACCCATGGACGCTGCATGTCAGCAGGGGAGTGTTCAAGGTGGTGGAGGCTCTATAACTGAGTGGGGCATGTGCAGTTGGAGTGATATGGGACACCTGATACGTATAGATACGACTCTGACAGGTGACACGTACATAAGCATCCTGTCTGATCACCTGCATCCATTCATATCCATTGTGAATTCGGACGGTCTTGGGCAATATCAGAAGGACAATGTAACACCTCGCACGTCCAGAATTGCTGCAGAGAGGCTCCAGGAACATTCTTCTGAGTTTAAACACTTCCGCTGGCCACCACACTACCCTGACATGAACATTATTGAGCATATCTGGGATGCCTTACAACGTGCTGTTCAGAAGAGATCTTCATCCTGCCGTACTCTTCCGAATTTATGGACAGCCCTGCAGGATTCATGGTGTCAATTCCCTCCAGCGCTACTTCAGACATTAGTCGAGTCCATGCCACTTCGTGTTGCGGCACTTCTGCGTGCTCGGGGGAGGGGGAGAGTGGATGGGAGTCCCTACACGAAATTATGCAGGTGTACCAGTTTCTTTGGCTCTTCAGTGTAGATGCAGCTCGACAGGCGAAAGGGCGTGGTGCGTGCAAGCGTTGACACAGGCGAGCATCGCTCGTGAGGAGATGACCACTGGAGTCGTTTGTTTCGCCCAGCAAACGACACTTTCCGTCCCTGCTTTGGCTGAAACAAGAGGCCACAAAGTAAACCGGCTGACAGAAAGGCAGCAGGTAGTCTGGAGTGTTTACACTATCAGCGGGAAGGACACGGGCGCATGGCTGTTGCAGGACGCCGGGGGTGTGAGTTACCGACAGGGTGGCAGCCAGGGGCCGGAAATTAATTTCACGGCTACAAAATACATATAATCCCTGCCATCATGGCTACAAGTTAGGGAAAAAACGCAAATTAAAGACATCTACATCTACATACATACTCCGCAAGCCACCTGATGGTGTGTGGCGGAGGGTACCTTGAGTACCTCTATCGGTTCTCACTTCTATTCCAGTCTCATATTGTTCGTGGAAAGAAGGATTGTCGGTATGCCTCTGTGTGGGCTTTAATCTCTCTGATTTTATCCTCATGGTCTCTTCGCGAGGCATACTTAGGAGGGAGCAATGTACTGCTAGACTCCTCGGTGAAGGTATGTTCTCGAAACTTCAACAAAAGCCTGTACCGAGCTACTGAGCGTCTCTCCTGCAGAGTCTTCCACTGGAGTTTATCTATCATATCCGTAACGCGATTATTGATAGATTCTGTAACGAAGCGCGCTGCTCTCCGTTGGATCTTCACTATCTCTTCTATCAACCCTATATGGTACGGGTCCCACACCTCTGAGCAATATTCAAGCAGTGGTCGAACAAGCGTACTGTAACCTACTTCCTTTGTTTTCGGACTGCATTTCCTTAGGATTCTTCCAGTGAATCTCAGTCCGGCATCTGCTTTACCGATGATCAACTTTAAACGTTGTTGTTGTTGTTGTGGTCTTCAGTCCTCAGACTGGTTTGCTGCAGCTCTCCATGCTACTCTATCCTGTGCAAGCTTCTTCATCTACCAGTACCTACTGCAACCTACATCCTTCTGAATCTGCTTAGCGTATTCATCTCTTGGTCTCCCTCTACGATTTTTACCTTCCACGATGCCCTCCAATACCAAATTGGTGATCCCTTGATGCCTCAGAACATGTCCTACCAACCGATCCCTTCTTCTAGTCAAGTTATGCCACAAACTCCTCTTCTCACCAATTCTATTCAATACCGCCTCATTAGTTATGTGATCTACCCAACTAATCTTCAGCATTCTTCTGTAGCACCACATTTCTAAAGCTTCTATTCTCTTCTTGTCCAAAATATTTATCGTCCACGTTTCACTTCCATACATGGCTACACTCCATACAAATACTTTCACAAACGACTTCCTGACACTTAAATCTATACTCGATGTTGACAAATTTCTCTTCTTCAGAAACGCTTTCCTTGCCATTTCCAGTCTACATTTTATATCCTCTCTACTTCGACCATCATCAGTTATTTTGCTCCCCATATAGCAAAACTCCTTTACTACTTTAAGTGTCTCATTTCCTAATCTAATACCCTCAGCATCTCCCGACTTAGTTCGACTACATTCCATTATCCTCTTTTTGCTTTTGTTGATGTTCATCCTATACCCTCCTTTCAAGACACTGCCCATTCCGTTCAACTGCCCTTCCAAGTCCTTTGCTGTCTCTGACAGAATTACAATGTCATCGGCAAACCTCAAAGTTTTTATTTCTTCTCCATGGATTTTAATACCTACTCCGAACATCTCTTTTGCTTCCTTTACTGCTTCCTCAGTATACATATTGAATAACATCGGGGTAGGATACAACCCTGTCTCACTTCCTTCCCAACCACTGCTTCCCTTTCATTCCCCTCGACTCTTATAACTGCCATCTGGTTTCTGTACAAATTGTAAATAGCCTTTCATTCCCTGTATTTTACCCCTGCCATTTTCAGAATTTGAAAGAGAGTATTCCAATCAACATTGTCATAAGCTTCCTCTAAGTCTACGAATGCTAGAAACGTAGGTTTGCCTTTCCTTAATCTATTTTCTAAAATAAGTTGTCGGGTCAGTATTGCCTCACGTGTTCTAACATTTCTACGGAATCCAAACTGATCTTCCCTGAGGTCAGCTTCTACCAGTTTTTCCATTCGTCTGTAAAGAATTCGCGTTAGTACTTTGCAGCTGTGACTTATTAAACTGATAGTTCGGTAATTTTCACATCTGTCAAACCTGCTTTCTTTGGGATTGGAATTACTATATTCTTCTTGAAGTCTGAGGGAATTTCGGCTGTCTCATACATCTTGCTCACCAGATGGTAGAGTTTTGTTAGGCCTGGCTCTCCCAAGGCTGTCAGTAGTTCTAATGTAATGTTGTCTACTACCGGGGCCTTGTTTCGACTTAGGTATTTCAGTGCTCTGTCAAACTCTTCACGCAGTGTCATATCTCCCATTTGATCTTCATCTACCTCCTCTTCCATTTCCATAATATTGTCTTCAAGAACATCGCCCCTGTATAGACCCTCTATATTCCCCTTCCACCTTTCTGCTTTCCCTTCTTTGCTTAGAACTGGGTTTCCATCTGAGCTCTTGATATTCATGCAAGTGGTTCTCTTTTCTCCAAAGGTCTCTTTAATTTTCCTGTAGGCAGTATCTATCTTACCCCTCGTAAGATAAGCCTCTACATCATTACATTTGTCCATAACTTTATATGATCATTCCAATTTAATTCACTCCTAATGCGTACCCCCAGATAATTTATGGAATTAACTGCTTCCAATTGCTGACCTGCAATATTGTAGCTAAATGATAAGGGATCTTTCTTTCTATGTATTTGCAGCACATTACACATGTCTACATTGAGATTCAATTGCCATTCCCTGCACTATGCGTCAATTCGCTGCTGATCCTCCTGAGAGATGACAATGTGCGTCTAAATGCCCTCTCGTCAGACAAAATGGTATTTAAGATATTAAAGATATAAGGTTCAGAAACACCAATTGACTTAAGAAATTAATAAGTTCTTAATACCTTAAGGGATTTGAAAGAGCAAAGTTTCCAAAGACAACGTTTGAACAGCTCTATCGAAATAGGTTTTTCAATGTAATAAATTTTAAATTATAAGCAGGAATGTTCATTCCAATAATTATCAACGTATTTAATCATAGAAGAAATTAGACTATAGTGCTATCCATAAGCATGTGAGGTTCATTGTGTTTAATGATAGCTGATGTCAACTTGGGCAAGTTAACTATCTCACCGATTAAAATGTAAATAACCAGAAATCGATGAATCCCAGCAAAAATCTAATTTCAAGCTAGTAAAATTCTAGTTCTAACCGATATGCAGTATTTTAGTAACAGTTCATAAATGTAGATCACGTCTATTTAAGGGCGTTGGACATACTGGCACGCTACAGTCCATTCCGAGAGTTGAACGAGAACGGTCATATGTTTTCACGAATGCCGTGTGTGTCTCTGTTTGTAAGTGGCAGAAATGTTTCGGGTTACAGTTTTACGGATTTTTTAAATTTCACACAAAAATTCTGAAAATTTAGAACAGTTTCGACATCTATTACAGGAACTGTAAGTTTTTTCAGAATCGCATCTGGAGTTGCAAATATATCGCTTGCTGGTCTGGTGAACTTTAAATTCTGAGCAGAAGCTCTTGGACTTGTAAAATTTTACGACAACGTGGTGAACTATAACTTTATATAGAATTATGATTTTTTCCACGGTTATCCACAATAATTTTGGTATTGAAGAGTAACGTGGTGAGGTGCGATTAGCATTTAGCAGTTGCGAAAGAGTCGCTTTTTGTATTGCTTTCACGCTCTTTAATAAACATTTGTTAGTCTATATGTCAACTAACTGGTGTTTATTGTATTATTGTATGACGCCACTGACCACGATCCTGCCACACAGATGGCTCTGCCTGCCTTTAGATACAAAAACGTGCACTGTGTTCAGAAGCAAATCTACCAAAATTTGGAGAAAGTAAAATATATATTTATAGGGCATGTGGCACATTCTGCATCTTCACGAAGTCTGGGGTTGCAAACTGAAGGCTGAAATTTGGCTTATAGTGGTTGCTAAAAAATTTTTTAATTTACTGTCAGTTTCCCTCTCACATTTCTTAATTCTGACCAATAGAACATTATTTTGATTTACATAGTTCTAGATTCAGTGTTGGAATCTTGTTTCCAGGTAACAGTATTCAGTTCAGCAGGAAAAAGTTTTCTGAGATGAATTGTGGTTACAGCAATTCCCGCTTAGTATGATGCGAAACAGCAAGAGTGGGGAGAGACTTTAAATTAAATTAAACACTGGGAAATATGGAATGGATTAATGACAGTATTAGGAAAAGGATAAATTACTACTCATCATACAGAGGAGACGTTGAGTCACAGGCAAGCACAACAAAAAGACTGCTATACACTTGAGTTTTAGGCCAAAAGACCTTCTTCTAAAGTGGGAAGTATGCACGCATTCTCACAAGCACATCTCACAAACAGATGACCACTGTCTCTGGCCGCTGAGGCCAGACTGTGTGTGGCAACTGTGTCTGATAGTATAAGCAATCTGTTGGTTGTGGGGGTAAGATGGAGGCTGCGGTGGGGAGGGGGGGGGGGGATAACAGCGAAGGGATGGGGGAAGATGTGCTGCTGCTTGTGGGAATGTGCACGGACGTGGTGGGGATGGGGTAGGGCCATTCAACTTTTAATAACTTGTTAGAATATCTTTGTCCTTCTACTGAAAAAGAAGACAAGTCTCTTCCAGTTGTTCAACGTTTTCTACAACTTTGCGATATCTGGCTACTGCAGTAAATTACTAAGTTTTAAAATTTGCACACTGAGCACAGAATTTTATTTTTTCTTTACATCGTTTATAATATGATGGGAAAGTCGTAACATCTAACATCTTTGCGATTTTCTTGATGGCCTGTGATCTTTTATTGATATGAGACGAGCTACAGCACTGATTATTATGAGTTACACCAGAATTCTAGCAGGGAATGGGCTTTTGTTTAACAAAGCCAAGAGTAAACGGTCAAAATTATCTGTCAAATCGAAACTGTTTGTCCATCAAAATTTCTTTCACCCCTCCTCTGTTTGACAAAAACGTAAGTAAAGCCAAATAATTTGACGAACTCGCAAAATTTGACAAATTGTTTGATTATCTGAGGGGGTCTAAGATTCTTCTTGGGCACTTTTCCTGACAGAAAAGTCATTCATGGACGCAGGCAGGAGTATTATATACAGCCAGTATAAATGAACTTAAGTGCACCAATTAATTTCAGACTCCTTGTTCTCAAATTTCATAAGCAAAAGAGATTTCTTGACGTTTGATAATAATATAACTTAACTCTGGTTTTGGAAGTAACTTGCTGTTGATAACATTAATGTTCATGTAATGTAAATACTCATGAAGCTTACAATCTGTTTAATATTCTCTTGCAGAATGGAATAGTTTCTGCGCTACCGTACATTGTAGCCTGGGCCGTTAGCCTTGTGGCTAGCTGGATTGTAAACTTTGTGCAGAGGAGACAAATGCTCAGCACTGGAGCTTTGAGGAAAGTGATTAACACATTTGGTAAGAAAATCGCCGTTAATCATACTGTATCACTTTTGATTAGTATCCCTGTAAACTAAGTAGGCTTGATAAAATCTTTGTGTGATAATGACCCACCTAAAGCGTATGCTAATCAACAGCATATAAATTTTTTGAAACATAGCCATAAAGTGGGTTGCATGAGGCACGTTATCTTGTAATAAATGCTAAAATCTCTGACTACTTCATTCCCCGAATTTTTTAAATTGATAAAACAATTGTTTTTACGAACATCTGACAATTACATTTTTTGTGAGAATTTACGGGAATAAAACAAATTATGTCGTGTCACACTGCCTACACTTGATAACATCTGTTAGCCAGCCCGATATGAAGCCTGCGCACTCGTAAACTATTCCAAAGTAGGTCGCCCAATTTTCTGATGTAATTTCTTTGTTTAGCAAACTGCCTTTTTGGCACTGTACCAGTGCTCGCAAGTGTACCATTTGCTCCACCAGCCACTGAGTTAATGTGACCATTCTGTTCAAAATAAGTCATAAAGGTAGCGATCATTTTGGCAGTTTACTAGATCGAAACTAATTTATTTTTATGTGCCATGCATTACTAGCAGATGTCGGGAAACAGCGGAACTAATAACGTTTAAAGTACAAGAAATAAATTATTTTCCTTCTACACTTAATTCATTAGTAAAAGTGTTCATTCTGTTTCGAATATATACTTTATTACTTCCAGGAATCCCTGAGATAAGGATACCAGTTGGGACTCAGTTGTTACATTTTGATATTTCTCTACATTTAGAGTGAGTTTCAATATTTCTGATAGGTTTACGCTTTATAGAATACGACTAGGTATTGATTTCCTTCTTTCGTTTCTCAGATGATTTTCTTGGTAGATAACTGCTTCATTTCGCTAAATCATTCATAAAAAAATGGTTCAAATGGCTCTGAGCACTGTGCGACCTAACTTCTGAGGTCATCAGTCGCCTAGAACTTAGAACTAATTAAACCTAACTAACTTAATGACATCACACACATCCATGCCCGAGGCAGGATTCGAACCTGCGACCGTAGCGGTCGTTCGGCTCCAGACTGTAGCGCCTAGAACAGCACGGCCACTCTGGCCGGCTAAATCATTAATATACAGGGTGTCTCAAAAAGAATGACTTGATTTTAAATAGAATTATTTATTAGGAAGAAGGGCCTAACACCAACAAATTGCACACTAAATTACTCAAAAAAGACAGAAGTTTATAAAAATCCATCCTAAATGTTCAATATGTTCTCTATTGGCTAAACGGACGACATCTAGCCGATAGCCGAATTCATCCCAAACTGAGCATAAGGTGTCTTCTGTCACTGAAGCTACAGCAGCTGATATTCTGGTTTTTAGTTCATCAATGTAACGAGATAAGGGTGGAACGTAAACAAATTGTTTAACATATCCCCACAGGAAGAAATCACATGGTGTTAAGTCAGGGGACCTAGGAGGCAAAGAGTGTAAAGCCTGGTCTCGCAGTCCTGTACGCCCTATCCAACATTGAGGCACGTTGGCGTTGAGGAAACTGTGCACATTGTTGTGCCAGTGCGGTGGTGCTCCATCTTGCTGATAGATGAAATTGTCAGAGTCAAGTTGTGGAAATAACCAGTTCTGTAGCATTGCAAGATATGATTGTCCTGTTACTGTATCTTCCTCAAGAAAGTAGGGTCCACAAACTTTGCTTTGCGAAACAGCACAAAAAATATTCACTTTTGGTGAATCACGTTCGTGTTCAATTGTTTCCCTCCGCCACACACCGTCAGGTGGCTTGCAGAGAATGGATGTAGATGTAGATTTTCGAGCCCCCATATACGCACATTATGACGGTGAACCTTACCGCTGATATGGAAATTTGACGCATCGTTGAATATCAACCGTGACATGAAAGTGTCATCTTCCACGTCCTCTAGAATGTCATTGCTGAAGTCCACTCGCTTCACTTTGTCAGTATCTCGAGGAGCTTGTACCAATTGTAATCGGTATGGTTTGAGGGCTAAACGACGCCGTGATACACGCGACACTGTCATGTGCGGTAACGCAAGTTCTCGGCTAGCACGACGCGTAGACTTGCGGGGGCTCCGCTCAAATGCTCGTCGGATTTGTTCCACTGGTTGCTCAGGAACGCGTGGCCGGCCAGGACTTTTGCCTTTACAGAGGCACCCTGTTTCTTCAAACTGTTTATACCTCCGTCGAATGTTCTTTTGTGATGCTGGTTTAGCACGAAATCGAATATGAAACGCCTGCTGAACTGCGATCACTGATTGAGTACGACTAAATTCAATAACACAATACGCCTTCTGTTGCGCGGACGCCATATTGCGCGAGACTGGCTGCACGCTCTAGGTCAGCGATCGTAGCGACATCTAGCGGATTTTTGCTGAAACTCTAGACCATGCCGATTACATCTAGCGCTGTTTCAGTTACCCAGTCACGTTTGCCTCAATATTATGACAAGCTGAAACCGGGTCATTCTTTTTGGGACACCCTGCACACCACAGCAGCAATGGCTCTATTACACTTGTTTGTGCTCATAAAACAAGTAATGATAGCACTCGACACTGTTTACATTTATCTTGATTATTTAAAATGCCTCAGTTAATCGAAAGTCTAGGTCGGTGAGAAACAACCGCAGTGATTCATTTTCTGTGTGAAAAAGACGTGTAAGTGGTTGTAATTCTTCCGCAGATTAGTGAAGCTAACGGAGAAACTCCACCAGCAATCCTTTATCCAGCTGCTAAATAATGTATTACGGAGCACAAGCAGTCTTTATCCTCTTTTATTAATGTATTTACATTCAGCCAGCTGTATTTATTGCAGTCTTTATCCTCTTTTATTAATGTATTTACATTCAGCCAGCTGTATTTATTGATTTTTAACTATTTTCTATCGATTTCAAAGCACAAATGGCTTCATTGTCAGGGACGTAGCGTGATGATGGACTTACTGTACATACTCGTACACAGGTGTGTTACGTCATCATGAGAGAGCAACATCTGGTATGCTCGTATCACATTTTGTACTTTGAAATAGATCACAAATAGTCAAATGGCTCTGAGGTCATCAGTCCCCTAGAACTTAGAGCTACTTAAACCTAACTAACCTAAGGACATCACACACATCCATGCCCGAGGCAGGATTCGAACCTGCGACCGTAGCGGTCACGCGGCCCCAGACTGTAGCGCCTAGAACCGCTCGGCCACTCTGGCCGGCATCACAAATAGTCAAAATCAGCACAACAGACTGGAGATGAAAGTAGTAATAAAAGAGAGTAAACAGCTTCTATTTTCGGTGGTAAAACTGTGACGGATTGAATGATAAGAATATCGCCTAGAGAGTTTGAACATAGCTGTACTAATAGTCATGATGATGCGTGAAATGAGCGACTACCTGTCATCTCTGGTGACTTGACGCAGAATGCAAAGGAAATAGACGCTTTACGATTTAGCCCCTGTCTAATCACTTTAGTCAAGTTTCAGGATGGGTCCTTCACGAAATTATTGCAAACACTGAAAGCTGTGCTCACGCTGGGTTCCAGAAACGCTGAGCCGGCCGTGTGGCCGAGCGGTTCTAGGTGCCTCAGTCTGGAACCGCGAGACCGATGTGTGTGATGTCCTTAGGTTACTTAGTTAGTAGTTCTAAGTTATAGGGGACTGATGACCTCAGATGTTGAGTCCCATAGTGCTCAGAGCCATTTGAACCAGAAACGCTGTCTGATGTAAACAAAAACTGAGCAAGATGGGGCAGTGGTTAGCACACTGGAGTCGCATTCGGTTTAGCATACTGGACTCGCATTCGGTAAGACGATGGCTCCGGCCAGCCTGATTTAGGTTTTCTGTCATTTCTCTAAATCACTTCAGGCAAATGCCGGGATGGTTCCTTTGAAAGGGCACGGCCGACTTCCTTCTCCATCCTTCTCTAATCCGATAGGACCGATGACCTCGCTGTTTCGTCCCTCCCCCCCAAATCAACCAACCAATGTACACAAAACCAACGGAATGGCCAGTGTTTTTGATTTCCTTGAGCGTCAGGTAATGAATTTTTAAGTTGAACGGTCACTGGAGAGCAAACAAATGTTTTTCGTAGTACATCAGAAGCTGTATAGACGGTGATTGTTTACTTATGGACGTTTTGCCTCTTGGTAATACAATAACGTCTCACACAACTGCCGTATCGTAAGTCAATAACATCCAGCGGCCAAAATGATTAGCACGCTCAATAAAACGGCTTTTTTCCGGTTTGTTTCATGAAGATGCCCATCCGCATACGGTAGAAGTAACACAAAACCTCATCACATCATAGGGCTGGGAAGAACTCGATCACCCTCCGTACAGTCTTGATCTAGCGTCCAGTGATTACCACTTATTGCAGATAAACAAAATGGGAAGTAATTTTAATTAGTATTGGTAGAAATTACGTTGAAAAGTATATGTTTTCGTGTATTAGTAAAAATTATTTAAAACATGGTTCGTATTTCCTTTCTGTTGATGGCTCACCATCCGACAATATCTTGTGTTTCGCTTATCAAAAAATTTTCAGTCCTATCCTGCGTGTGCCTAGATTTCTTTTTTCATCAGTCTTCTGACTGGTTTGATGCGACCCGTCACAACTTCAGTGCCAACCTCTTCATCTCAGAGTAACACTCATACCCAACCTTATCGATTATAATTATTTGTAGTACATATTACACTCTCTTTCTCCCGCCACCGTACTTGCCCTCTACGCTGCTCCCCATTTCCACGGGTCATATTACCCGATGTCTTTACTGACATCCTGCCATCCTGTCCCTTGCTCTTGTCAGTGTTTTACACAGATTCTACAGAGGACGCACTCATTTCTTATCTTATTAGCCTATTTAATTTTGAGCGTCCTTCTGTAACATTTGATATGAATCGTATAGATTTTCTTTTTTTTCAGTTTCTCTCATAGTCCATGGTTCACTACATACAAAGCTGTGTTCCAAAAAAAATCTCAGAAATTTCTCTAATTAGGGCCTATCTTTGATACAGATAAACTTCTTTTATAGAGGAATGCCCTTTTTGCCTACGCTAGTTTTTTTTCACATTTTCCTTGCTTATTCCGCCGCGGGTTATTTTGCTCTTCTCTTAGTCTGCTAAATGGTCTCCAATTTTTATGTTAAGTTTATCGTTAATCTCATTTACACTCTTCATCACTACTTTCGTCATTCTTTCATAAACTTTCAGTCCATGTCCTGCGCTCAGTAGGCTGTTCATTCTGTCCAACAGGTCCAGCAATTCTTTCTGACTTTCACTTAGGACAGTAATGTCATAAACGAATATCATTGATATCCTTTCACTCCTGAACATTTCTCTTATTTACACCATGGTTCTTCGATTGAACAGCCTACTTCTGTGCCTCCGCGGATGAAAGTCCTATAATTTGTCTCCAGTCCCGTACATTCTAGCAACTAACCTGAATAATCTTTTGGTGATTTTAAAAATTTCGAAGTAATGTTATCTATCCATTCTGCCTCGTCCGACATCAAGTCTTGATACCCGGTTGCAACAGATTTTACGTGGTCAATATCGATGAACTGAATTTCGGTCTAAAAACACTGAATCCTGCCAGTTGTATGTACGTGATCTTGCTCTTTACGTAAGTGGGTAAGATCCAGGCAACAAATATAAAGCTCTGGGGTCCAGCCACCAGTCTATTATAATATACTATGTGTCTCTTATTGCACCTGTTACTGCTGGCGATCGGACGAAGGCAAGTTGTACTACACAAAATAGGATCATACCAAGTACATTATTGTGGTTTTTGAACCAACATGATCAGGTCAGCTGCACCTTATCTGTATTCATGGCACTTAGAATATAATATGTGAACGGTGTAAGTTGTGTTTCCAAGATGATTATTATGTTCTGGGTTTTTGATTATATTTTAGCTTGTTTTAGGTAATTATACACTCCTGGAAATGGAAAAAAGAACACATTAACACCAGTGTGTCAGACCCACCATACTTGCTCCGGACACTGCGAGAGGGCTGTACAAGCAATGATCACACGCACGGCACAGCGGACACACCAGGAACCGCGGTGTTGGCCGTCGAATGGCGCTAGCTGCGCAGCATTTGTGCACCGCCGCCGTCAGTGTCAGCCAGTTTGCCGTGGCATACGGAGCTCCATCGCAGTGTTTAACACTGGTAGCATGCCGCGACAGCGTGGACGTGAACCGTATGTGCAGTTGACGGACTTTGAGCGAGGGCGTATAGTGGGCATGCGGGAGGCCGGGTGGACGTACCGCCGAATTGCTCAACACGTGGGGCGTGAGGTCACCACAGTACATCGATGTTGTCGCCAGTGGTCGGCGGAAGGTGCACGTGCCCGTTGACCTTGGACCGGACCGCAGCGACGCACGGATGCACGCCAAGACCGTAGGATCCTACGCAGTGCCGTAGGGGACCGCACCGCCACTTCCCAGCAAATTAGGGACACTGTTGCTCCTGGGGTATCGGCGAGGACCATTCGCAACCGTCTCCATGAAGCTGGGCTACGGTCCCGCACACCGTTAGGCCGTCTTCCGCTCACGCGCCAACATCGTGCAGCCCGCCTCCAGTGGTGTCACGACAGGCGTGAATGGAAGGACGAATGGAGACGTGTCGTCTTCAGCGATGAGAGTCGCTTCTGCCTTGGTGCCAATGATGGTCGTATGCGTGTTTGGCGCCGTGCAGGTGAGTGCCACAATCAGGACTGCATACGACCGAGGCACACAGGGCCAACACCCGGCATCATGGTGTGGGGAGCGATCTCCTACACTGGCCGTACACCACTGGTGATCGTCGAGGGGACACTGAATAGTGCACGGTACATCCAAACCGTCATCGAACCCATCGTTCTACCATTCCTAGACCGGCAAGGGAAGTTGCTGTTCCAACAGGACAATGCACGTCCGCATGTATCCCGTGCCACCCAACGTGCTCTAGCAGGTGTAAGTCAACTACCCTGGCCAGCAAGATCTCCGGGTCTGTCCCCCATTGAGCATGTTTGGGACTGGATGAAGCGTCGTCTCACGCGGTCTGCACGTCCAGCACGAACGCTGGTCCAACTGAGGCGCCAGGTGGAAATGGCATGGCAAGCCGTTCCACAGGACTACATCCAGCATCTCTACGATCGTCTCCATGGGAGAATAGCAGCCTGCATTGCTGCGAAAGGTGGATATACACTGTACTAGTGCCGACATTGTGCATGCTCTGTTGCCTGTGTCTATGTGCCTGTGGTTCTGTCAGTGTGATCATGTGTTGTATCTGACCCCAGGAATGTGTCAATAAAGTTTCCTCTTCCTGGGACAATGAATTCGCGGTGTTCTTATTTCAATTTCCAGGAGTGTATATAACGAAAACGCACGCACACTGTCCGATACCTACACCAGGATTGAAATCAACACTCACGACAATTTTGTGGAGTTATATAATCCTTAGCGCACATAGTAAGGAGCATCTGCGAACCGGAGCTGCTTGGCGCGGAAATATCTCATCGATGCATTGCTCAAGAACGGATATTCGTCAGCTGGAATAAAAAGAAAGTTAAGACAGCTACGATGAGACCATAGGAATGTACAGGCGTCTGTGGAATCTAAAGTTTTCCTAGCGTTCGTTAAGGGCATTACTGGCCACATAGGAAAAATCGCATAACTTAATCATAGCTAACACTTGGTTCAAGAATCATAAAAGAAGGTTGTATGCATGGAAGAAGCCTGGAGATACTGACAGGTTTCAGATAGATCATATAATGGTAAGACAGAGATTCAGGTACCACATTTTAAATTGGAAGACTTTTCCAGCAGATGTGGCCTCTGACCACAATCTGTTGGTTATGAATTGTAGATTAAAACTGAAGAACTGTAAAAATGTTGGAATTTGAGGAGATGGGACCTGGATATACTGAAAGAACCAGAGGTTGTAGAGAGCTTCAGGGAGAGCATTAGGGAACGATTGACGAGAATAGGGGAAAGAAATACAGTAGAAGAAGAATGGGTAGCTTTGAAAGACGAAATAATGAAGGTAGCAGAGGATCAAGTATGTAAAAAAGACGAGGGCTAGTAGAAATCCGTGGGTAACAGAAGATATATTGAATTTAATTGATGAAAGGAGAAAATATAAAAATGCAGTAAATGAAGCAGGCAAAAAGGAATATAAAGGTCTCAAAAATGAGATCGACAGGAAATGCAAAATGGCTAAGCAGGGGTGGCTGAAGGACAAATGTAAGGATGTAGAGGCTTATCTCACTAGGGGTAATATAGATACTGCCTACAGGAAAATTAAAGAGACGTTTGGAGAAAAGAGAACCACTTGCATGAATATCAAGACCTCAGATGGAAACCCAGTTCCAAGCAAAGAAGGGAAAGCAGAAAGGTGGAAGGAGTATATACAGGGTCTATACAAAAGCGATGGTCCTAAGGACAGTGTTATAGAAATGGAGGAGAAATGGTTCAAATGGCTCTGAGCACTATGGGACTTACATCCGAGGTCATCAGTCCCCTAGAACTTAGAACTACTTAAACCTAACTAACCTAAGGACATCAGACACATCCATGCCCGAGGCAGGATTCTAACCTGCGACCGTAGCAGTTGCGCGGTTCCGGACTGCGCGCCTAGAACCGCGAGACCACCGCGGCCGGCCTATCACGTAACTCCCCTTACCTGAGCAACAACCGCAATTGTCGGAAGCGCCATCTGTTCCAGCCGCAAACAATATACGAACGCTTACCTCAACGGCTGTCACGTTGTAGGGTGAACAGGCGCAGAGCACGTGGGCAGTGTACTAGAGTTGGGCAACACAATTCCTTTTCCCGATTCGATTCCTACGATTCAGTCTCACATAGCGAATCGATTCCTACGATTCGTTCACGATTCTTTCACGATTCATTCTAGTCTGCGATGGCACGATTCTTACGGAATGCAAAACGTTCTACATCTTACTCGCAGATGGCAGGACATGTCTGAAATTTTCAATGGGGTTAGAATCGGACTGTGTCATGATAAGATATGCCAGAAATAGTTTATGTATAAGTAAACATGCAATAATGTTACAAGTGTGATTCTCGAATTATACGTGTAATGCCTTAATTGATGAAAGGTCACGTTTGATTTGATTGCGTCTATTGTTTTATTTCAGTATGCCTGTAAAGAGGAGTCGATTTGTGCGAAAGGTGGTGCAAAATTGCTTCCTTTGTTCGCTCGAATCCTCCATTTGACTGCCATCTGGCGGTCGTAATCATTCGGCACGACTCGGCACGATTCGGAAGTTGCCTTCGAAGCACAGCGTACTAAGAATCGATGAATCGTTGGAACTTGGAATCGTCACGACTCGGAAACACGCAATCGTTCTTACGATTCTTTTGAACGACGATTCGTCCGGATCACGATTCGATTCTTACGATTCTTCATTTAGAGTCGTTCAAATGAACGACTCATTGACGAATCGCCACAACTCTACAGTGTACGGTGTGGCGTTGCAGGCCACTGGTGTCCGGCGGCGGCGCTGCTGGCGCTCAGCGTCATCAAGGTGGAGAACCCGGCGGCCTCGGTGGCGCTGCTGACCGTCGCCGTGGGCTGCAATGGCGTCACCATCATGGGCTTCCAGCTCAACCACATCGACCTGGCGCGGAACTTCTCTGGGGTCATGATGGGCATCACCACTGGCATCGCCACACTCATGTCTATTGCTGCGCCGCTGTACGTGGGAGCCGTAGTCAAGGAGAATGTGAGTACTGTAAGGTGTCAGGCAAAGCCAACACCGTCCATGAAAACCCTGACATGATAGCAAATCCGGAAGTATGTCACATGTTGTTGTTGTGGTCTTCAGTCCTGAGACTGGTTTGATGCAGCTCTCCATGTGCAAGCTTCTTCATCTCCCAGTACCTACTGCAACCTACATCCTTCTGAATCTGCTTGGTGTATTCATCTCTTGGTCTCCCTCTACGATTTTTACCCTCCACACTGTCCTCCAATACTAAATTGGTGATCCCTTGATGCCTCAGAACATGTCCTACCAACCGATCCCTTCTTCTAGTCAAGTTGTGCCACAAACTTCTCTTCTCCCCAATCCTATTCAACACGTCCTCATTAGTTATGTGATCTACCCATCTAATCTTCAGCATTCTTCTGTAGCACCACATTTCGAAACCTTCTATTCTCTTCTTGTCTAAACTATTTATCATCCATGTTTCAGTTCCATACATGGCTACACTCCATACACTTAAATCTATACTCGATGTTAACAAATTTCTCTTCTTCAGAAACGTTTTCTTTCCCATTGCCAGTCTACATTTTATATCCTCTGTACTTCGACCATCATCAGTTATTTTGCTCCCCAAATAGCAAAACTCCTTTACTACTTTAAGTGTCTCATTTCCTAATCTCATTCCCTCAGCATCACCCGACTTAATTCGACTACATTCCATTATCCTCGTTTTGCTTTTGTTGATGTTCATCTTATATCCTCCTTTCAAGACACTACCCATTCCGTTCAACTGCTCTTCCAAGTCCTTTGCTGTCTCTGCCAAAACTGCAATGTCATCGGCAATCTTCAAAGTTTTCATTTCTTCTCCTTGTACTTTAATTCCTACTCCAATTTTTTCTTTTGTTTCCTTTATTGCTTGCTCAATATACAGATTGAATAACATCGAGGATAGGCTACAACCCTGTCTCACTCCCTTCTCTACCACTGCTTTCCTTTCGTGCCCCTCGACTCTTATAACAGCCCTCTGGTTCTGGACAAATTGTAAATAGCCTTTCTCTCCCTGTATACTGCCCCTGCCACCTTTAGAATTTAAAAGAGTGTTCCATTCAAGATTGTCAAAAGCTTTCTCTAAGTCTACAAATGATAGAAACGTAGGTTTGCCTTTCCTTAATCTAGCTTCTAAGATAAGTCGTAGGGCCAGTACTGCCGTAATTTTTTCCGAGGGCATGCAGCTTTACTATGTCACATAGCTCCGAATAAATCCTGACGTTAAATTAACCAAAGTAATACGATCAATGAGTGAGCAAATGGAATACCACAGACTAACACAAGAACGCCTAAATGCATGTCATACCTTCCCACCGTGAAACAGACGCAGTTCTGAGGGGAGAAACGAGAGCAGAAGCCGAGAGCAGAACCGTGATAAGCTAGAAGGCCCTACGATAAGGGACGGACACCCACATTACCGGCCGACCGCCTAGACCCCCCCCCCCCCCAGCCCATGTTAAAAGATAGAGCCCTCCAGAAGAACAGTATAGATCTTACGATAACACTAAAAGGGCCACACCAGCTGCAAGTTTTAGCGTGAGACTATACGCATCTCTGTTACGTTGGAAACGCCAAAAACATTGCCCCACCACGAAAAGTATAACGTTTCTCATTGGATAGTCAGAATTTTTGTAGGTGGAACTTAAGGTTAACATTGAGACTCTGATTGGTCAGTTGAAAACACAGCCAGATAGTTTTTCTTAAACCAACTTAGGTAAATTGTAGTAAGGAGAATATAGAAAGAGTTGTTTCCGAGACGGCAAGGTGTGTGGAGCTGCGCCGCCCGCTGCCCCCTGACACTGCCTAACGAACGACAAGGTAATGAACACGCGCGATGCCGCATAAGGGCGCATAAGGCTTCACTCAGAACTGCAGAAGTCTCATCTATTACATCCCCTTTTTGCATAATACTAATGTCGATCGTCAATTAAAGCTCATGGTATTCGCATTTGCTATGAGAAGCTAAAATCTGAAACGCGATGATTTTTCCGTTATATAATTATTGAGAAGCCATATCAGCCACTGTAATTTACGACAAGTTAAATAAGTAATTAAAGATAATTGAGGGTCACTGTAGACGATTTTGATAGTTTTGTCTTTTATGACACTTAACTTAAACCTAGATTATAGATGTGATATGGCATAGGTCATCCTTCGACCCATTATAGGACTTGGAAACCCATTCAGGGAATATTCGTTCACATTTTTGTGAACGCAGTTGGTTTTTATCATCATGTATTCAAATTTTTCCTTTTATCAATAGTGAAATTTATAAACAATGTTTTGTGAGTAGAATAAAAATTCCAATGGTAAACTTAACTACTTTCTCGACGTTATTTTACCAGCTAACTAAAAATAGGAAAGCCTTGAACCCCTTCCACTAAATTTAGTTAGTATTAACATTCTTTTACAGAGACTGCAGTGGAGCTGACGCTGAAATCATTAAGTATTTGGTTATATCATCGCTAGTCTCACTGAACTCTTCTGAACTCTCCACGTCATGTGTGGTCTGGCGTCTCCTTACCAGCAACAGATCCCAGGTTAAAACTAGTCAATTCCCTAAAAAACACGCTCAGAGCGTCGTTGCGCGAAAGTGGTAGGGAGACACGACTTAGAACAAACAGCCACCACGCAGAATGTTAGAGTACCGCTGGAATGTGTATTAGTGGTAATAGTAGTAGTAGTAGTAGTAGTGATATCAGGAATAGAAGTATTGGATAAGTTGTGGTATTACACAACAGTTCTTGCTGTGGAAAAATGTAAGTTAATGTGGATTAGTAGGAAGAACAAACCTGTAATGTTCTGTTACAGAATTACTAGCATCCTGCTTGACACAGTCAAATCGTTTAAATATCTGGGCATAACTCTGCAAAGCAATATGAAATGGAACGAGCATATGAGAACTCTGTTAGGGAAGGAGAATGGTCGACTTCGGTCTATTGGGAGAATGTTAGAAATAGTGGTTCACCTGTAAAGGGGATTGCATGTAAGACTCTGGTGGAACTGGTTCTTGGATACTGATCGAGGAGGAGGAGATTCGTGTTTAAATTCCCTTCAGCAGTGAGGTCATTAGAGACGGAGCACAGGGTCGTATTAGGGAAGGATGGCGAAGGAAATCAACCGTGCCCTTTCAAAGGAACCATCCCGGCATTTGCCTGAAGTGATTTAGGGAAATCACGGAAAGCTCAAATCAGGATGGCCGGACGCCGGTTTGAACCATCGTCCCCCGAATGCGAGTGCAGTGTGCTAACCACTGCGCTACCAGTACTGCTCGAGTGTTTGGGATACCTACCTGGTCGGACTGGAGGAAGATATTGAAGCAATTCAGAGACGGGTTGCTAGATTTGTTACCGGCAAGTTCGAACAACACGTGTTACGGAGATGCTTTGGCAACTCAAATGGTAATCCCTGAAGGAAAGACGACATTCTTTTGAAGAACCACTATTGAGAAAATTTAGGGAACCGGCATTGGAAGCTGGCTGCCGAACGATTTTGCTGCCCTCAGCATACATTGCGCATAAGGACGATAAGATTCGAGAAATTAGGGCTTAGATGGAGCGATACAAACAGTCATTTTTCCCTTGCTCTATTTGTGAGTGGAAGAGGAAAGGAAATGAGTAGTGGTGGTATAGGGTATCCTCTGTCACGCACTGTACGGTGGCTTGCAAAGTATATATGTAGATTCAGTTCCAAGTGCAAAAAAAAAAAAAAAAAAAAAAAGGTATAGGTCGAACGAGTGTTTTGTAAGCCGCCTCCTTTGCTGATGGACTACATTTTCTAAGGACTCTCCCAATGAATCTCAGCCTGGCACCCGCCTTACCAACAATTAATTTTATATGATCATTCCACTTCAAATCGTTCCGCACGCATACTCCCAGATATTTTACAGAAGTAACTGCTACCAGTGTTTGTTCCGCTATCATATAATCATACAATAAAGGATCCTTCTACCTATGTATTCGCAATACATTACATTTGTCTATGTTAAGGGTCAGTTGCCACTCCCTGCACCAAGTGCCTATCCGCTGCAGATCTTCCTGCATTTCGCTGCAATTTTCTAATGCTGCAACTTCTGTGTATACTACAGCATCATCCGCGAAAAACTGTGTTTACGAAGTTAAGAATGGGAGGGTGCAGTGGTCCGGCAGCTCTCTGTGAGCCACAGACTTCTGTGACCCTTGATGTTGTGTAAAGAGCGATGCCACCGACCGGCGGATGATTGGAAACGAATGATTTGGAATGATGAGTCAGAAGGGATTAGGTTTGGTGAAAACATGGAGAACGTTGCCTGCCATCGTGTTTAGTACCAATAGTAAAGTATGGAGCGGGTAGTGTTCGAGTGTGTGGGTGATTTTCATGGCTAGGGTGTGGTTTCCTCACTGAGCTTAGGAAAACGCTAAATGGGGAAGGATATGAATATTTTACAGCGTTGTGTACTGTGTACACTGGAGGAGCAGGTCGGTGACTATGATTGTATCAGCATGACAATGCACCCTGTCATAAAGCAGCATCTGTGAGCCAACGGTTTGTGGACGATAATATTCCTGAAATGGAATGACCAGAGTTCCGATCTGAACCCAATGGAACACGTTCGGTATGAGTTAGAACATCGACTGTGCTTCAGAACCCTGCATCCAACACCACCACCTTGTTTGGTTTCGGTTCTTGAGGAAGAATGGGTGCCATTTCTCCACAGACATTCAGACACCTCACTGAAAGTGTCCCCAGTGGAGTTCAAACCGTCACAAAGGCGAAGTTTTCACGTGTCTCATATTTTCAGCGCTTTTACGATAGTGTACTCATCCCTCACATATCTTCCAAATACGATGGAAAAGGTAAAACTTATTAGCGCTTTTACGAAAGTATACAGTTATTAACTCATCCCTCACACATCTCACAAATAGGGCCGAAATGGGGCTGACAGTTTTGAGTGCTCTGTTTAATGACCGAGCGGGATGGCGCAGTGGTTATCACACACTGGACTCGCATTCAAGAGGAAGACGGTTGAAACCCGTCTCCGGTCATCCTGATTAAGGTTTTCCGTGATTTCCCCAAAACGTTTCAGGAAAATGCTGGGATGGTTCCTTTGAAAGGGCACTGCAGATTTCCTTTCCAATCCTTCCCTAATCCGAACTTATGCTCCGTCTCTAATGACCTCGTTGTCGACGGGACGTTAAACACTAATCTCCTCCTCCTCCTCTGTTTAATGAAATGAGTGGTGGAGGAGGAGGTTGGCTCCAACTTCACTTGACAAAGAAGGCAAAGTTCTAGGTTTGACTCACAGTCCGACGCAATGATTTAACCTGTCTATAATTTTCAAAACAGCGGATATTAAGCTGTATAGTAAAATATTAATTCTAGGAATAGTCCCCTAGACGGCGGCTAAGCCATTTCTCAGCATTACCGTTCCTTTCAAGAGTGTTAGTCCAGCAGGAGAATTCCCCCTACTGTTCTCTAAGTTTGCCTAGTAGGGTAGGTGTACTGTCAGTAGTGGACCTGTTGGAGTGAGTCGTGGGTCGTGTATAGATGGTCGAAACGAATACTGTGTTTTTCTTCCCCACCGAAGAAGAGGAATTATTTTATCTCATACACACAAGTAAAATATTTATTTATTTTCACATATGCAAGACCAATGCAGTTTACAGAAAGAACTCTATTTCTCAAGGAAGCGTTGCTTTGAAAAACGACTTTAATATTCATATATATTAAGTTCCGAAAGAATTGCCGGCCGCTGTGGCCGAGCGGTTCTAGGCGATTCAGTCCGGAACCGCGCTGCTGCTACGGTCGCAGGTTCGAATTCTGCCTCGGGCATGGACATGTCTGATGTCCTTCGGTTAGTTAGGTTTAAGTAGTTCTAAGTGTAGTGGACTGATGACTTCAGATGTTAAGTCCCATAGTGCTCAGAGCCATTTGAACCATTTTGAACCCAAAGAATTTTCTGTTTACGAGAAGATTTAGTTTCCAGAAACAGTGTAGTTGGTCAAAACATCTTCTGTCTGGAAATAACTTGTTATTCAAGAAGGTATATAAAATACGTCAAGAATTTTAGTTAGAGGATGAATTTTTATTTCAAGAAGATGTTTTTGTTTTCAAGAAGAACTTTAGTTTCAAGAATATTTTCGTGAAACTGCTTGAAAAGACAGTTTGGCCCCGCGCTGGGTAGCCGCGTGGTATTAGGCACTTTGTCACAGTTCGCGAGGCAGCCCCCCCTCGCCCGGAGGTTCGAGTCCTCCCTCGGGCCTGAGCGTGTGGTTCAAATGGTGCTCTTAGCACTATGGGACTCAACTTCTAAGGTCATCAGTCCCCTAGAGCTTAGAACTACTTAAACCTAACTAACCTAAGGACAGCACACACATCCATGCGCGAGGCAGGATTCGAACCTGCGACCGTAGCGGTCGCGTGTTTCCAGACTGTAGCGCCTAGAACCGCTCGGCCACCCCAGCAGGCTGTGCGTGTGTTTGTTGTCCTTAGCTTAAGTTAGTTTAAGTTAAATAGTTAGATTAAGTAGTATGTAAACCTAAGGACCGATGACCTCAGCAACTTGGTCAAAAAAAAAAAAAAAAAAAAAAAAAAAAAAAAAAAAAAAAAAAAAAAAAAAAAAAAAAAGAGACAGTTTGTTAATGCTTGAAAAGGAAAGGTACCAAGAAAATCAGATGCAGTTGATACTCGTAAATGCTAGATGAACGGATGCCACCTGAACGCCAAATTCTTAAAAAGAGACAAAGAGTAATAGGATATTTTTGAGAAAAGGGCGGAGAATTAATTATTATTGAAATCCCCTCCGTCACGCATCGCCCGAGGTCTCGTGTAGTGTATACATATATGCGAACGTAAACAATGGAAAATAATGAGGCTTCTGTGATGCACCGCATTCTGGTAAGACGTGAGTTTTAAATTTACACTAAAGTTCGATATGTTATCTAAAATAGCTGTTAAACACAGGGTGGTTATAATTGAAGTACAGTTATTCACGTAGGTCCTGTGAGGGCTATAATTATCGTATTGAAGCGAAAATTGGTAGATATGCTATTGCGTTACTGCGGAACCGATTTAGGCTGGGAAAAATTAGTTCCATTTGTGACTACCAGGTGAAAACCTGGCACTGTACACTGCATGAGATTCACGCTTTCATTTGACAAGCCATAACGGGGGTGGGTAGTATGGCTGCCGAGAAGAGACACCGTGCAGTGTTCGTGGAACAGTTTTATACGAACAGCAGTAATTACAGTGCTGCATTGAGAGAGTATCGCCGACTGAAAGGTCTGTGGAGAAGCCCATTGTCATTAAATGTTTGAAAGAGGATGATACTGAAATTCGAAAACACTTGTGAGCTGGATGTGGCACCTAGAAGGTTCAAATGGCTCTGAGCACTATGGGACTTAACTTCTGAGGTCATCAGTCCCCTAGAACTTAGAACTACTTAAACCTAACTAACCTAAAAACATCACACACATCCATGCCCGAGGCAGGATTCGAACCTGCGACCGTAGCGGTCGCGCGGTTCCAGACTGTAGCGCCTAGAACCGCGCGGTCACCTAGAAGGGGAAGACGTCCAATCCCCATGGAAGTTACTGACGAGGTTGTTGTTCCTGTAATTGGCCACACGTCCCTAGGATAGTGCTAGTGCACGTGGAATATGCGACAATTGTTCATACTATGGTCACAGCACGGAAAGTTTTGCGGTATATTTTACACTGTTACCCGTACAAGATGCAGACGGTACAGGAACTGAAACCCCATGATCCGTAGCAACGTTCTGAATTTGCTCCTCTGTTTCTGGCACGGATGGAAGTTGACGTGATGTGGCCGGGAAATATTCTATGGGGGTCCGAGGCAACTTCTACATTACAGGGTGCATTGAATACACAGAATTGCCGAATCTGGGGTACTGTTAAACCACGTGTTGTGCAGGAAGAGTCACTGCACTGGCCGCATGTGACTGTGTGTGACGTGGATTGACGAGCACCTTTACAGGGTGAAAAGTATTTAAACCGACAAACTCTGGGAGGTTGTAGGGGACATCAAAACAAATATTTTTCCCTAATGTCATTTTTTCCTATGATGATTATTTAAACCGGTGGAGGCCGTATTACGCTCTTCACTTGTTAGAGGCTGTATTACGGTTGGTTTGTGGGATTAAAGGGACCAGACTGCTACGGTCATCGGTCCCGGCTGTATTACGATCTTCAGTTGTTCGAGGGCGTATTACGCTCTTCAGTTGTAGACAACTGCTGTCCACCAGTGTAGTAGTGCATTGTCTCTGTTTGCTAATGGAGCGATACACCTGGAGTGAGTACACTGACATGCTTGGTGCGTACTACGTAGCGCACCACAACGAACGAGCTGCACAGCGGGTTTAACCACAACAATATCCTAATCGCCGTATCCCGCATCATGCGACCTTTGCTGCTGTGTACCAACGTCTGCGTGAGACCGGGTCATTTAGCAGATTACCTTGACAGGGACGTCGTCGCACAGTTAGAACGCTGCAATTTGAGAAAGCTGTATTGCAGCACGTGGAGCGGAATCCTTCAATCAGCACTCGTGCAAAGAACAGTCCTTCGAGAGCAAGTGTTACGTCCATTTCACTTACAGCGTATCCACAAACTGGAACCAGTTGATTATCCACCCAGAGCACATTTTTCGCAGTACCTGGGACACTGTGAAATGCATCCTACATTTCCATCCTCTGTGTTGTTTACCGATGAAGCAACGTTCGGGCGTGATGGAGTCTTGAACATGCACAATTCGCGTGTTTGAAGTGAGGATAACCCACATGCCACAGTTACTAGCGCTCATCAAGTGCGGTTCTTCGTTAATGTGTGGTTCGGTGTTGTTGGGACTGTTTAATTGGGCCATATCTGCTACCTAGGCCATTAAATGGCAGGCACTATTACAATTTTCTCGCCAGACCATTGGCGGAATTGCTGGAAAACGTCCCGCTCTCTACAAGACAATGCATGTGGTTCCTACATGACGGGGCGCCGGCACATTTCAGTCGTCGTGAGCGTCGATTCCTGGACCGACGGTTCCCAGAAACGTGGATTGGCAGAGGTGGTCCTGTACCATGGCCTGCTCGATCCCCAGATATGTCTCCTCTGGACTTTTTGTTGGTTTAATTAATTTGTCGCCAGAGAAATCTTCCTCTACCGGTTTAAATACTCCGCATAGGAAAAAATGACATTAGGGAAAAATATTTGTTTTGATGTCCTCTACAACCTCCCAGAGTTTGTCGGTTTAAATACTTTTCACCCTGCATACTCGGTCCGTCATCCTTTGGAGAGAATACTACCAAAGGGTCAGTCAAGTGTGTCGTGAAGTTTTCTTGTTATCGGGACCTTCTTGTGCAGCATGTGATACGTGTTTTCGAAGAAAGCAACTCTGTAGAAACCACTATTTCCATGCTACATGGGGTAACACATCATGTCGCTCGCCCAGAGAAAGATCTGCTTAATGGAGTCTTCCATGAACGGTATCTCCAGAGGTTTGACAGATGCATGACATACTAGGTCATATGGTGTGAATGCATGTGACATTTGTCTCTGGGGATATCTAAAAGAACGCACTAGCCAGGGACACGTTTGGTCTCTACCTGAACTGAAGAACAATGTACAGGTAAGGGTTGTTCAGATCCTGTCGCAACTGCTGTGAGCAACTGTTGGTCACGATATTTCACGAATGCAGCATGTAGTTGACGTCTCCGTTGCTCATACTCAATAAACTGTGTAAGCGGCGGTTAATAATAAAACAAACATTTTGCCTTTCTTTCTTGTTTGACCTTTCCTGCCTACGACCCGCTCCTGATCCATTCCATACGGAAAGAGTCCTTAAGTTTTTGTTGTATTCAAAGCTCCATATTCGCACCTGGTGGCCAACATCGGTTCCGCATTACCGCCCACACTGGACCTCTGTGAGTATCTGCACTTTAATTATAACCACCCAGTAATTCTCTTACATTAAATACTGTGAGAACTGCTACTGCAGTAAATGTAATGCTAAGGAAACCATAGTCTTTATAAAGACTATTTATGAAAACACTCTTTACACAAATTAATGCCAGTGGTTTTTTTTTTCTCCTGTGTTAACCTCTTCATTTCAGAGTAGCACTTGCAACTTACGTCCTCAATTATTTGCTGGATGTATTCCAATCTCTGCCTTCCTGTACAGTTTTTGCTCTCTATAGCTCCCTGAAGTACCATAGAAGTCATTCCCTCATGTCTTAAAAGATGTCCTATTATCCTGTCCCTTATCCTTATCAGTGTTTTCCTCATATTCCTTTCCTCTCCGATTCTGCGCAGAACTTCCTCATTACTTACCTTATCAGTCTACCCAATTTTCAACATCTCAACATCTGTAGCACCACATCTCAAATGCTTCGATTCTCTTCGGCGTAGGTTTTCCCACAGTCCATGTTTCACTACCGTACATTCTCAGAAATTTCTTACTCAAATTAAGGCCAATATTTGATATTAGTAGACTTCTCTTGGCCAGGAATTCCCTTTTTTGCCATTGCTAGTCTGCTTTTGATGTCCTCCTTGTTCCGTCCGTTATTGGTTATTTTACTTCCTACGTAGCAGAATTCCTTAACTTCATCTACTTCGTGACCGTCAATCCTGATGTTAAGTTTCTCGCTGTTCTCATTTCAACTACTTCTCATTACCTTCGTCTTTCTTCGATTTACCCTCAATCCATACTCTGTACTCATTAGACTGTTCATTTCGTTCAGTAGATCATGTAATTCTTCTTCATTTTCACTCAGGATAGCAATGTCATCAGCTAATCGTATCATTTATATCCTTTCACCTTGAATTTTAATTCCACTCCTGAACCTTTCTTTTATTTCCATCATCGCTTCCTCGATGTGCAGATTGAACAGTAGGGGAGAAAGGCTACATCTTTGTCTTACACCCTTTTTAATAAAAGTGTTTCGTTCTTGGTCGTCCACTCTTATTATTCCCTCTTCGCTGTTGTACGTATTGTATATGACCCGTCTCTCCCTATAACGTACCCCTACTTTTCTCAAAATTTCGAACATCTTGCACCATTTTACGTTGTCGAACGCTTTTTCCAGTTCGACAAATCCTACGAACGTGTCTTGATTTTTCTTTAGTCTTGCTCCCACTATTAACCGCAAAGTCAGATTTGCCTCTCTCGTGCCTTTACCTTTCCTAAAGCCAAACTGATCGTCATCTAGCGCATCCTCAATTTTCTTTTCCATTTTTCTGTATATTATTCTTGTAAGCAACGTGGATGCATGAGCTGTTAAGCTCATTGTACGGTAATTCTCGCACTTGTCAGCTCTTGCTGAATTTTGCGGATGATATTTTTCTGGAAGTCAGATGGTATGTCGCCAGACTTATACATTCTACACACCAACGTGAATAGTCGTTTTGTTGCTACTTCCCCCAATGATTTTAGAAATGCTGAAGGACTATTATCTATTCCTTCTGCCTTATTTGATCTTAAGTCCTCCAAAGCGCTTTTAAATTCTGATTCTAATACTGGATCCCCTATCTCTTCTAAATCGACTACTGTTTCTTCTTCTATCACATCAGACAAATCTTCCGCCTGATAGAGGCTTTCAATGTATTCTTTCCACCTATCCGCTCTCTCCTCTGCATTTAACATTGGAATTACAGTTGCACTCTTAATGTTATCACCCTTGCTTTTAATGTCATTGAAGGTTGTTTTAACTTTCCTGTATGCTGAACCTGTCCTTCCGATAATCATTTCTTTTTCGATGTCTTCACATTTTTCCTGCAGCCATTTCGTCTTTCCTTCCCTGAACTTCCTGTGTATTTCATTCCTCAGCGACTTTTATTTTTTTACTCCTGAGTTTCCCGGAACATTGTTGTACTTCCTCCTTTCATGGATCAACCATGGATTAACCATGGTTTCTTCGCAGTTACCTTCTCTCTGCCTATGACTTCCTTCCCTACTTCTGCGATGGCCCTTTTTAGAGATGTGCATTTCTCTTCAACTGTACTGTGTACTGAGCTATTCCTTATTGCTGTATCTGTAGCCTAAGAGAACTTCAGCCGTATCTTACCATTCCTTAATACTTCCGTATCCCACTTCTTTGCGTACTGATTGTTTCTGACCAATGTCTTAAACTTCAGCCTACTCTTCATCACTACTATTTTGTGATATGAATCTATGTCTGCTCCTGGGTACGCCTTACAATCCAGTATCTGATTTCGGAATCTCTGTCTGACCATGATGTAGTCTAACTGAAATCTTCCCGTATTACCCGGCCTTTTCCATGTATACCTCCTCCTCTTGTGATTCTTGAAGAGAGTATTCGCTATTACTAACTGAAACTTGTTACAGAACTCAATTAGTCTTTCTCCTCTCTCATTCATTGTCCCAAGCCCATATTCTCCTGTAACCTTTTCTTCTTCTCCTTCCCCTACAACTGCATTCCCGTCTCCCATGACTATTAGATTTTCATATCCCTTTACATACTGTATTACCCTTTCAATATCCTCATACACTTTCTCTATCTCTTCATCTTCAGCTTGCGACGTCGGCATGTATACCTGAACTATCGTTATCGGTGTTGGTTTGCTGTCGATTCTGATAAGAACAACCCTATCACTGAACTGTTAACAGTAACACACTCTCTAACTTACGTTCCTATTCATAACAAATCCTACTCCAGTTATACAATTTTCTGCTGCTGTTGATCTTACCCTATACACATCTGACGCCGCGCGCGATTAGCCGAGCGATCTAAGGCGTTGCAGTGATGGACTGTGCGGCTGGTCCCGGCGGAGGTTCGAGTCCTCCCTCGGGCATGGGTGTGTGTGTTTGTCCTTAAGATAATTTAGGTTAAGTAGCGTGTAAGCTTAGGGACTGATGACCTTAGCAGTTAAGTCCCATAATATTTCACACACATTTGAACATTTTTTGAACACATCTGACCAGAAATGCTTGACTTTTTTTGACTTCATTTCACTGACCCCTACTATATCTAACTTGAGCCATTTCCCTTTTCGGATTTTCTAGTTTCTCTACCGCGTTTAAGCTTCTGACCTTCCACGCCACGACTTGTAGAAAGTTATCCTTCCATTGATTCTGCAATCTTTGGTAACCTCCCCCTTGGCAGTCCCCTCCCGGAGATCCGAATGGGGGACTATCCCCCCCCCCCCCCTTTTGCCAATGGAGAGATCATCATGACACTTCTTCAGTTACAGGCCACATGTCCTGTGGATGCACGATACGTGTCTTAATGAAGTGGTTTCCATTGCCTTCTGCATCCAGTGCATTGCCAGTGGCAAGGGTTTCTTAACTCATAAAAAGTTGAGAATAATCACTTCATAAGAATCTTTTATTTACTCTTCCTACAAATTATCGGAATTTTTGGAATCTAGGTTTCTGAATTAAGTTATCACTACAGAAAATAATGCTCACTGTAACTAGACCATCCTCATACAACACAGATGATGCTATTCTTCAACATTACTCGGCATGTGTTAAGTATATAGTATATGAATAGGCTTATTAGAAAAATCGAAAGGTTTTTGATATATAAGCTTTTCTGATAATTAGTTACGATGTCAGTTCGAAGCATTTATATGTCTGGAGTAGAATATGGGCAAGTGACTTTGACAAATAATGTCACATATTTTAACGACACATTTTCTTAATCTGTAGTACAGAAGCAGTTAGTCCGTGCTTTGTCTCTGTAGTAATATACGTTTGTCTTCATTCTGCATAACTCATGATGGGATTAACGTAATACAATATATGAATAAATTATGAAAAGAATGCCGAACGGCAGGAACGCCGCCATGAAGACACAGATAACGGCCTCCATCGACACAACACGAGATACCGTGACCATTAGGCTCGGCTTCATACACAGATGTGTCGATGGTTACCAGTTTATAATATGTACAAAATCTTTTGTCATACATAACGTATCCAAGAAATATATTTTTTTCTGTGATATGACTTGTGTTTTCTTACTACGACTTTCTGCAATAATTTTATGTTTGTTTCCCTTACGCAGACACTTGGAGAGTGGAGAATCGTGTTCCTCACCGCAGCTGGGTTCTTCTTCGTAGGCAATCTGATTTTTATCCTCTTTGCTAGCGGAGAAGTTCAACCCTGGAACGATCCAAATTACTCTAGAAAAAAGAAAACAGGTGAGTCTCAAAGCTAAATGTGATAATATCGTTCCACAGACCAAAAGACTTTGGAGCGTATGTTTGTTTCCGTTCTTACGATTTCATTCATTTCTGAACTGTGATATAAGACTGTAGTTATACCAAAGAGAGTGTCCCCTCGTTCCAAAGTATAAAACTGTATTTACAATAACGAAGATTGAGCTGCAAAACTGTAAGGGGAATTCCTTTTTTACACGTGGGGAATTATAAGATTTTAATGGTCAGATAAAAGTAAAAGTTCATTGTGGCCTAATTTCTAATGCCTTTTCATGTCTCATGGTTTCCGAGGGACACTGTTGAATCACAGTGATGCAAGGTTCAGTTGTTCGAATTGTTTCATGAATTAAGTGTAACGCACTGAAGTTGTCGGAGTTCCGTATACACGTAAACGCTTCTTGTGGAATCGCTCGAAGCATCGTGGTCAGGCGTTGCTGTATATTCACAACGACTGCGAATTTTCGTGAACAACATTGCACTGTCTTTGCTTATTTTCAGCTTTTCTGTTCTCATTCTCTAAGACAGCCGCCGATCATCCGAGAGCAACCGTCGCACTCGTGTCATTGCAAAATGAAGCGGAAAATTAGGCAAGTTTTGCCTCAGATTAGGGGAAACGGCGACGGAGACTCGTGGAATATTAATTCACGTATACGGTGTTGAATTAGTGAGTAAAACCTGTATGAGTGACTTAAACGCTTTAGAAACGGAAAGGACGTTGTGTAGCTGCGTTCGGGTCTACACCCACAAACCCTGATAACGTCGAATGTGTACGACAGATGCTTGCGGATGACCAGCGGCTGTCTTTGAGAATGAGAGCGGAAAAGAAGCAAAGACAGTGTAAGCAGTATTGTTCACGAATATTCGCAGACGTTGCGTATGGTCAACAAAGTATGACCACAGTGCTTCGAGCGATTCCACAGGAAGCGTTTGCTGACTGTTTCCAACAGCTTGACAACCGATGACAGAAGTGTTTTACGATTACTTTGAAGACCAGTAAAAGTATTTTGTTTGTAACTCTTGTCCCTTTATTTTCTGAGCCTATTCACCGAACTTTTCAGACGCATTTTGTTTGAAAATGACTGAGACGACTTGAGAAGGGCTCGATGCTCCAGGTATTAGCATTCCTTTGTGCCTTGAACTTCAGCTGTTTCTTGTGGGATACGTGGTTTCAAAAGAAAGGTTATTTATCGTTTCTCTGGAATCTGGGTTTCTTAATGCAAATCGTAGGTTCACTTCTACATGTTTGAGGGCACAATTCGTTTCTCGTTGTGAGATGGATCATACCTCTCCTTGGGTTCGTATACCGCAATTTCTATCCTTCGCGCATGTCTGGGAATAATTCATAAGCCCGAGGGGAGAGTCCTTTCTGCCCCACTCCCTTCGCCACTGGTTGCTCCTCCATAACTTCAGTTCAACTTAATTTCTGACATAACCACATCTTATATAATGTATTCATAGACAACTGAGAAAGAAAATATTACTTTTTGCAGACTACGGAGCGACTTCTGTGAAGGAGGCAGCGTGAACCAGCTCAAGAAACTGCAGGAAGTTCAGTGACCAACCTGTCCCAGGAAGCGAACCACTGATCTCAAGAACGAAGAAGCCCCGACTTAGTGTATGGTTACGTTACAAGAGACGGGCTGCCGTCGTTCTGAAACGTTTGGTTCGTTACACTGACTAGTCGTATGTTAGTTAAGTCGTATCGCAGTGCGAAGGAACGTGATTCTTTCAACTCAGTTTAATTTAAGCCTGAATCGCTACAAAACACTCGCGCAAACCGTATCAAGACTGCATGGACTGAGTGACGCAACTCACCTAATCAGCATATGGCGGCGAAAAAGTATTATTTGTGTAAACTCAGATGTAAGCATCTCAACATGTATTATTTTTCTGAAAAATATTAAAGCAAAATATTCTTAGAGATACTAAGCTATTTCCTCATTTTGGGTTGATTTAAGGAAAAATGTTTTTAAGTTTTTGGTATTATGGGACCAAACTGCTGAGATCATAAAAAAATGGCTCTGAGCACTATGGGACTCAACATCTTAGGTCATAAGTCCCCTAGAACTTAGAACTACTTAAACCTAACTAACCTAAGGACATCACACACAACCATGCCCGAGGCAGGATTCGAACCTGCGACCGTAGCAGTCCCGCGGTTCTGGACTGCAGGCTGAGATCATAGGTCCCTAAGATTACACACCACTTAATCTAACTTAAACTAACTTACACTAAGAACGACATACACACCAATGCCCGATGGAAGACTCGAACCTCCATGGTGGTGGAGAGGGCGGGGAGGGGAGGGGGGGGGCGGGGGCAGCCGCGCGGGCCAAGACAAAGCGCCTGAGACCGCGCGGCGGAAAATATGTTCTGCGGCAATATCAAAAAATACCACCACGACGTGAATGGCTTATCCCACTTAGTGGTGTCCTTTAAAGACACTGTCGTAAACTATTAAAAGACCATTTCCTTTGCCGCCTTGCCTGTTACAAAGTCACACTATCAGCTGTTTTCGGAACTGTGCCGTTTTCAAGTGGTGCTCCTACCGTTTAGTACTCGGAAACGGCACAGCGCCGAAATTAGCTGATCGTGTGGTATAAATGACAGTGGTTATATAACAGCCCATGAAATTATCTTTTAATACATTTATGGCTGTGACACCCAATATAAAAAAGTTTATTACCATAAACTTACGGCCCAAAAGTGATAGGAAGGGTTGTCCCACTTGAAGATGTTCTGTCTATAAGGTCCGGATGTTGCGGACATTTGCTGAGTATGGCGCGAGTGTAAACATGGTATCAGAGCAATCTGTTACAGGTATGTAAAGACCATGGCACCACCTCGCGACTTAGCCGGTTTTGAACGTGGGATATAAATCGATGGATGACACAGGGCTCATGTCATATGGAAGACTACACAAGAATTTGAGATCAATGAGATCAACGGAGTCTAAGACGGATCTGCAGTATCCTAAAGATCATGTTGCCACACGTCTAAAACGCCACAAAGGACCACCACGAGTGTTTGACAAATGGCCGTCAAGACGCCTCCGCAGTCATAGGGCCAATAGTAATGCAGCACTGTGAGTTCCAACTCAAATAGGGCAAGGTCACAGATTACAGCTGAGGCAACTATCGTTGCCAAATTCAAGGTCACGGCTCCCTCCCTTTTCACCCAGCCAGTGCCCTCATCACCCTCTGCACCCATCTTTGCTACAAGTCAATTGTGTTATATAAAAATTTCAACGTTGTCATTTGCTGTTGCTCTCTGCCAGTCGCTACTGCGCTCCACTGCTCTCAGCAAATTTGCTCTCGATCAATTACAATCAATTTCCCCCTCCCCTCCCTTCCCCTACCATTCCCTTTTTATCATAAAAGTCCAGTTGCCTCTAATTTGAGGTTTGGACGTCATGGTTAAAGGATATCGAAAAAGAGCCATCACCAATGACCAGCCACTGAGTTTGGCCAGAATAAAAGCAGAGCAAATTTTGGTCTTTGCTCAAAAGTGTCCCAATGACCAAATAATTTAGCAAATAAATACATGACACACCTCTTTCTTTCTCCACCAATCACAGCCTAGTACTATTAGTACAGTGTAGCTCCATCTGGGCTGCGCTAAAAATATACAAAATATTTATCAAAAACATACGTCATAGTACCTGAATTGTATGAAAAAGACGAACTATGTTTGCATTACTCAATTCCAAAAATCGTTTATGTATTGGCCCAACAGTCACGTTGATAAATTTCATTCAAAGCTATATGAGTTTCAATAAGAATAATTGAAACGAATATGTCATATACTTCCCGCAAGTAAATAAAAACCAACATTTGCTTGTAAAATGTAAGTAAAGAATTAGTAACATGTAGTTGTCGAAGATGGGTCCCGCTTTAAATACTACCTATATTTTCTCAACTAAACAAATGTCGGAAATACTATTGTACATACGCAGTGTAATTATTTTTAATTTTTATTACAGGTCATGAAAATAGAGCACCCTCATTCTTTGGTACCAATAACAAGAGCAAACGTTAACTCAACACTCTCATATTTTTATTTGTTTAATTCTAACTTTGTTAAACTGAATTGGTTTTTTTTCGGTACCTTGAAATTCCGCAAACCCCAAAAACTGTGGAATAAAATGATCTGCTGTTTCATGTCCCAGCTGCTTACTATCACTAAGAGATACCTGTAGCGTTGGAAATATGCATTTTTCGATCTTTCTACCACGCGTTTTGTACTATCACCAACAAATGTCTGCTCTTGTAAAAACCATAACTGTTCATTTTATGTAGAACTCTTGGTTTAAGACACAGCAAAGACTCAAATTATTTTCCACATCTGTGATGCTTATCAAATGTCACACTATTCTTTCCAAGTATAAAATGTCCGTAAAAATACATTTGAAATGCAAGAAAGTGCAGTTTTATATTGATTAATGTAATTATAATTTCCACTTACACACATAATCATCAAATTAGTGTCTAAACCTCTAAAGTAAATACACCTATTTCAATGCCTAATAACAGTTGTCTAGTATCACTATGATGATTGTCAACTGTCACAATATTCTAAAATGTTTGCAAAATACATCTGTAATGTAAAGAAAATGTGCTGTCTCTGTCGAGTATTATAATGTTAATTTCCACATACCCACAGTCGTCAAATTAGTGTCTAAAACTCTGTGGTAAGTACTCCAATGCTATTTCCATGCCTAAAAAGTTACAAATAAAAGTCGACATTTGAGAAGTTATATCTAAGGGATCAATGTCGTAAAACTAACCTGCTCAGGCTTACAGTTGAAAAAAATACTGTTAGCTAAAGTACTATGCTAAGCAGGCAACCACGCAAACAGTTCGACAATCTGAATGTTATTAATTAGGTACATTCTTGACATAAGTCACAAACACCCTCACATTAAATACACTCCTGGAAATTGAAATAAGAACACCGTGAATTCATTGTCCCAGGAAGGGGAAACTTTATTGACACATTCCTGGGGTCAGATACATCACATGATCACACTGACAGAACCTCAGGCACATAGACACAGGCAACAGAGCATGCACAATGTCGGCACTAGTACAGTGTATATCCACCTTTCGCAGCAATGCAGGCTGCTATTCTCCCATGGAGACGATCGTAGAGATGCTAGATGTAGTCCTGTGGAACGGCTTGCCATGCCATTTCCACCTGGCGCCTCAGTTGGACCAGCGTTCGTGCTGGACGTGCAGACCGCGTGAGACGACGCTTCATCCAGTCCCAAACATGCTCAATGGGGGACAGATCCGGAGATCTTGCTGGCCAGGGTAGTTGACTTACACCTTCTAGAGCACGTTGGGTGGCACGGGATACATGCGGACGTGCATTGTCCTGTTGGAACAGCAAGTTCCCTTGCCGGTCTAGGAATGGTAGAACGATGGGTTCGATGACGGTTTGGATGTACCGTGCACTATTCAGTGTCCCCTCGACGATCACCAGTGGTGTACGGCCAGTGTAGGAGATCGCTCCCCACACCATGATGCCGGGTGTTGGCCCTGTGTGCCTCGGTCGTATGCAGTCCTGATTGTGGCGCTCACCTGCACGGCGCCAAACACGCATACGACCATCATTGGCACCAAGGCAGAAGCGACTCTCATCGCTGAAGACGACACGTCTCCATTCGTACCTCCATTCACGCCTGTCGCGACACCACTGGAGGCGGGCTGCACGATGTTGGGGCGTGAGCGGAAGACGGCCTAACGGTGAGCGGGACCGTAGACCAGCTTCATGGAGACGGTTGCGAATGGTTCTCGCCGATACCCCAGGAGCAACAGTGTCCCTAATTTGCTGGGAAGTGGCGGTGCGGTCCCCTACGGCACTGCGTAGGATCCTACGGTCTTGGCGTGCATCCGTGCGTCGCTGCGGTCGGGTCCCAGGGCGACGGGCACGTGCACCTTCCGCCGACCACTGGCGACAACATCGATGTACTGTGGAGACCTCACGCCCCACGTGTTGAGCAATTCGGTGGTACGTCCACCCGGCCTCCCGCATGCCCACTATACGCCCTCGCTCAAAGTCCGTCAACTGCACATACGGTTCACGTCCACGCTGTCGCGGCATGCTACCAGTGTTAAAGACTGCGATGGAGCTCCGTATGCCACGGGAAACTGGCTGACACTGACGGCGGCGGTGCACAAATGCTGCGCAGCTAGCGCCATTCGACGGCCAACACCGCGGTTCCTGGTGTGTCCCCTGTGCCGTGCGTGTGATCATTGCTTGTACAGCCCTCTCGCAGTGTCCGGAGCAAGTATGGTGGGTCTGACACACCGGTGTCAATGTGTTCTTTTTTCCATTTCCAGGAGTGTATTTCCATATTGAAATTGTTCTCATGCACCATTTTAGGAGGGATAAAGATGTTGAATCATGTTACACGTTAGAGAAATATAATCGATAATACCAACTGACAATTATTGTTATTATTACAAATGACACAAGCCTACTGGAGGTTATGGAGAATAAAAACTTTCGACGAAGTTTAAATTCGCAACTATGGTGTCTAGGCTGTCTACAAGGTTCACAGATTTTTCTGTAATCAACTTTTGAATAACAATATCACCTAAAAATACGTGACATACAACACTTAGCCAAAAGACATGGTCTTCGATTTTATGAAGGAAGGAGGTGGTTTATTACAGTAAGTCACTTAAACTGCAGAGAGACATCTGTGACTAAACACACTCGTGAGACAACCCAAAACGGTAACAGAGAGAGATGTGACATCGCTAAAGATGATGTCAGAGTCGATATCTCGAAAACAGATAAAATTATTTGTCATTTATTGTATTACATAAATGGTACCACACTTGCAAGCCTTCTGCAGCTTTTGCCTTAATATTTCCACTTTTAATGTAACTTATTAAAATACATACAATTTAAATTTTTATTGTAATATGGAAGACGAAAATTCAAGCAAAATAAAAGTTGTATTATATGTAAACTTTTGAGCATTTTGCTAGCACATGATGCATCAAATTAAATATTTCCCTACCTAAATTGTCTGTATTACTTAAATAAATTACTGGCCAGCAGACAACACCAAATCGATCACATTAAATTCATTCAAACACATCAAAATTGGTTGAACATTGGTGCTTAGCCTCATTACATCACATCTTGTCGTTTAATGGGGGATAAGAGTTTGTAAAGATGTGTGGTCAGTGCGGCTCAATGAGTGAAGCAGCTGATTCGTAAATGCAGGCTTATACTTGCATGAAGTAAAGTTGTCCTGTTAGCATAACCCAATGACAGACTGAACTACATTGACCACACATTTTTGTCAGAAAATGCATGTACACGTTTATTACAAAAATTTGGGTCTTGCAAGTTATTAGACGCTTTGAATCTCAAGTTCTACAAAATGGTAGCAAATGTTACTCCATACCCTCCTCTAGGCAAACTGTGTGTGACTGGCGGCTACCCTACTTAGAAATGGTAGTCGGTATTACCATAATTAATGCTTCAAAATAACCACCTTCAAGTTTCATGTCTTAATTAACACAGTTAGTAGCAAAGTATTGGACTGTTTTCTGTAAGCACCCAGTGGTTCTAATTAGAAGACTGGGCAGCATAAAAATTATTGCTATGAGTGAAAACATTCCCAGAATTCTTCAGAGTTGTTTAGCACTGCCTCTGTCACTCCTTCTGTATCCATCACCTTGGAAAGGTCAGCCTAAAGGAAACACACAGGCAGTTTCCTTTCAACGTGGCGCAATTCAACTAACACGATATATTTTCCACAGACGGATCTAAGACCACGTGCAGTCTGAACTGTACCTTCAATTCAGGTACGCAATATTTGTATGCAACCACAAGACCTATGGGGAACAAACACTGCACATAAACAGCAACTTTAGCTCAGTGTCTGAAATGGTGATGTGACCATTTCATAGTATGTTAAAAATAACGGCATAAGCACTCCACCTTCCATTGCTATTTACATTTTTAAAATGATTTTCACCCACATATTCCCACTCCGTTCTAAGGTATGTAGTAAATACGATGTCGTGGTTTATTGCACTAAATGTTGGAAAATGTTAGGCCTCTTGGCAAACTGCGCGTGACAGCATAATATCCTCCAATCACAAAAAGTGATTTCTGTTAATAGCATCACTATGTATTCTAACTTTAATACTCATAAGCGGCAGTGACATCAGGATCACGTAATCAATGTGAAGTACATACATTGCAATTTGTAGGGCTCGAGATATAGTTGCTGTCATCAGTCAGTAAAGCATGTTTATACTGCAATACTCCCATGCAGTCTTTAATATTCTTGGAGAGCGTGGATGTGTAATTCCGGAAAATGTCAGAAAATATTACCGTAATTTACGAGGTAGGACACTTTATATTACAATGTGTTGTTTACTACTATAAATTAATGATGGCATGGTATATTCTGCAAAATGGAGGTAACAAATTGCATGGGGGCTTAATTAAATATATGATTGAAAATATTTTTTAGTTTTTAGTTTTCGTAGCTGTCTGTCCGATTACGCTGTGTCTCTTAATCGGTTGGCCCTGACTAGTATTATTACGCTATCTGACTGCAAGAACAACAACAAAGAATGAAATGAGAATTTTCATTAACACAATTAATTAATTAAGTCCCCAGCAACCATAAAATCTACAAAACCCAAGCACAAATGTAACTGTTCTGTGTGTGGGAGTGTGACTCAACGTACACATCTGGCACGGTTCTTCTTCAACAAGACAAGAAATTTTAAATACCATTTATACAGAAGTAACTAAAGGAAATAAAAATACCATAATTACTCAAGAAAACCAGAATTACACTCTAATACAAGAACACAAGCCAGATGCTTTGTTGACTGAACCTGTCATGACGCATTATTTAAAACATGGCAATAATGAAAAAACACGCAATATTTTACCTTCATATATATTGACGAAAAGCATTCTGATCGTTACAGTATTTCCATTAGAATAACATCTGCTATCTCTCCCATCAAATAACTGCATAAAACATGGAACAACACTCTCCACTATCACATCTCACTCCGACTTCACGACAAGCAGTGCCCACTAGCACATCTCGGCACGAACTACCTTCTACAAGCTCTGTCCACGCACTGACTTCTACGAGTTCTTAACAGGCACTGTGGAGGCGGCTTAATAGTACTCTTTGGCGCAATCTCTGGCGCAGTGGCTCAGTGTAGCCACCTTTCATATGCCCCTCCTCCACAGGCCAGAATTTGATGGTATTTTTGCCAGCATTGGTGGTGAAAATACCACCAAATTCGTCCACAAAAATACAGACAGAAATAAAAGATAATATTAATACCTAAATATCACATAATTAGTTAAAATTTTGGCTTTGCACTGACCTTTCAATAACGTAACATATGAGATACAGTAAACAATACAAATTTTTTCATACATGTGGCTTTACATAATAGTTTACACAATACACAAAAAATCAGTTTATACAAATGTTCATATAAAATGCTTTCAATGATTAGTTTATACAAAAAAAGACACCAACATGTGACATCATTTCAGTAGAAGCAGTCCATCAGTGGTACCCAGTAAAGTTTAGCAGGTACACCCAGCAACAAGTCACATTAGTTCAGTAGAAGCAATCCATCAGAGGCACCCAGCAATGTTGAGTAGGCGCAGACAGCAACAAGTGACTTCATTTCAGCAGAAACAGTTCATCAGTTGCACCCAGCAATGTTGAGCAGATGCAGACACCGACAAGTGACATCATTTCAGTAGAAGCAGTCCATCAGTTGCACCCAGCAATGTTGAGAGCAGGTGCAGACAGCAACAAGTGACATTATTTCAGTAGAAGCAGTTCCATCTGTGGCACCCAGTAAAGTTCAAGAGGTACACACAGCAACAAGTCACATTAGTTCAGTAGAAGCAATCCATCAGAGGCACCCAGCAATGTTGAGTAGGTGCAGACAGCAACAAGTGACTTCATTTCAGTAGAAGCAGTTCCATCAGTTGCACCCAGCAATGTTGAGCAGGTGCAGACACCAACAAGTGACATCATTTCAGTAGAAGTAGTTCCATTAGTGGCACCCAGCAATACTGAGCAGGTGCAGACACCAACAAGTGACATCATTTCAGTAGAAGTAGTTCCATCTGTGGCACCCAGTGAAGTTGCAGAGGTACACACAGCAACAAGTCACATTAGTTCAGTAGAAGCAGTTCATCAGTGGCACCCAGCAATGTTGAGTAGGTGCAGACAGCAAGAAGTGACTTCATTTCCATACAAGTAGTCCATCAGTTGCACCTAGCAATGATGAGCAGGTCCAGAGAGCAGTCCATGATATTCACTGTCACTAATAACACTGTTCATCAGCAGAAACTAAACATGTCCTAGTGACACCAATCATGTAGATAAAGTACAAGTAACAATCCATAATATTCACTATCACTGATCACTCAGTTCATCAGCAGAAATTAATCATTCCTAAGTGTCACACATTACGTTGAAAAGTGCAGGTAACAGTTCATAATATTTACCATCACTAATCAGACAGTTCAGGCATGAACAATAGTTTGAATGCACACACAAATGCTTTTACACTAAACATACAAATCATAATAAACACACAAATGATGTCAGATAATTTTCATATTAACTATTACAAATACTCAAATATCAGTAAACCTATAATATTTATGGGTGTCAGTGCAAGCCACTACAAACAAATAAAATAATATTTACGAGATAGGTGGGTAGGATTAGGAAAGGAAAACACACAAAACACACTCATTCATCTTTAATCCACATTAAGTACTACTGTGTAATTGGTGTTAACTGTGTAAATGCAATTCTGTCAAAATCTGATGTTCATCATGTGTATCAAGTAGTAGTGGCAGCAATGTATAACAGTCAATAATAGTTAGGTCAACGTCATAGTCATCATGTCAAGACCAATGTTTGCCAAGCCAGATCAAATGTACTGTTGTTGAACAAGCCAAGATATGCAAATACTTCCTCTCTTCAAAAAAAAGTATATACTGCTTAGTGATTTAACAAAGTGTGTTCTAGTCTGCTATCTTCATCCTCCTTGTTCCATTAAGACCAACAAAAAAAAATATGCTCCTCACTTACTTTACCTCTTATACACCAAAACTCCAATAATCATCAGCATCACATAATCTCAATACTTCATTAATCCTTCTTACATCAATACATATAACTCTTATCATCAATATCATTTACCTTACCTCTTGTCCACAAAAACTCCAATAATCATCAACTTCATATAATCTCTATACCTCAATACGTCGATAAATATGAACCTTATTACCAATATCATTTCACTTCCATAACAACTCTTTCCTCTAGTCAGTCTCCTCGAACAAGTACAGATAAAATCCAAATGCAAACCTCATCATCCCATACAATCCGAAGACACATTGCCAACACACAACCTCTGTGTAATCCATCTGACCCAAATCTTCTGCTCATTATGAATTATAAACAAAGAAATGCATACATGACCTCTAACAGACTTAGTTCGAATAACTCTCAGTAATTAAGTACGATTACGGAGTGTGAATAATCATAATATTTCACAGTGTGCACACCACTTCAAGAATTATGGCAAACAGAAGCAAACATGTGGAGTATTTCTTGTGTCAAGTGTCACTTCCTATTTCAATTGCTCACGAAAAATGCAGTGTAATAACTGTTAATGGTCTAAACCTAGTAATGGTATGTCATGTCGTTAGCTTCCTTCCTATTAGCATACATTTATACAGCTTCCATAAAACCTTCAGCTCATGTGACTTCAACGAAGTTCTTTGTACCAATGTCGTTCGTCGAATTATAGCAGTTCATTTTCTTATCTTAAAAATATAAGGCACTGCGTAAGCAAAACAAGCAATAGCGAGTAAATATACCAGTAGAGAACACAATGTCAACAAGTGGATGCAGCTCAAATCCTACAACGAGGCTCTGCCAAGCGAACAATCTATAATTAATCTAATAGCGTGACCTAAACTCTATGTTCATACACAGTATATCAGCATTTCTATATACCAAATTAAAGAGTAGTTATGACAACAAAACAGAAATGTATAAATATGCAATCCATACGCATAGCAGCAAACAGGTCATTAGCATCATATCAGCATAAGCAAATAAATGTTCATATGTCATCCTAATAAGTAAACATGAAGGCGCAAGCAGATAAATCACAAAGTATAACTTACATACATATCAGCACAACTAATCAAGTGACAATTATAATTTAAATAAATAAGCACAGCAGGCACATAAGTAAAAAATATGACATCAGTGAAAAAGCAGTGCAGTCAAGCGATGCATAATATACACAAGTTACAACCCAGTTCATTAATAATCATTGTCAAAATCAGTTAACGTACGCAAGCACGTCGCTTCACAAGTAAATTCATAGAACATGAAATTAGCACAAAGTATGAATCACGTAATCGCGAGCAGCAAACTACGTCTAAAGTACGTACCTAAGTGGAAATATGTTACCTGAAAAATAAACCCAATTAATAGTTACCTTTTTAGTTTATTAGTTTCTTCTTCGAAATTACATTCTTCCTGAAAATTTCTCGATAGCAAGTCGTCTTAACGTCGGAGACACACAGAATTTACCTGAAGTTCTTAAATATTTTATAGAACCGTATCCTGAAAAATACTGAATGTTAATAACAGAATTCATCAAGTCACTATAGCTTTATACTGAATTTAATCGGAGAAATTAAACTGTGTATTTGTTTACGGCTGTCAGTGCATTCGCACTGAGCGCTCGATCAGCTGTAGGCGCGTGACGTAGGAAGCAATTGTTCGCGGTCAACGACTGCCTTGTGCGGCGCGCAGACTTGACTGTTGCTTTGAGTATGTGCCGCCGCCAAAACACAGCGCGGTATCCTTGTATTCTCTGCATGTTTACATGTAGCTGTTAGTTTCTCACAAGTATGTCATTCTACAAAAATTTTTCAAAAGTATATCATTCCACAAAAATTTTTGAAACTACGAACCTCACGTTTTGTGGTAGGAACAGCATAATTACGAATAGCGTCTAATTTTTTTGATCAGGAAGAATACCGAGAAATTTCATCTGAGAATGACCAAATTCAGATTTTTCGAAGTTCACAGTAATGCCAACTCTTGCAAAAATACGTAATGATGAATCCAAAAATTTTTTTATGCTCAACTCCAAGAACGTTTAGCAATAAGAAAGTCGTCAACATACGAAGTAATATTGTCACGAAGATAAACAGGTAACATTTCGTTTAAACTACGAATGAATGCTGCAGAAAATATAGTAAGTCCAAACGGTAAATTCCAAAGTCACTTTTGGGTAAAACAGTCATATCCGGTTATTGTCTACTTACTCACTAGATTGATTGATAGTCGAAGAGTTGTTTTGACAGATGCAAAGAATAGTAAAAGAGTAGGCAGCGGTACAGAAAACTAAAAGAGAAATAGCACCACTACAGCTCGGGGCCCTATGCTCGCTACGGCACATATTCACTTAGAGTAGTGAATCCCCTGAGGACATTAATAGCTGCACATAATTTCTAGTTTGTGACTTTGTGGCACATCTGGTGGACGTGCGTACGTAAATTGATCTAACGATGCACATGGATGTATGTCATTCTTAGAATTACGGAAGATCTTAAATTTCCGGACAGTCAAAAAGTGTTTATAGTCAAAATTTTCGCCTCGTGGCGACAAAGACCTACCGCGTCTGTCCCAGTCACAATGACGATTATTGTTAAATTCGCGCGCCTGGCGCGCTCTTGTTGCTTCTCGTAAATGAAATAAATTACTTTCTTCATACCCCTCTGCTATCTGTGATTCTAAGTTCCTTCTACTGTCCTGTCCTACTATTTCGCCTTCAATTTGTTTGACTTACTTTTTTAATGCCTCAAATTCCCTTTTCACGCGTTCATTAAATTTTCCCTGATTTTCAACATGCCTATTTATGTTCTGGTACTCTTCGGTTTCTGCAAATGGTAATGGAGCTGTATCATCCGAATCTCTGTCCCCATGTAAACTAAGATTTGTCAGTTTATCTGAAATTTCCTCAACTCTTTCCGATAAGTCACCTAATTGTTCTTTCTGTTTATTTACGTCTTCCGTAAGTGTCGCGACTCGGGTTTCAGTATTGACACATTTGGTAGTTAACTGTTCATATTGTTGTGTTAAGTTATTTATTCTGTCATTTGGTACAGATTCCTCGATTCTCTCAAATATTTCTTCCTTATCGTTTGCACGTTGTAAATTTAACTCTGAAAATTTCTGTACTATCACGCGATCTCTTTCTTCCTGTTCTCTATCCTGTTCCCTTTGTCTGATTTCTACTGCTATTAATCTATTATTGTGAGCATTCAAAATTGGTTGTACTTCTTCTCTGATTTCTTTCTTTAATTCATCTTTCATATTTTTGAAACATGTTCCTATTCGTGAATCTATCCGAGTTTCCATTGTTCCCATCCGTGTTTCCAAAGTTCCTATCTCTGTTTTAAATTCAGATCGAAACTGCTCCATTGTTCCCCTATCTGTTTTTAATTCAGATCTCAAAGTTCACATCTCAGTTTTAATTGTTCCTATCTCTGTTTTAATTGTTCCCATTTGTGAGTCGAACCGTGTTTTTAATTCTGATCCCAAATTTAATATTACACCCATCAACTGCTCCATATCAGCCGGTTCGAAATTCTTTTCGTCCCTAACATTTCCCACAAAACTAACTTCCTTCTGCATAGCCATAAAGCTATCTGTGTTCGATACTATTTCAGAATCTTCTATCGTTGATCTCGTATTCTGTGAATTTTCTGATTGAGAAAAATTTTGAAAAGGTTCCGAACTATTTTCCCGACTTATTACATTGTTTTCCACTTCATTATTCATCACACTGTTTTCCTCTGTTGGCGAGTTCGCCATATTAACAACTTTGTCATTCTCACTATCCATCATTTTTGCCTTCTTCATCGCGCGTAATCATTTACAAAACATTTAAAAAAATTCGTCACTGTGAAAATTGCACTCAATGACACTTTATCTCAACAATACCATTTACATGAAAAGTTTCCCTCAAACACAATTAATCGAACAATTGAAATAATTGCACTAAATTGTCAAACCCATAGACAAGACAACAATTTAAATTTTGAAAAATACCATTAGAAGAATGACAATTACCAATCTACACATGCAATACAGACTACAATTACTAAATTCAAATTACTACAACAATACTACGGTGTACTATTTTTACAATCAGAAGAATCCAAGGGACGATCCTGGCAGGGTCGCCACGTGCATGGGGGCTTAATTAAATATATGATTGAAAATATTTTTTAGTTTTTAGTTTTCGTAGCTGTCTGTCCGATTACGCTGTGTCTCGTAATCGGTTGGCCCTGACTAGTATTATTACGCTATCTGACTGCAAGAACAACAACAAAGAATGAAATGAGAATTTTCATTAACACAATTAATTAATTAAGTCCCCAGCAACCATAAAATCTACAAAACCCAAGCACAAATGTAACTGTTCTGTGTGTGGGAGTGTGACTCAACGTACACATCTGGCACGGTTCTTCTTCAACAAGACAAGAAATTTTAAATACCATTTATACAGAAGTAACTAAAGGAAATAAAAATACCATAATTACTCAAGAAAACCAGAATTACACTCTAATACAAGAACACAAGCCAGATGCTTTGTTGACTGAACCTGTCATGACGCATTATTTAAAACATGGCAATAATGAAAAAACACGCAATATTTTACCTTCATATATATTGACGAAAAGCATTCTGATCGTTACAGTATTTCCATTAGAATAACATCTGCTATCTCTCCCATCAAATAACTGCATAAAACATGGAACAACACTCTCCACTATCACATCTCACTCCGACTTCACGACAAGCAGTGCCCACTAGCACATCTCGGCACGAACTACCTTCTACAAGCTCTGTCCACGCACTGACTTCTACGAGTTCTTAACAGGCACTGTGGAGGCGGCTTAATAGTACTCTTTGGCGCAATCTCTGGCGCAGTGGCTCAGTGTAGCCACCTTTCATATGCCCCTCCTCCACAGGCCAGAATTTGATGGTATTTTTGCCAGCATTGGTGGTGAAAATACCACCAAATTCGTCCACAAAAATACAGACAGAAATAAAAGATAATATTAATACCTAAATATCACATAATTAGTTAAAATTTTGGCTTTGCACTGACCTTTCAATAACGTAACATATGAGATACAGTAAGCAATACAAATTTTTTCATACATGTGGCTTTACATAATAGTTTACACAATACACAAAAAATCAGTTTATACAAATGTTCATATAAAATGCTTTCAATGATTAGTTTATACAAAAAAAGACACCAACATGTGACATCATTTCAGTAGAAGCAGTCCATCAGTGGTACCCAGTAAAGTTTAGCAGGTACACCCAGCAACAAGTCACATTAGTTCAGTAGAAGCAATCCATCAGAGGCACCCAGCAATGTTGAGTAGGTGCAGACAGCAACAAGTGACTTCATTTCAGCAGAAACAGTTCATCAGTTGCACCCAGCAATGTTGAGCAGATGCAGACACCGACAAGTGACATCATTTCAGTAGAAGCAGTCCATCAGTTGCACCCAGCAATGTTGAGAGCAGGTGCAGACAGCAACAAGTGACATTATTTCAGTAGAAGCAGTTCCATCTGTGGCACCCAGTAAAGTTCAAGAGGTACACACAGCAACAAGTCACATTAGTTCAGTAGAAGCAATCCATCAGAGGCACCCAGCAATGTTGAGTAGGTGCAGACAGCAACAAGTGACTTCATTTCAGTAGAAGCAGTTCCATCAGTTGCACCCAGCAATGTTGAGCAGGTGCAGACACCAACAAGTGACATCATTTCAGTAGAAGTAGTTCCATTAGTGGCACCCAGCAATACTGAGCAGGTGCAGACACCAACAAGTGACATCATTTCAGTAGAAGTAGTTCCATCTGTGGCACCCAGTGAAGTTGCAGAGGTACACACAGCAACAAGTCACATTAGTTCAGTAGAAGCAGTTCATCAGTGGCACCCAGCAATGTTGAGTAGGTGCAGACAGCAAGAAGTGACTTCATTTCCATACAAGTAGTCCATCAGTTGCACCTAGCAATGATGAGCAGGTCCAGAGAGCAGTCCATGATATTCACTGTCACTAATAACACTGTTCATCAGCAGAAACTAAACATGTCCTAGTGACACCAATCATGTAGATAAAGTACAAGTAACAATCCATAATATTCACTATCACTGATCACTCAGTTCATCAGCAGAAATTAATCATTCCTAAGTGTCACACATTACGTTGAAAAGTGCAGGTAACAGTTCATAATATTTACCATCACTAATCAGACAGTTCAGGCATGAACAATAGTTTGAATGCACACACAAATGCTTTTACACTAAACATACAAATCATAATAAACACACAAATGATGTCAGATAATTTTCATATTAACTATTACAAATACTCAAATATCAGTAAACCTATAATATTTATGGGTGTCAGTGCAAGCCACTACAAACAAATAAAATAATATTTACGAGATAGGTGGGTAGGATTAGGAAAGGAAAACACACAAAACACACTCATTCATCTTTAATCCACATTAAGTACTACTGTGTAATTGGTGTTAACTGTGTAAATGCAATTCTGTCAAAATCTGATGTTCATCATGTGTATCAAGTAGTAGTGGCAGCAATGTATAACAGTCAATAATAGTTAGGTCAACGTCATAGTCATCATGTCAAGACCAATGTTTGCCAAGCCAGATCAAATGTACTGTTGTTGAACAAGCCAAGATATGCAAATACTTCCTCTCTTCAAAAAAAAGTATATACTGCTTAGTGATTTAACAAAGTGTGTTCTAGTCTGCTATCTTCATCCTCCTTGTTCCATTAAGACCAACAAAAAAAAATATGCTCCTCACTTACTTTACCTCTTATACACCAAAACTCCAATAATCATCAGCATCACATAATCTCAATACTTCATTAATCCTTCTTACATCAATACATATAACTCTTATCATCAATATCATTTACCTTACCTCTTGTCCACAAAAACTCCAATAATCATCAACTTCATATAATCTCTATACCTCAATACGTCGATAAATATGAACCTTATTACCAATATCATTTCACTTCCATAACAACTCTTTCCTCTAGTCAGTCTCCTCGAACAAGTACAGATAAAATCCAAATGCAAACCTCATCATCCCATACAATCCGAAGACACATTGCCAACACACAACCTCTGTGTAATCCATCTGACCCAAATCTTCTGCTCATTATGAATTATAAACAAAGAAATGCATACATGACCTCTAACAGACTTAGTTCGAATAACTCTCAGTAATTAAGTACGATTACGGAGTGTGAATAATCATAATATTTCACAGTGTGCACACCACTTCAAGAATTATGGCAAACAGAAGCAAACATGTGGAGTATTTCTTGTGTCAAGTGTCACTTCCTATTTCAATTGCTCACGAAAAATGCAGTGTAATAACTGTTAATGGTCTAAACCTAGTAATGGTATGTCATGTCGTTAGCTTCCTTCCTATTAGCATACATTTATACAGCTTCCATAAAACCTTCAGCTCATGTGACTTCAACGAAGTTCTTTGTACCAATGTCGTTCGTCGAATTATAGCAGTTCATTTTCTTATCTTAAAAATATAAGGCACTGCGTAAGCAAAACAAGCAATAGCGAGTAAATATACCAGTAGAGAACACAATGTCAACAAGTGGATGCAGCTCAAATCCTACAACGAGGCTCTGCCAAGCGAACAATCTATAATTAATCTAATAGCGTGACCTAAACTCTATGTTCATACACAGTATATCAGCATTTCTATATACCAAATTAAAGAGTAGTTATGACAACAAAACAGAAATGTATAAATATGCAATCCATACGCATAGCAGCAAACAGGTCATTAGCATCATATCAGCATAAGCAAATAAATGTTCATATGTCATCCTAATAAGTAAACATGAAGGCGCAAGCAGATAAATCACAAAGTATAACTTACATACATATCAGCACAACTAATCAAGTGACAATTATAATTTAAATAAATAAGCACAGCAGGCACATAAGTAAAAAATATGACATCAGTGAAAAAGCAGTGCAGTCAAGCGATGCATAATATACACAAGTTACAACCCAGTTCATTAATAATCATTGTCAAAATCAGTTAACGTACGCAAGCACGTCGCTTCACAAGTAAATTCATAGAACATGAAATTAGCACAAAGTATGAATCACGTAATCGCGAGCAGCAAACTACGTCTAAAGTACGTACCTAAGTGGAAATATGTTACCTGAAAAATAAACCCAATTAATAGTTACCTTTTTAGTTTATTAGTTTCTTCTTCGAAATTACATTCTTCCTGAAAATTTCTCGATAGCAAGTCGTCTTAACGTCGGAGACACACAGAATTTACCTGAAGTTCTTAAATATTTTATAGAACCGTATCCTGAAAAATACTGAATGTTAATAACAGAATTCATCAAGTCACTATAGCTTTATACTGAATTTAATCGGAGAAATTAAACTGTGTATTTGTTTACGGCTGTCAGTGCATTCGCACTGAGCGCTCGATCAGCTGTAGGCGCGTGACGTAGGAAGCAACTGTTCGCGGTCAACGACTGCCTTGTGCGGCGCGCAGACTTGACTGTTGCTTTGAGTATGTGCCGCCGCCAAAACACAGCGCGGTATCCTTGTATTCTCTGCATGTTTACATGTAGCTGTTAGTTTCTCACAAGTATGTCATTCTACAAAAATTTTTCAAAAGTATATCATTCCACAAAAATTTTTGAAACTACGAACCTCACGTTTTGTGGTAGGAACAGCATAATTACGAATAGCGTCTAATTTTTTTGATCAGGAAGAATACCGAGAAATTTCATCTGAGAATGACCAAATTCAGATTTTTCGAAGTTCACAGTAATGCCAACTCTTGCAAAAATACGTAATGATGAATCCAAAAATTTTTTTATGCTCAACTCCAAGAACGTTTAGCAATAAGAAAGTCGTCAACATACGAAGTAATATTGTCACGAAGATAAACAGGTAACATTTCGTTTAAACTACGAATGAATGCTGCAGAAAATATAGTAAGTCCAAACGGTAAATTCCAAAGTCACTTTTGGGTAAAACAGTCATATCCGGTTATTGTCTACTTACTCACTAGATTGATTGATAGTCGAAGAGTTGTTTTGACAGATGCAAAGAATAGTAAAAGAGTAGGCAGCGGTACAGAAAACTAAAAGAGAAATAGCACCACTACAGCTCGGGGCCCTATGCTCGCTACGGCACATATTCACTTAGAGTAGTGAATCCCCTGAGGACATTAATAGCTGCACATAATTTCTAGTTTGTGACTTTGTGGCACATCTGGTGGACGTGCGTACGTAAATTGATCTAACGATGCACATGGATGTATGTCATTCTTAGAATTACGGAAGATCTTAAATTTCCGGACAGTCAAAAAGTGTTTATAGTCAAAATTTTCGCCTCGTGGCGACAAAGACCTACCGCGTCTGTCCCAGTCACAATGACGATTATTGTTAAATTCGCGCGCCTGGCGCGCTCTTGTTGCTTCTCGTAAATGAAATAAATTACTTTCTTCATACCCCTCTGCTATCTGTGATTCTAAGTTCCTTCTACTGTCCTGTCCTACTATTTCGCCTTCAATTTGTTTGACTTACTTTTTTAATGCCTCAAATTCCCTTTTCACGCGTTCATTAAATTTTCCCTGATTTTCAACATGCCTATTTATGTTCTGGTACTCTTCGGTTTCTGCAAATGGTAATGGAGCTGTATCATCCGAATCTCTGTCCCCATGTAAACTAAGATTTGTCAGTTTATCTGAAATTTCCTCAACTCTTTCCGATAAGTCACCTAATTGTTCTTTCTGTTTATTTACGTCTTCCGTAAGTGTCGCGACTCGGGTTTCAGTATTGACACATTTGGTAGTTAACTGTTCATATTGTTGTGTTAAGTTATTTATTCTGTCATTTGGTACAGATTCCTCGATTCTCTCAAATATTTCTTCCTTATCGTTTGCACGTTGTAAATTTAACTCTGAAAATTTCTGTACTATCACGCGATCTCTTTCTTCCTGTTCTCTATCCTGTTCCCTTTGTCTGATTTCTACTGCTATTAATCTATTATTGTGAGCATTCAAAATTGGTTGTACTTCTTCTCTGATTTCTTTCTTTAATTCATCTTTCATATTTTTGAAACATGTTCCTATTCGTGAATCTATCCGAGTTTCCATTGTTCCCATCCGTGTTTCCAAAGTTCCTATCTCTGTTTTAAATTCAGATCGAAACTGCTCCATTGTTCCCCTATCTGTTTTTAATTCAGATCTCAAAGTTCACATCTCAGTTTTAATTGTTCCTATCTCTGTTTTAATTGTTCCCATTTGTGAGTCGAACCGTGTTTTTAATTCTGATCCCAAATTTAATATTACACCCATCAACTGCTCCATATCAGCCGGTTCGAAATTCTTTTCGTCCCTAACATTTCCCACAAAACTAACTTCCTTCTGCATAGCCATAAAGCTATCTGTGTTCGATACTATTTCAGAATCTTCTATCGTTGATCTCGTATTCTGTGAATTTTCTGATTGAGAAAAATTTTGAAAAGGTTCCGAACTATTTTCCCGACTTATTACATTGTTTTCCACTTCATTATTCATCACACTGTTTTCCTCTGTTGGCGAGTTCGCCATATTAACAACTTTGTCATTCTCACTATCCATCATTTTTGCCTTCTTCATCGCGCGTAATCATTTACAAAACATTTAAAAAAATTCGTCACTGTGAAAATTGCACTCAATGACACTTTATCTCAACAATACCATTTACATGAAAAGTTTCCCTCAAACACAATTAATCGAACAATTGAAATAATTGCACTAAATTGTCAAACCCATAGACAAGACAACAATTTAAATTTTGAAAAATACCATTAGAAGAATGACAATTACCAATCTACACATGCAATACAGACTACAATTACTAAATTCAAATTACTACAACAATACTACGGTGTACTATTTTTACAATCAGAAGAATCCAAGGGACGATCCTGGCAGGGTCGCCACGTGCATGGGGGCTTAATTAAATATATGATTGAAAATATTTTTTAGTTTTTAGTTTTCGTAGCTGTCTGTCCGATTACGCTGTGTCTCGTAATCGGTTGGCCCTGACTAGTATTATTACGCTATCTGACTGCAAGAACAACAACAAAGAATGAAATGAGAATTTTCATTAACACAATTAATTAATTAAGTCCCCAGCAACCATAAAATCTACAAAACCCAAGCACAAATGTAACTGTTCTGTGTGTGGGAGTGTGACTCAACGTACACATCTGGCACGGTTCTTCTTCAACAAGACAAGAAATTTTAAATACCATTTATACAGAAGTAACTAAAGGAAATAAAAATACCATAATTACTCAAGAAAACCAGAATTACACTCTAATACAAGAACACAAGCCAGATGCTTTGTTGACTGAACCTGTCATGACGCATTATTTAAAACATGGCAATAATGAAAAAACACGCAATATTTTACCTTCATATATATTGACGAAAAGCATTCTGATCGTTACAGTATTTCCATTAGAATAACATCTGCTATCTCTCCCATCAAATAACTGCATAAAACATGGAACAACACTCTCCACTATCACATCTCACTCCGACTTCACGACAAGCAGTGCCCACTAGCACATCTCGGCACGAACTACCTTCTACAAGCTCTGTCCACGCACTGACTTCTACGAGTTCTTAACAGGCACTGTGGAGGCGGCTTAATAGTACTCTTTGGCGCAATCTCTGGCGCAGTGGCTCAGTGTAGCCACCTTTCAAAATATACACCTATCCCATCGTAAACAAATAACACACTGCCACAAATATGAACCATGTACACATTACCGTTACATTAGCAGTTCATGACACTGCTATATGACTACTCCTAGTATACTAGTAAACAGGCAATGGAGAAAAAAATTTAATCACTGCACATTGCTAAATTTATTCTGTAAAAATAATTATGCCTACTGGCGTAAGATGGGAATAGGATAGACAAGCACTTTATTTAAAACAGATTAAAAAAGGGGAGATGATGGTGACCTATACATAACCTACCACACTCAAATTGCCTGATAGTTGCCTGGGAAAACTCCACCACAGTCACCTGTTGTTGCAAGGTGTCTCCAACTCATGCCCTAGACAGACACCAGCCACCGCTGTCTCGCGTATGCGTATGTCCGGCAGTTTCTGACCGCAGAGAACAAAGATATCAGCAATCGACAGCGCCCAAGACACATACATCACACTAGAAACTTCTACGTAGAGGTACTACCCAGCAGGAAGTAGCTGAGACAATGTTACGAGGTTTCTTCTTGTCAGGGCAACCAGGAGAGAATACGGTATGTAGGCTATCTAAAAGAACTTTATATGACACGTCTCTCTAAATATCGAGAATATTTTCAGTAACGATATGTTATTAACGGACCTTGACCGTGCCTGTCAGCAGTATTAAGAGTCCCACTCCACTTTGCTGCACGCAGACGCAAGCAGGCCCTAATATTTTGGTCGGCAGAGGACCTACTGAAGGTGGGTGGAAGGTTGAAATGCCTCCCATCGTATCCACAGCACATACCTTTGCGTGTATATAAGGCTTAGCTTGGACAGTTAGCATTTTATTAATAACCTTTCCTTTTCTGGGTAGCATTGAGAAGAAGTGCTCCGCAAAGGCTTTGTAGGTAAGAGGAAACACTGTAGCAAACATCCGGAAAGGAGACGGCTGCCTCAACGTAACTTATAAAAATTAGAAAAAAGGTTATACAAAAGCCTTTTAGTGCATAGACCGCAATTTTCATAAGTCACCATGTTTTAATTGTCTAATTTAAAGTGTGGTCTAGGCAGTAAAAGTTTTTTGTATATTTATTTTTTAATTTTAATATATTATTTGATGCTTCATTGTATACTCAACAGCATTAAAAGATTGAATGGTATCATCATCATCCTTTCAGAATGAAGATGCCATTCACAGAACTGGACAGATTTATAGATGATGTAAATAGTTTCGTGCTATAGAAAGCAGCTGCTATTCTTGTTTACCATTGTGGTTTCGCCCATTAGAACAATTCCCACAATTATTCCAACCATTTTTCTATTGTTGTTCTTTTCCTTATAATCGTAACTATTTCCATTGCCACTTTGCAACCTTAAGTCTTCCTGAATTAAATCTATTGAATCCAAGACAGACGAGAAGCTATCCAGATAATTGTCTGGAACATGGATTAATTTCTCTCTAATATTTAGCGGAAGTCTGGCTTTTAATAGCCTGATCACATCACGATTTCAGATCGGTTCGTCCCAATACCGCGTTTTGTTGATGTACTTTTCAAAATACTTTCTTAGGCTTCCTTGTTTAGGACTGTATGCCTTTGGACTATATACTTTTTTCTAAGTCTTTCCTGAATACAAGGCGAGCAGTATTTATTTAGAAATGCCTTCTCAAATTGTTCACAGGTGTAGCTGGTTTCAGCTGCATCTGTGGCCCATAGAGCAGCATCTCCTACTATGTGCGAAACAATAAACTGTATCTTTTGTTTCTCTGTCCATGCTCTGGGCAGTACGTTTCGAAAACCCTTTATAAATACAACCCGGAGGACATTTTTCTTGTCGGTTGAGAGGGTTTGGAACTGTTGGTGTTTAATTAAACTCTCTTCCACCATTATTGAAGATACAGTGGGCGCAGCCCCCGCACCATTCAACGGTTCATTGTAAGAACTACACGTTTCTGCCTGTACCCCACAAATTGTTTTATAGGTGGCAGAGAACGACGGATTTTCGTGTGAAAAGTGCGAAGCAGGTACATAATTGTCCTCCATTCTCATGTTATTTACTCTTACCTGTTCTGTCTGACTGATCTGACTAGTCGAGTGAACTGCGCGAATTGCGCGTGTCACTTCTGTTTGTATTTTATCGTCTATCTGTTTCTCTTTATTATTCATCCATTTTTCTACTTTTTCTTCGACTTTATGTTCCGTGAGGCAATTCTGTATTCTTTCCTCATTTCCTATCTCTATATTTTCTATCCTCTCGCTTATGTTCTGAATGTCTTCCTTCATGCTATTCTGCTCTAGTTTCTGATTTTGTACTTCTGTTGTTAGACCACTTACTAAATTTAGCAATTCCTGGTACGCTTGTTTCAGACTGGCCATGTCTGCTTTCATGACTTCTAAAACTTTTAAGCTGTTCATATATTCCAGAATGAGATTGTCACTCTGCAGCGGAGTGTTCGCAGGAGAGCTTCTGTAAAGTTTGGATGGTAGGAGACGAGATACTGGCAGAAGTAAAGCTGTGATCCCGGCCGTGAGTCGTGCTTCGGTAGCTCAGATGGTAAAGCACTTGCCCGCGAAAGGCAAAGGTCCCGAGTTCGAGTCTCGGTCGGGCACACAGTTTTAATCTGCCAGGAAGTGTTCATATATTGCTTTCCCTCTCTTTTTCCCGTTCTTCCCTCTCTCTTTCTCTCTCCTCCTGCTGCCTCTCCCTTTCTAAATTTATTCTTTCCCTCTATCTATCTCTCTAATCCTGTTGCTTCTGGAATTGATCTAACTTCGTTAGATTTGCAGTTACGGCGCCTTAACCTGGCGCGGCGCACGTAACTGTTTGTTTAGTTGCGGGCGCGGCTGTTTCACCCGCAACAGTTGGCGACACGCTGCTATCAAGGCTATGTTCAATTTCTGCGCGCTGATGTACAGTTTCTACTTCATGACCCGTAATATTTTCTGTATATTTCTATTGGATGTAAGTCCCATGGGGATTTCCTCCAATTCGTTGCCACTAACGTCTCGTGAATCTGCTTCCATATTAACTTCTCTTCTAGTCTTACTACGTAATCTCATTGACTTTGTACGAGACATTGTTCTATCACAATTATTTTCACACGGCAATCACCACAAAAAATAATAATAACACAATATAAAATTTCTATTTCTACAAAAATTTACAGCAAATATAAATTTCCTTGCCTACTTGAGTTACTGTTTGCAAGACACTACCACATGGTATAATATAATAAAATAATGGAATAGATGATAGTAAAATGTTGAAATGCGTGGCTTTTTAAAATGTATTGAATTAATGAGATTAATTTTTCGGCATGAATGACAAGCACAATAAGCTGAGCTATGCCTGGAAATAAGTTCGTATTAGTTCATATTATTTTGCAGGGCGAAGTAGTTTCTTTCTCCGCTGTAGATTTGTGCTTACCATTCTTTATAATGCTACGTTTGGTCGCCGTGTTCACCTTTGAAGTCTTGACCGTGTTCTCATTAAGCTTATCGGATCTTCGTAATTTTCCAAAGTACACAGGTGGGCTTCAGTTCTTGTAATTAATGTACTATTTGAAATAACAACTCACTCGACCTTTCTGTTAATAAAACAATACTGTAGTTTTCTAAATGGTGCACATATGAAATACATACTCCTCACTTATTCATAGCGACCCCAAAATGGCGGTCTACAATTACTCGCTAAAAATAGCATGCTTCTCACTCGTTCACTAGCTGAGCGCGAATCCTTCCTTCCTCCTACTGAAAGTCAAAAAATACATGACGGTAGGCATAGGCTCTATGATGGGCTACCGCTTCATCTTCTCTCTTAGCCTTTAAAGGGTTCCAAGACTTCCGTTCCTCTTAACATCGAAGATAATAATCCTCGTCCACATGAAGCAGATTACATAAACAAGCATTAATTTTCTTATATTAATAATATATTTTTTCCACATGCATAAATTTTCTAGAACTTCGAGCCTCACGGTGGGCGCCAGTTATCGCGTAATTTTAAGTGATAATAAATGACTGACTGAATAATTCATGCAACGATAACCGTGCCGTTATTCTTATGGTATGAAATAGTTTTGAAAAATGGAAGTAATGAATCTTTTCTCTTTTATGTACGTTAAAAGCCACGGCAGATTTTTCCCATGATGCTCTCACTGACAATAGCTTACATATCCCACCGTGAAGACATCCGTCCTACTCACGATGGATTAAAAATACTTTTTAACTAGTACGCGATAATACATTTAAACAAGTCTTATTTTTTCTGAGGGACTGGATGTTCCAGTATCGCTGCCTATGTGCAATGGCAGCGTAAGCATTTATTGATATTGTTATTAATAAAAACAGTACTTCTGGCCTAATATGAATTGAAAAATATTGCAGGACGTCATTTCCAGATTATTAAAATTATTCCTTTTATACTTTTAGTATTATATGACTTTTAGAAGAACTTATATAATTTTTGTCACTAATGACGTCGCTACCACAATGAGCCTACATGGAAATGGCCAGGGCAACGTTTAATTATTTATGTACTGAATCATATACAGGATAGGTACTAGTTACTCAAAAAAATACGCACTAAAATTATGTATTATCTCATATGTATTTAAAAAATTATATTCCTACTATAAATAATTGTATACGTTGCAGAGCGTTGTTACGTTGGCGCCATTTGTTACGTTAGATATATAAATAAAAAAATTATATTTTTAGTTTTAATTTATCGGCATGAATTTTTCTTTTGTTAGAAAATGATTCTTTCTCTCAGGGATATAATCTTTTCTTATCACTTTTACTTACGTCCATAAGTAAATATGAAACAGGTTCTTGAAGGGCCGCTGTTATTCATGTACCAACTTTAGATTTTGAAAGTGATGACTAAAATATAGTTGCCATTAACTGAATTGAATGTAATTTTGTTAATTTCTATTTTCTGATTGCAAAGTAAGGCTCGAGAGAATTTCGATTGTTTGCGTGGAGCGGCCAAGATGAAACTTACTGAGCTCATGGAATCTGTATAATTTAAAAAAAATAATGAGCTTTAAAGTAAATTAATTATCTGTTGCAATTTAAAAAGGTTCTTACATCGAAATCTCTCGCATTTACAGTTATTGTTAACACTGAAAAATAAATTAATACTTCGGCGTGTAATGGCCGACCAGAGGCTGCATCGGAAGATGAGCATCCCGCAGCGCAAATTACTGAAAAAATGCTTATTAAAAATAATTAGCCACTGCGAGCATTTGAGGTGGCAACTATTGCAAAGAAATTAATTTTGTGATAGCAGTAATTAGTTTATTTTAGCAGAATACCGAATAACTTACATAAAATATGTGTAGCCTCTCAATGGCTGCCTTCCGTATCGCGAAACAAAACAGTGTGTGTACCATAAAATACGTCCTTCCTCCTCGGCCGTACAATCGCGTCTCTTTCGATCCTTTTTTATTTTCATAGACATCTTTTAAATAAAGATGTTACTCTTAAATTATCGCTGCATATCAGTTGTTTCAAGAACATTAGCTATATCTTTTATACTAATTATACTCATAAAATACGTTAACTACGGTTTACAATCGATAAAAATGTCAATATTTATGTGACGTACCGTTACACTGTGAAAATTTAATGTCCGTCAGTGAGGACAGCAGAATCGACAAGACAATGAAAGAAAAACCATTCATCCTTTTCCTAAAAAAAAAATAAAAAAAATAAAAATAAAAAAACACACGCACACAGATAATACTATTTTTAATTCTGATAGCACAGATAACTCTTCACCATTACGTTTCTGCAGTTTATTTCTACTATTTTTTACAGGAGGCAATGCAATACCATGTAGCATGATATGCGCCCGCGTGTGGTGCGAAACATCAGACACTCACATACATCACTGGCGCAGTTGGTTGAACGAATCCCTAGGCTCCAAGGCGTGTTGTGTTATTCAAAGAATGATACAATCTTCACCTTAGTGAAAGAAGCATTTTCAGAGGTGTTTCTGATATCATCCTCAGTTGGAGAGATAGTGTTACGCTCTAAAAAATTACCTGCACTCACAATAATCAGTCATATTCTTCTTTATGGATATCCTTCGTCACATACCTCATATCACAAGTTACAATGCTGAGCGCTACGTTTCACGTAAAAGCAGTTGTTGTAAAGTTTCGACCACCCAGGGAGTTCTGAATTAATTAAAACGTTTTGTGTCATGAAAACTGCCTTTCAGAAATAACCTCTCAGCCTTTCTTTGACTCTACAATTACTTGCCATTACTTGTACTTTTCTTTACTTGTCCGATTTTACTATATGAACTCTTCGGGTTGTCTAGAGGGGGTTGCCCACAGTCTGTAAAGCTCTAAATCGGTTGGAAACTTTTAAATTAAATCTGGTTGACTTGTAGTGTCTTTGGACGCTTTTGCCTGATTTGTCAGTTTTGATCCCAGTAAACAGATCTGTCCCTTTCATAGCCTGAGAGACGTTAAGTGCAGCGCCAACTGCTCCAATTCAGCTTATGCTACTGCCAGTTTAACTCTGATGTATGTTCATCCACGCAGATTACTTCAGAGGTTCCCACGGAAGAATACGTACGCAGTCTTCACACTATCGATCATTTTTTACTTTCACACTAGTACACTTTGTAGAAAGGTTTTAAAAATTAACTATGCAATAAAAACACAATTAAACAAGATTTAAGGTGTTTTATTTCAATTCAAAGCAGACTGTCTACCTACAGTCCCGTCACAGCGCGGTTTCAAGTAGCTGTGGTGTTAATGGAATAATTGGCGGGTAATTAGGGTCAGGGTGTTTACAATGAAGAAAGTAATCACTCAGAGTTGAATCTATGCCCGTCGGCAGCTGTCTCTTGTCCGCATTCTTCTTCAGATGCAGAAATCTTCTCACTGCCTCAGGAACAGGTGCGAGTCTTCCCCTCATTCGATTGACGAACCCTGGTCTCTCTGCCAATCCATGGTTCCGCCGGTAATCTCTCTTGTTCCGATACAGGTCGACTAGACTCTCCACTAGAAGCCCGATCCAGGTGGTAGGTGGCGGGTTCTCCTGCGAATGACAAAAAGAATTATTTTTATTATGCTGCTTGCCTGAGAAACTCTATATCTAGCAATTAAAGTATTACATCCTAGATACATTTTGTAACAACAGGGTGCCTATGACTCTTGCAAGCAATGAAAAAAATAGAGATATAACACGCGAACTGATTTAACTGAATCTTCATACTGACAATGTCACTACTCCATAACCATTCCATCCAAATAAATCAAAACAAGTAACGCTCTTATTGATATAAATGTATATTCTTTTTTAGGCCAAATTGGTGATGATCTTTCTTCCTTTCCACCTATTCTTTAATGATGTATCGCGTTTGGCTTCAGAATGACCTTGTCACCCCTCACCATTATACCATAGTGTTTTATAGAGGTTGGATATATTCGTGGATTTAATTGACCCCTTCATTTACATTTATTACATGTGTTTTACGTAAGAAAAATTAATAAGAAATCAACGTTTCTATTTCCAATGTAATGCTGCGTTTTAACTGCTACATGGGTAACGTACCATTGCCTGTATCTCAGCTTTTAGACGTGCCATCGCAGTCTGCACTTCCTGCGATGGGGGCTCTCGAAAAATACTCCGTCTGCGTGGTCTATTGGCAAAGATTTGCAGCCGACTGGGTGGAACTGGAACTCCAGGAGGATAGTAAGAGCCAGAGACTTCCTCTTCTTCATCTTCAATGTCAGACAAGTCAAAATGCACAATTCTTGGCCTTGGACCAAACTGTAAAAAGAAAAACTCATGTCAACAAAGGTGCCTGCATAGCATTATTGGATTTCATTTCTGCCTTTGCTCTTGCAGCACTCTGACAGTAATTAGTGTCTGATGCTGTACAAAGGGAGCTTTTCTGCTTACATGAATTGGCCGAAGATCTGGTTTATCAGCAGCGACCTCTTCGCAGTCAGTGGTGGTGGACTCCACCTTCTTCTCGTTCGGCTTCGGTCGAGGTGGCCGAAGGCGACGCAGAGGCGCAGGCGTCGGCGGCTCATCGACCAGCCTGTAGCCGGTAGCTGGCGAGCTGAACAGCGACTTCACTCGCGAAAACATCTGGAACCGTAAAACAAGCAGTGTTTGCCCAGACGAAAATACACTTACTGGCCATTAAAATTGCTACACCACGGAGATGAGATGCTACAGACGCGAAATTTAACCGACAGGACGAAGATTGTTCAAATGGTTCAAATGGCTCTGAGCACTATGGGACTCAACTTCTGAGGTCATTAGTCCCCTAGAACGTAGAACTAGTTAAACCTAACTAACCTAAGGACATCACACACATCCTTGCCCGAAGCAGGATTCGAACCTGCGACCATAGTGGTCTCGCGGTTCCAGACTAAAGCGCCTAGAACCGCACGGCCACTTCGGCCGGCGGACGAAGATGCTTTGATATGCAAATGATTAGCTTTCAGAGCATTCACAAAAGGTTGGCGCCCATGGCGACACCTACAACGTGCTGACATGAGGAAAGTTTCCAACCGATTTCTCATACACGAACAGCAATTAACCGGCGTTGCCTGGTGAAACGTTGTTGTGATGCCTCGTGTAAGGAGGAGAAATGCGTACCATCACGTTTCCGACATTGATAAAGATCGGATTGTATCCTATCGCGATTGTGGTTTATCGTATCGCGACATTGCTGCTCGCGTTGGTCGAGATACAATGACTTTTAGCATAATATGGAATCGGTGGGTTCAGGAGGGTAATACGGAACGCCGTGCTCGATCCCAATGGCCTCGTATTACTAGCAGTCGAGATGACAGGCATCTTATCCGCATGGCTGTAACGGATCGTGCAGCAACGTCTCTATCCCCGAGTCAACAGATGGGACGTTTGCAAAACAACAACCGTCTGCATGAACAGTTCGACGACGTTTGCAGCAGCATGCACTATAAGCTCGGAGACGATGGCTGCAGTTACCCTTGACGCTGCATCACAGACAGGAGCGCCTGCGATGGTGTACTCAACGACGAAACTGGGTGCACGAATGGCAAAACGTAATTTTTTCGGATGAATCCGTGTTTGGCGACATCGAGGTGAACGCACATTGGAAACGTGTATTCGTCATCGCCATATTGGTGTATCACCCGGCGTGATGGTATGGGGTGCCATTGGTTACACGTCTCGGTCACCTCTTGTTCGCATTGACGGCACTTTGAACAGTGGACGTTACATTTCAGATGTGTTAGGACCCGTGCCTCTACTCTTGAGTCGATCGCTGCGAAACCCTACATTTCAGCAAGATAATGCACGACCGCATGTTGCAGGTCCTGTACGGGCCTTTCTGGATACAGAAAATGTTCGACTGCTGCCCTGGCGAGCACATTCTCCAGATCTCTCACCAACTGAAAACGTCTGGTCAATGGTGGCTGAGCAACTGGCTCGTCACAATACGCGTCACTTCTCTTGAACTGTGGTACCGTGTTGAAGCTGCATGGGCAGCTGCACCTGTACATGCCATCCAAGCTCTGTTTGACTCAATGCCCAGGCGTATCAAGGCCGTTATTATGGCCAGGGGTGGTTGTTCTGGGTACTGACTTCTCAGGATCTATGCACCCCAATTGCGTGAAAATGTAATCACATGTCAGTTCTAGTATAATATATTTGTCCAATTAATACCGATTATCATCTGCATTTCTTCTTGGTGCAGCAATTTTAATGCCCAGTCGTGTAGTCTTTCGAAATCTGGCTTGTTGACAAGGAGGATTGGCCTAAACAAACAATTCACTCTCGTACATTACTTGGCACAATATGTAACACACGCCACCGCTTATTACATTAATAAAGAATTAACATTAAGAGATGTTGTATTTTAGATTGAAACACTATTTAAACTGAACTAACAAAAACTGATCATTAAAAGACAACAAATATTTGTAGGAATCAAACAATTATTAAGAATAACGAAGTTAATGAAAAAGTTAACGAATCAAACAATTGTTAAGAACAACGGAGTTAATGAAAAAGTTAACGGTGCACTAAAACGTTAATGACACAAAGTGGGCACTGCACATTTAGCTATTTTTCGTAAAAGCTTGCTGCCAAGTCAAATCAAATTAATCTGCAAATTTTTTGAAGAATGTTGGAGAATTGATATGTGTTGTAATGGAGATGATCACCTTTTCGGTTAACTGAAATGCTTAAGCCACGTTATTTCGTTTTGTATATGAAAACTATCGTATTTATGAAGCTTTCTGACGTTATGAGAACAAATCGCTTTCCACGTGTTCAGTGAGTTGTACTCCTTCTTCCAGACTAATTTTCTGGACTATAGGCTGTTGCAATGCAGCCGCTCAGCAAATAGAGAAGTTAATCAAAAACGTAGATGGAGGGCAGATGATGCCAATTGAGGACTAATTTCACCAACTGATAGTGAAAGAGAGACAAAGGTAATCACTTTTGTTGCCCGTTGTTGCTCAGTAACGTCTATCTCTCAGAACTGACGTCAGCAGTACATTTGTTTTAGATATTGAAATGACGTGCGAACATTGAAAATAATAGTAACGTAATGTACTACTTTTGAAAGTGGCCAGTCTTAGTAACTGTTTCCCTAACCTCATCTACTCATCCAGCACATCAAACAAAACCATTCCATTGCTGTGCATCTTCATGTTTTCGCAGCTCAAAGACTATTCCATAAAATTTCGGGCGTGTAACCTCATAAATTCAGCTTCTTCTTCTAACTTTTCGGCTGAATACCGTCCAGTCATCTTCAGAGTACGCTGAGGTGACTAACGCTCCAGCACTCGCTCCGTCCTTTGAAACCACAGTGTATGCGGCCGAAGACACACAAGGCGCCAGAGACGTTGATAGGCGGCAAAGAGGTGTAACATATGCATGGGCATTTAAATCTATGGCTGCGCAGTCGATCCACACGGTGATATCGATGTGTCACGGAGAGCTGCACCGTCTTTGTGATTTAATTACAGAAATTGCCGGATTCCATGATTTATCCAAGCTAAAGACGCTATCTCTATTAATTAAATTGGTCGCGAACCGAGGTTCAATTGCTTCTGTCACTACTGAGTTCAAGAAAGATGAAGTCGAGGCTAAAATTTCGACTTTATCGTACACCATAGAGACATTGTGTGTCCAGTGCCAATACAGTGCTCTGTCACCGGAGATTTATTAGGTTGTAAGAGACGGGTGTACCTGCGGTGCTCAGTGCATCTCTCCTGGACTATACGTGTCGTCTGTCCGATGTATGAACGGTCGCACTCACAGGGTATCTTCTAAACTCCAGGCTTCCGAAGCACCAAATCATCTTTAACGGAGCCCAGCAGTGCTGCAGTCTTTGGTAAAGGGCGAAAAATCACTTTTACTGTGTGTTTACTGAGAATCCGTCCTATTGTTGACGAAATAAAGTCAACAGTGGCCACTAGAAAAGCGGAAGAAGACACGGAAAGTTTTAAATCCATGGCTTTCGACCCATACGTGGGAAGTCTTTCGTATTTAGTGTATTAATATTTAGTGTTCAGGTATATCACGCATGTGAAAACCTGAAGCAAAATTAATATTGTAGTTACAGTCATCAGATCAAGTGTTCATGTACAACCATTAGTAAAATAAGAGCCAGATTTTTTGTTCATTAATGGCATCATTGGGTCCCAAATTAACACGGCGTACATATTTTTGTTGTAGATCTAAAGTTTCTTCTGCATAGTCAATGAAATTAATATGAGTTGCACCAACTGTGCCTCTCCGGCACCGCCCCCCCCCCCTCCCCCCCAATCCGACCCCAATCTCACTGCCTTGACCTTGTTCCCCACATTAGACCACAGGTACGATTTTGATTCTAAAGCTATAATTGTTTCATTTCTATCTTGCTTACTGTTTTTTCCTTCCACAGTATTAGAGAATTAAACTTTAGATTATACTTCACAGACATAGCTTTTCACAAATCTTACTCAGACCTGGTGGTTTATAGTTTGCAGTGTTATCATCTGCTTTTTTATATAAGAAGCATTTTTGTTTTGTGCGATCTTTGGCATTATGTATTTCTCACATCTACCTATTTTATCGGCTTTACTTAGAAGATAGCAAAATTCGTCCACTTTTATAAGAGTCTCCAATTCAAGTTTAACATTAAGCAGTCCAATGTGCCTAGCTGCTACTTACTTTTCTTTGTGGGGATATTACAACTATAGTCTAGTACAGGTTCAGTTTTGTTAAGCATCTGATTCCTGTTCAATAGCACGTCGATATGATCCATTACTTCCCACAGTGCACGCACAATGCGCAAATTCAGCATCGGTAGTGGCAATGAGGAACTCTACTTTACACCTTTGCTGCTTATGAACGGTCCATCATTTTCTCAGTGATGACTACACAATCTGCATCACATAAACAGAATGCATTATTTTCTATCCGTTTATGCACTCGTTACCGAACTGTCAAAAAAGGAAAAAAAAAGAAATTTCACTGTATTTCACATTCTCCAAATCCTTCCATAAATCTACGAGCTGAAGATACATATAACATTATTTCGCAACTACAGATCCAGTTTCTAGGCGAGCAGGACATGTACAGGTGCAAAGCCCCTATCGAAATATCGACCTGCCTACACATCATAACATACTTTGTCGTATTTCGCCTCCCATATGGAAACGAATATTTTTAGTGCATTGATATCGGCTCTGTTTTTTCTACTGGTACCAAATTTAATATGCACTTTCGGTTTCTGCCAATTGGAGTTCGCAGATACCAAAAATTTATTTTGTCGTGCCTGTATAGCCCGTGTTACTAGCAAAAACACAAACCATAGACATAAATTTAATGTGAAACCCTATTTACTGATCGACCACAGAAGAATTTTATAAAAAAAATTAACAAAACTGTTTTCCAGTTTTGTATTGTTCACTGAGCAACGTTACGATCTGACAATTTTATAGATTCTTCTATACTGTTTTGGGCTACCATGGAACTGGAAGTATTGACACACTATCTGAAAATGAAATATTTATTTATAACTAATTACAGAAAGACTACTATTGCTAAACGACGAGGAAGGAAAGTTAATCACCTTATATTCCTTTTTTGGTAAGCACATATATTTAAATCGATAAATTAGTTATACGTAATTACGTAAAACGTTACAAATTTTCTGAAACCAATTAATTAGTAGTAGGGAATGCTACGTGATGTCTTCATTCACACTCCGGCTACTGAAAGCTAATAGTATGTTACTTCACATGACGAGTCATCCATATTTGTAGTAGTTATGACCGCGCGACCGCTACGGTCGCAGGTTCGAATCCTGCCTCGCGCATGGATGTGTGTGGGCACTTATGCAGTTTAGCAGGTACGGAAAAAATTTATCAATTTTTTTCAAAATTTGATCGATTATAGTCAAATTTGATACGCTGATTACGAATACGATATTTATTTTCGCCCCAGTCAATTATTTACATCAAAAAAATTGTTTTAAATTTTTTAAAATTTTTTTATTTTTCAATATTTTGTCGATATAGTGAATTCTGATGCGCTGATTTCGAATATAACATCCATTTTCATTTTCCTTTGACCGTCGGCGATATCTTCTGCCCGATAAGCGCGGCGCTGCCGATGACGCAACATTGCGTAATACACTAACTAATCAGTATTTTCAAATCATAGGCGGCCGCTGCCGCGGCCGCATTCCAAAAAAAAAACTCCCAACCTAACCTCAAGTGGGCTATGCTACAGATCACTTTATTTATGAAAATACAAAGTACAATCACCAACAAACTTTACATATTCACCCACAAAGCTCTCCAAGCCAGATACATTTGGAATGAAAAATTTTTTCCGTACCTGCTAAAATTTTGAAAAAAAATGAAAACTTTTTTCCGTACCTGCTAAACTGCATAAGTGCCTGTGTGTGATGTCCTTATGTTAGTTAGGTTTAAGTAGTTCTAAGTTCTAGGGGACTGATGACCTCAGAAGTTAAGTCCCATAGTGCTCAGAGCCATTTGATCCATTTGTAGTAGTTTTGGTTATGAGATTGTATTGTATGTCAAGTTCAAAATCAGATTTTTCTGTGAAGTATATTTTATAAAGCGCAGGCTAATTTACGAAATGTCGAGACAACTGTTTTGTATTTGCTATAGAAAGTACGTTTTGGAGAAAAATTCTATAGATAAACCACATATTTCTCGCTAGATCTTCCAAAAAACGATCAGTACATTTTTTTCTGGCATCATGAGATAAACGAAAAGAAAATGTATGGCTTTGTAAATGGGACCTAACTTCGAATGAGACGAATGCTGCCATGAGCCAGAAGAAAACAAATTGAAACTATTGTTACGTAGCAAGCGCTTCAAAAAAAGCAAATGAATTTCTACTCCTCTCGACTAGCAGCATTATAGTACTCCGCGAACGTAGACAAAAGACAAAATATTTGTCTTCCAGTTTCTGGTCCGGTGTTTGCAGCTGCAGACTAATTTAGATTCCTGTGATCACCTACCTCCTCAGTTATTCTCAACTTCCTCTCACAGCCCGAAGGATGCGAAACAGACTTCCTAGAAAGCGCACTTCGAAATCGACTCTTTCTTCGGAGGGTTTGTCAATGAGACTGATGCTACGCAACGGTTCGTTTGGATTTGTCCCTGAACTCATTGTTGACACTGACGTCATGAAGGCACGTATCTGTTACAAACGTTGACAATCGAAGCCTGTGTAAAGTGAAGCGAAGAGAGCGATGGTGATCAAGAGGCAGTTTGTAAGGGAAACACTCGACGCTATCTAAGGGGAGGGACTGCCAGGGCTCATGATGTCTCGCTACAGTCGCGTGTACTCGATTCGTTTCGCATCCTTAAGGAGAGAATCATTTTGGATTTGTTTCAAACGTGTATTCTCTTTATTTGCTTTTCCGATAGGTTTACCATCTAGAAATACATTCTTGCTACGAGTTTATTGAACGAAAAAGCAATATACTCGTAGTTAACAAATCCAGATAGAAAAACACTACTGGCCATTAAAATTGCTACACCACGAAGATGACGTGCTACAGACGCGATATTTGACCGACAGGAAGAAGATGCTGCGATATGCAAATGATTAGCTTTTCAGAGCATTCACTCAAGGTTGGCGCCGGTAGCGACACCTACAACGTGCTGACACGAGGAAAGTTTCCGACCGATTTCTGATACACAAACAGTAGTTGACCGGCGTTGCTGCTGAAACGTTGTTCTGATGCCTCGTGTAAGGAGGAGAAATCCGTACCATCACGTTTCCGAATTTGATAAACGTTGGATTGTAGCCTATCGCGATTGCAGTTTATCGTATCGCGACATTGCTGCTCGCGTTGGTCGAGATCCAATGACTGTAAGCAGAATATGGAATCGGTGGGTTCAGGAGGGAAATACGGAACGCCGTGCTGGATCCCAACGGCCTCGTATCACTAGCAGTCGAGGTGACAGGCATCTTATCCGCATGGCTGTAACGGATCGTGCAGCCACGTCTCAATCCCTGAGTCAACAGATGGAGACGTTTGCAAGACGACAACCATCGCAGGAGAGCTTCTGTAAAGTTTGGAGGGTAGGAGACGAGGTACTGGCAGAAGTAAAGCTGTGAGTACCGGGCGTGAGTCGTGCTTCGGTAGCTCAGATGGTAGAGCACTTGCCCGCGAAAGGCAAAGGTCCCGAGTTCGAGTCTCGGTCGGGCACACAGTTTTAATCTGCCAGGAAGTTTCATATCAGCGCACACTCCGCTGCAGAGTGAAAATCCCATTCTGATCAGCAATAACAGTTCGACGACGTTTGCAGCAGCATGCACTATAAGCTCGGAGACGATGGCTTCAGTTACCCTTGACGCTGCATCACAGACAGGAGCGCCTGCGATGGTGTACTCAACGACGAAACTGGGTGCACGAATGGCAAAACGTAATTTTTTCGAATGAATCCGTGTTTGGCGACATAGCGGTGAACGCACATTGGAAGCGTGTGTTCGTCATCGCCATATTGGTGTATCACCTGGCGTGATGGTATGGGGTGCCATTGGTTACACGTCTCGGTCACCTCTTGTTCGCATTGACGGCACTTTGAACAGTGGACGTTACATTTCAGATGGCTCTACCCTTCATTCGATTGCTGCGAAACCCTACATTTCAGCAAGATAATGCACGACCGCATGTTGCAGCTCCTGTACGGTCCTTTCTGGATACAGAAGATGTTCGACTGCTGCCCTGGCCAGCACATTCTCCAGATCTCTCACCAATTGAAAACGTCTGGTCAATGGTGGCCGAGCAACTGGCTCGTCACAACACGCCAGGCACTACTCTTGATGAACCGTGGTATCGTGTTGAAGCTGCCTGGGCAGCTGTACCTGTACACGCCATCCAAGCTCTGTTTGACTCAATGCCCAGGTGTATGAAGGCCGTTATTACGGCCAGAGGTGGTTGTTCTGGGTACTGATTTCTCAGGATCTATGCACCCAAATTGCTTGAAAATGTAACCACGTGTCAGTTCTAGTATAATATATTTGTCCAATGAATACCCGTCTATCATCTGCATTTATTCTTGGTGTAGCAATTTTAATGGCCAGTAGTGTAGATCGTCAACGGACTGAAATTTATGAACAACGCACGCTAGCTGGACATCTCCATACTTTGCAAACCACTTTCAAGTCCATCGAAAGACCAAGTATTGGGGCTTTTTACCGTCCTATTTACTTATGGGACGCAAGAATGATTGATTAAACGTCTCTCTGCGCAATGAATTTTATTTATCTGTGTCTTCGCGATCCCTACGAGGTCGATACGTGTTTGTTCTACCGAGCCAAATGGCTGTCGCAAGTCAAGAAATACTTCATCTAGCTGAATGCATAGTTCTATGGCTTTCAGTGCGTCTTATGAAGGCGATTTGAGTTACGCGTGATCACTTTTTACCGAGTCAATTCAGGTTTTCATGAAGGACGTCAATCTGTTCGAGATACCCTATTCAGTTCTTGGTGAGAACGTTTTCTATGATTGCATGACAGTTAGAGGCTGTCAAGGTCAATGGACAGTGGTTTTTTGGTTCACTTGTGCTGTCCTGCTTGTGGTCGAGACTGATCTGTGCTCGAGTCCTATCATTTAGCACGGATTCTTGCTCGTGGAATCTCCAGTATGTTATGGTTAAAAGAGGTGTTAACTCAGCCGGCTATTTGATATGGAATTTGAAAGGGATTCCATCAGGCGCTGGACCTTTGTCTGACTAACGATCTCTGTTGTTTTTCACCGCTACTGACTCATATTCGCGGTTGTACGTGAATGAAACTGCTCACCTTTGCTTTTTAACCGGCTATCTGGAAACGAAGGTAAGCATTTCTGCTTTTACTCTGCTAAACTTCAAATGAGTGCCTGCCTCTTCCATCTGTGCCTACACACTAACTTTCGTGTCACTACCAGCCTTTCTATACGACCGAAATTTTATCGCGTTTTGTGAGACATATTTCGATAATATTCTTCTACGGTACTCACTGAAGGCTTCTTGTGCCTTTCGCAATTAATAAAATGTTCCGCTTCCCCCCATGAACCATGGACCTTGCCGTTGGAGGGAGGCTTGCGTGCCTCAGCGATACAGATAGCCGTACCGTAGGTGCAACCACAACGGAGGGGTATCTGTTGAGAGGCCAGACAAACGTGTAGTTCCTGAAGAGGGGCAGCAGCCTTTTCAGTAGTTGCAAGGGCAACAGTCTGGATGATTGACTGATCTGGCCTTGTAACACTAACCAAAATGGCCTTGCTGTGCTGGTACTGCGAACGGTTGAAAGCAAGGGGAAACTACAGCCGTAATGAAACTTCCTGGCAGATTAAAACTGTGTGCCCGACCGAGACTCGAACTCGGGACCTTTGCCTTTCGCGGGCAAGTGCTCTACCAACTGAGCTACCGAAGCACGACTCACGCCCGGTACTCACAGCTTTTACTTCTGGCAGTACCTCGTCTCCTACACTCCTCCACTCCGCTGCAGAGTGAAAATCTCATTCTGGAAACATCCCCCAGGCTGTGGCTAAGCCATGTCTCCGCAATATCCTTTCTTTCAGGAGTGCTAGTTCTGCAAGGTTCGCAGGAGAGCTTCTGTAAAGTTAGGAAGGTAGGAGACGAGGTACTGGCAGAAGTAAAAGCTGTGAGTACCGGGCGCGAGTCGTGCTTCGGTAGCTCAGTTGGTAGAGCACTTGCCCGCGAAAGGCAAAGGTCCCGAGTTCGAGTCTCGGTCGGGCACACAGTTTTAATCTGCCAGGAAGTTTCATATCAGCGCACACTCCGCTGCAGAGTGAAAATCTCATTCTGGATACAGCCGTAATTTTTCCCGAGGGCATGCAGCTTTACTGTGTGGTTAATGATGATGGCGTCCTCTTGGGTAAAATATTCCGGAGGTAAAATAGTCCCCCATTCGGATCTCCGGGCGGGGACTGCTCAAGAGGACGTCGTTATCAGGAGAAAGAAAACTGGCGTTCTACGGATCGGAGCGTGGAATGTCAGGTCCCTTAATCGGGCAGGTAGGTTAGAAAATTTAAAAAGGGAAATGGATAGGTTAAAGTTAGATATAGTGGGAATTAGTGAAGTTCGGTGGCAGGATGAACAAGACTTTCGGTCAGGCGAATACAGGGTTATAAATGCAAAGTCAAATAGGGGTAATGCAGGAGTAGGTTTAATAATGAATAAAAAAATAGGAATGCGGGTAAGTTACTATAAACAGCATAGTGAACGCATTATTGTGGCCAAGATAGACACGAAGCCCACGCCTACTACAGTAGTACAAGTTTATATGCCAACTAAATTTACAGATGACGAAGAAATTGAAGAAATGTATGATGAAATAAAAGAAATTATTCAGATAGTCAAGGGAGACGAAAATTTAGTAGTCATGGAATTCGGTAGTAGGAAAAGGGAGAGAAGGAAACGTAGTAGGTGAATATGGATTCGGGTAAGAAATGAAAGAGGAAGCCGCCTAGTAGAATTTTGTGCAGAGCATAACTTATTCACAGCTAACACTTGGTTCAAGAATCATGAAAGAAGGTTGTATACATGGATGAATCCTGGAGATACTAAAAGGTATCAGATAGATTACATAATGGTAAGACAGAGATTTAGGAACCAGGTTTTAAATTGTAAGACATTTCCAGGGGCGGTTGTGGACGCTGACCACAATCTGTTGGTTATGAACTGTAGATTAAAACTGAAGAAACTACAAAAAGGTGCTAATTTAAGGAGATGGGACCTGGATAAACTGACTAAACCAGAGGATGTAGAGAGTTTCAGGGAGAGCATAAGGGAACAATTGACAGGAATGGGGGAAAGAAATACAGTAGAAGAAGAATGGGTAGCTTTGAGGGATGAAGTAGTGAAGGCAGCAGAGGATCAAGTAGATAAAAAGGCGAGGGCTAGTAGAAATCCTTGGGTAACAGAAGAAATATTGAATTTAATTGATGAAAGGAGAAAATATAAGAATGAAGTAAATGAAGCAGGCAAAAAGGAATACAAACGCCTCAAAAATGAGATCGACAGAAAGTGCAAAATGGCTAAGCAGGGATGGCTAGAGGATAAATGTAAGGATGTAGAGGCTTATCTCACTAGATGTAAGATAGATACTGCCTACAGGAAAATTAAGGAGACCTTTGGAGAAAAGGGAACCACTTGTATGAATATCAAGAGCTCAGATGGAAACCCAGTTCTAAGCAAAGAAGAGAGTGCAGAAAGGTGGAAGGAGTATATAGAGGGTCTATACAAGGGCGATGTACTTCAGGAAAATATTACGGAAATGGAAGAGGATGTAGATGAAGATGAAATGGGAGATATGATACTCCGTGAAGAGTTCGACAGAGCACTGAAAGACCTGAGTCGAAACAAGGCCCCCGGAGTAGACAACATTCCATTAGAACTACCGACGGCCTTGGGAGAGCCAGTCCTAACAAAACTCTATCATCTGGTGAGCAAGATGTATGAGACAGGCGGAATACCCTCAGACTTCAAGAAGAATATAATAATCCCAATCGCCCGCATCTCGTGGTCGTGCGGTAGCGTTCTCGCTTCCCACGCCCGGGTTCCCGGGTTCGATTGCCGGCGGGGTCAGGGATTTTCTCTGCCTCGTGATGGCTGGGTGTTGTGTGATGTCCTTAGGTTAGTTAGGTTTAAGTAGTTCTAAGTTCTAGGGGACTGATGACCATAGATGTTAAGTCCCATAGTACTCAGAGCCATTTGAACCATTTGAATAATCCCAATCCCAAAGAAAGCAGGTGTTGACAGATGCGAAAATTACCGAACTATCAGTTTAATAAGTCACGGCTGCAAAATACTAACACGAATTCTTTACAGACGAATGGAAAAACTAGTAGAATCCGACCTTGGGGAAGATCAGTTTGGATTCCGTAGAAATATTGGAACACGTGAGGCAATACTGTTCCTACGGCTTATCTTAGAAGCTAGATTAAGGAAAGGCAATCCTACGTTTCTAGCATTTGTAGACTTAGAGAAAGCTTTTGACAATGTTGACTGGAATACTCTATTTCAAATTCTGAAGGTGGCAGGGGTAAAATATAGGGAGCGAAAGGATATTTACAATTTGTATAGAAACCAAATTGCAGTTATAAGAGTTGAGGGGCATGAAAGGGTAGCAGTGATTGGGAAGGGAGTGAGGCAGGGTTGTAGCCTCTACCCGATGTTATTCGATCTCTATATTGAGCAAGGAGTGAAGGAAACAAAAGAAAAATTCGGTGTAGGTATTAAAATCCATGGAGAAGAAATAAAAAACTTTGAGGTTTGCCGACGACATTGTAATTCTGTCAGAGACAGCAAAGGACTTGGAAGAGCAGTTGAACGGAACGGATGGTGTCTTGAAGGAGGATATAAGAATAACATCAACAAAAGCAAAACGAGGATAATGGAATGTAGTCGAACTAAGTCGGGTGATGTTGAGGGTATTAGATTAGTAAATGAGAACTTGAAGTTGTAAAGGAGTTTTGCTATTTGGGGAGCAAAATAACTGATGATGGTCGAAGTAGAGAGGATATAAAATGTAGACCGGCAATGGCAAGGAAAGCGTTTCTGAAGAAGAGAAATTTGTTAACATCGAGTATTGATTTAAGTGTTAGGAAGTCGTTTCTGAAAGTATTTGTATGGAGTGTAGCCATGTATGGAAGTGAAACATGGACGATAAATAGTTTGGACAAGAAGAGAATAGAAGCTTTCGAAATGTGGTGCTACAGAAGAATGCTGAAGATTAGATGGGTAGATCACATAACTAATGAGGAGGTGTTGAATAGGATTGGGGAGAAGTTTGTGGCACAACTTGATTAGAAGAAGGGATCTGTTGGTAGGACATGTTCTGAGGCATCAAGGGATCACCAATTTAGTATCGGAGGGCAGTGTGGAGGGTAAACATCGTAGAGGGAGACCAAGTGATGAATACACCAGGCAGATTCAGAAGGATGTAGGTTGCAGTAGGTACTGGGAGCTGAAGAAGCTTGCACAGGATATAGTAGCATGGAGAGCTGCATCAAACCAGTCTCAGGACTGAAGACCACAACAGCAACAACAACAAAATGTTCTGGGTTATTATGACGTGGTCTAAGGCATTTCACTTCAAAACCCGACGTCTTCTCACCATCTGCGGAGGACTTTTTCAAGGGGGATCGTAGCTTTGTTGAACGTCCGAGTTACACTTTGGCTCGCTACTGACTAGAGCAAAATTCCGCTTCCGCACCGCGGGGTGACGTCACATGTTTTGAATACGCGTGCGCAACTGGCCGTTGTCGACTGCCGTCGTCCGCTGTTACTAATCATCCGATGGTGGAAGACTGGTACACATCTTATTCAGCACCGGAATCCAAATTTCGTTCAATTTAACGCCCTCCTCCTTCCTATTAAAATTCCTGGGGTGTTTCACAACCTCTATGGCCTCTCTGTGTAACCTTTCTTGGTATCCGTTTCTGGCTGCCAGTACCTGAGTCCGGTCAAAATGAATGTGATGGTGTCCTGGCTATAAAGCATGTTCCGCAACAGCTGATCTGTCAGTCTCCCCTCTTCTGCAGTTGCCGTTGTGCTGTTGGAGCCGTTTTTTGACAGTTCATTTTGTAGTACCCACATACACCTCCCCACAACTGCTTTTTCCAGCGATTGGCGAACATCCTGGCCGATTTTAGATGATCTTCTATCTTCCGGGTGGGTGTATAAATTACCACGATGTTCCGCTTTCTCAGGATTTTTTCTCTGCGGTCAGTCACGTCCTTAATGAATGGCAGGTTGTGAAGTGAAATCCCTTAGATCACGGCGTAGTAGCCCGGAATATTTTATTAATTGTGACAATTCAGGTAGAGAAAATTTACATTTTACAATTACACACCTCTATGGGGAGAAGATGTCAAGGAATGTGCGACGCATGAAAGGTCTACAGAAGGACAGAGTGCAGCTTCCGTGTTCCGCCACATTTCCGTCTCGTTGCAGAGCGGTCAGTGTTATTCCGAGGTTTTTGAGGATTAAGCGACTATGCGGCTCGGCCAAGGCGCAGCGGATTTTCAAACGGACGGAACAGGTTTTACTACGAGAGCGGACCCGCCGGGACCTGTAAGTTAATGTCCCTCCATATTACTATCAGCAATAAATTGTGCTATTAGGAAGCGTATTTGACAACGTCTAATAGACAGAAAAAGAAATTTGATAACTTGCAACCTAATAAGAGGATTCACCGTTTAAGCCCTTCCCGCACCGTTATCAATTTATCCGGATGCTCGTTATCTGACGACGAGAGATCTGTGCTTGCCAAGGGTGGAAATTTTGCCATCAGCCCGCGAGTTGTGCCCACTGAAGAAATAATAGCCAGTGTAGAAGCAGTCATTCGTAGTGTGGACAAGGTCACGGCTGAAGAAATCTGTATAGAAACTGTAAGAGTATTGAAACTACCTGGCAGATTAAAACTGTGTGCCGGGCTGAGACTCGAACTCGGGACCTTTGCTTACGCGGGCAAGTGCTCTACCATCTGAGCTACCCAAGCGCGACTCACGCCCCGTCCTCACAGCTTTACCTCCGCCTGTACCTCGTCTCCTACTTTCCAAACGTCACAGAAGCTCTCCTGCGAAGCTTGTAGAACTAACACTCCTGGAAGAAAGGATATTGCGGACACATGGCTTAGCCACAGCCTGGGGGATGTTTCCAGAATGAGATTTTCACTCTGCAGCGGAGTGTGCGCTGATATGAAACTTCCTGGCAGGAGTGCTAATTCTGCAAGGTTCGCAGGAGAGCTTCTGTGAAGTTTGGAAAGCAGGAGACGAGGTACTGCCGGAAGTAAAGCTGTGAGGACGAGGCGTGAGTCGTGCTTGGGTAGCTCAGATGGTAGAGTACTTGCCCGCATAGGGCAAAGGTCTCGAGTTCGATTTTCGGTCCAGCACACAGTTTTAATCTGCCAGGAAGTTTCATATCAGCACAAACTCCACTGCAGAGTGAAAATCTCATTCTATAAGAGTATTGTCTCGCGCAAAGCCTCCAAGAAGTAATTTAACTGTGGGTGAGAGGAATGCCTTAAAACGCCTGAATGAGGACGATAGTATTATCATTCTCTCCCCTGACGAGTGAAGTACAAAGGTTGTTTTGAATGTGACCGACTATCATAGTAAGATTAACGACTTATTAGATCCGCAAACAAATAGGTAACTAAGTAAAGACCCCACTGACAAAGTTCATAGAACTGCTACGCGGTTGATAACGAAGTCCTCTATCGAACAGAGCATTCAGAAAAGTCTGTTCAATTCAACTGCGCTCGCACCGAGACCTTTTGGATTGCCAAAGGTACACAAAGGACATGTTATTCTAAGGCCTATAGTGAATGGTGTCGGTTCGCCCACCTATTCCATTGCCAAGTTCTTGACAACATTTTTACGACCGTATGTGGGCCGATCGGATTCGTATATCAAGAATTCGGCACATTATATCAGTAAATTAAATGGCACAGCCTCAGGACATATTAGTTAGTTTTGACGTGGTGTCGTTATTCACTATGGTTCCACTCAATGAAGTGTTTCAACAGCTGAATGGGATTTTCCCTCGCGATGTTGCGGGACTGTTTAAATATTTCCTCACAACCACATATTTCAAAAGGAATGAAGAGTTCTATGAACAGACGAATGGTGTTGCTATGGTGAGTCCCTGGAGCCCGGTTGTAGCGAAATTGTTTATGGAAAATTTCGAGTAGCAGGCATTGGAAAATGCAAACAAGAAACCGAATATTTGATTCCCTTACGTGGATGATACGTTTGTTTTGTGGCGGCGTGGTAGGGAGGAACTGGATCGTTTTCACAAACATCTGAACGGGATCAATCCGAAGATACAATTTACGAATGAGGACGAAGCAGGCGGAAGATTAATTTTTCTTGTTGCACTAGCGTTCAAGAAAGAAAATGGTAGCTTGGGCCATACAGGTTACCGAAAACTCACACGCACATACACCGTTACCTACACCGGGATTCGACCTACCACCTGCAACAAAAGCGAGGCGTCACAAAAGCGTTGGCGGATAGAGCAAGGAAAATCTGTGAACCAGAGCTGCTTGACGCAGAATTAAAACATCTCAGCACTGAATTGCTCAAGAATGGTTATTCGTTCGCTGGGGTGAAAAGAGATTTAAGACCACCGCGTAGAAATCATAGTGATGATCAAAAACCGGTGAAATCGAAAGTCTCGTGCCATTAATTAAGGACGTGGCTGACCGCATAGGAAAAATCTTTAGAAAGCGGAAAATCGCAGTAATTTACAAACGCACACGGAAGGTAGAAGATCATCTAAAATCGGCCAAGGACTCTCGCCTACCGCTGCAAAAAGAAGAAACTTATAGCCTTCCGTATAGTTGTGGGGAGATGTACGTGAGTACTACAAAAAGAACTGTCAAAACACGACCCCAAGAGTACATGGGCAATTGCAGAAGAGCGCCGACTGACAGATCAGCTGTTGCGGAACATGCTTTATAGCAAGGAGTCCACCACATTTAAAAAAAATGGTTCAAATGGCTCTAAGCACTATGGGACTTAACATCTGAGGTCATCAGTCCCATAGACTTAGAACTACTTAAACCTAACTAACCTAAGGACATCACACACATCCATGCTCGAGGCAGGATTCGAAACTGCGACTGTAGCAGCAGCGCGGTTCCGGACTGAAGCGCCAAGAACCGCTCGACCACAGCGGCCGGCCCACTACATTCAATTTGACCTGACTCAAGTACTGGGAGCCACAAACGGATACCACGAAAGCTATACAAAGAAGCCATGTTGTGTTGTTGTGGTCTTTAGTCCAGAAACTGGTTTGATGCAGCTCTCGATGCTACTCTGTCTTGTGCAAGCTTCTTCATCTCCCAGTACCTACTGCAACCTACATCCTTCTGAATCTGTTTAGTGTATTCATCTCTTGGTCTCCCTCTACGATGTTTTCCCTCCACGCTGCCCTCCAATACTAAACTGGTGATCCCTTGATGCCTCAGAATATGCCCTACCAACCGATCCCTTCTTCTAGTTAAGTTGTGCCAGAAATTTCTCTTCTCTCCAAATCTATTCAATACCTCCTCATTAGTTATGACATCTACCCATCTAATCTTCAGGATTATTCCGTAGTACAACATTTCGAAGGCTTCTATTCTCTTCTTGTATAAACTATTTATCGTCCACGTTTCACTTCCATACATGGTTACACTCCATACAAAATCTTTTAGAAACGACTTCCTTACACTTAAATCTATACTCAATGTTAACAAATTTCTCTTCTTCAGAAATGCTTTCCTTGCCATTGCCAGTCTACATTTTGTATCCTCTATACTTCGACCATCATCAGTTATTATCCTTCCCAATTACAAAACACCTTTACTACTTTAAGTGTCTCATCTCCTAATCTAATTCCCTCAGCATCACCCGAATAAATTCGACTACATTCTATTATCCTCGTTTTGCTTTTGTTGATGTTCATCTTATACACTCCTTTCAAGACACTGTCCATTCCGTTCAACTGCTCTTCCAAGTCCTTTGCTGTCTCTGACAGAATTACAATGTCATCGGCGAACCTCAAAGTTTTTATTTCTTCTCCATGGATTTTAATGCCAACTCCGAACTTTTCTTTTGTTTCCTTTACTGCTTGCTCAATATACAGATTGAATAGCATCGGGGAGAGGCTACAACCCTGTCTCGCTCCCTTCCCAACAACTGCTTCCCTTTCATGTCCCTCGACTCTTATAACTGCCACTTGCTTTCTTTACAAATTGTAAATAGCCTTTCGCTCCCTGTATTTAACCCCTGCCACCTTAAGAATTTGAAAAAGAGTATTCCAGCCAACATTGTCAAAAGCTTTCTCTAAGTCTACAATTCTAGAAACGTAGGTTTGCTTTTCCTTAATCTTTCTTCTAAGATAAGTCGTAGGGTCAGTATTGCCTCACGTGTTCCAACATTTCTACGGAATCCAAACTAATCTTCCCTGAGGTTGGCTTCTGCCAGTTTTTCTATTCGTCTGTAAAGAATTCGCGTTAGTATTTTGCAACTGTGACTTATTAAACTGATAGTCCGGTAATTTTCACATCCATCAACACCTGCTTTCTTTGGGATTGGAATTATTTTATTCTTCTTGAAGTCTGAGGGAATTTCGCCTGTCTCATACATCTTGCTCACCAGATGGTAGAGTTTTGTCAGGACTGGCTCTCCTAAGGCTTACGTAGTTCTAATGGAGTGTTGTTTACTCCCGGGGCCTTGTTTCGACTTAGCTCTTTCAGTGTTCTGTCAGACTCTTCACGCGGTATCATATTTCCTATTTCGTCTTCATCTACATTCTCTTCCATTTCCATAATATTGTCCTCAAGAACATCGCCCTGGTATAGACCCTCTATATACTCCTTCCACCTTTCTGCTTTCCCTTCTTTGCTTAGAACTGGGTTTCCATCTGTACTTTTGATATTCATGCAAGTGGTTCTCTTTTCTCCAAAGGTGTCTTTAATTTTCCTGTAGGCAGTATCTATCTTACCCCTAGTGATATGCTCCTCTACATCCTTACATTTGTCCTCTAGCCATCCCTGCTTAGCCATTTTGCACTTTCTGTCGATCTCATTTTTGAGACGTTTGTATTCCTTTTTGCCTCCTTCATATACTGCATTTTTGTAGTTTCTCCTTTCATCAATTAAATTCAATATCGCTTCTGTGACCCAAGGATTTCTATTAGCCCTGGTCTTTTTACCTACTTGATCCTCTGCTGCCTTCACTATTTCATCTCTCAAAGCTACCCATTCTTCTTCTACTGTAATTCTTTCCCCCATTCTTGTCAATCGTTCCCTAATGCTATCTCTGAAGCTCTCTACAACCTCTGGTTCTTTCAGTTTATCCAGGTCCAATCTCCTCAAATCCCCGGCCATAAAGATTGTGAAACACCCCAGGAATTTTAACAGGAAGGAGGAGGGGATGAAATTGAATGAAATTTGGATTCCGGTGCTGAAGAAGATGTGTACCGGTCTTCCGCTATGGGATGATAGTAACAGCGGACGACTGCAGTCGACCATGGCAAGTCAAAGCATGAGACGTCACGGCTCTGTGCAGAATTTCGCGGAAGCGGAATTTTGCTGTAGTCAATAGCGAGCCAGGTTGTGAATCGGACGTTCAACAAAGCTACCAACTCCCTTGAAAATGTCCTCCGCGGATGAGTATGTAACGTCGGTTTTTGAAGTGAAATGCCTTAGACGACGGCATAATAGCCGGGAATATTTTATTAACTGCGACAATTCCGTCCGTGAAAGTTTCAGGGTGTATACGACCCGGGACAACCGGTAGATCCGCGAAAAACCCAGAAAATTTTTCATCTTGGAGAAAACGAGGAAAAACCCGGGAATTTTTAAGATTTCCGTGAATTTTTCGTTTTTTCAGTTTTCAGTTAAATTTTTGTAATTTTGACTGGTAAGAATCGATTCTCTAGCAAAGAATATTACTGTCTCCTGCTACTGCAGAATAATACTGCAACAAGAAAACGAGCACTAGAAATATAAATATGAGAATAAAACATAAAATGCACAGATTCACGCACGCGCAACAGGCCCGTATCTATGAGGGTGGGGGCCAAGAGGGCAAACCGAAGTATCTGATCCGGGTGACAATTCGGGGGGGGGGGGGGGGGGGGGAGCGGGCGGCTTTCCAAATTCATATTCTTCAGGAGAAAAAACCTGGTTTCACAAATCGCTTAGCATCTAGCGCACGTTGTCTATCGATTACTCATATGATTTTGAATCGCATCGCTGTTAGTTTTTGAACACACTCTATAAGTTTATTTCTGAATGAATCATAAGTTCATTTTTGAATGTGTGCATAGTGTACGTGATGTGTGTAAGCGGAATCCTTGTCGCAGCTAGAAATAAACTTCCCTGTAGGCAAAAGGGGCGGGCTATACGAGCTGAGCGGAGTAAAGCCGAACGAATGATTATGTAGTTGATTGGGTTTGCGAATGATCAGCGTTGTTATAATTACTAGGGAAATCCATAGAGTCAGACTACCATAGTGGAAATAAACGAATAACAGAAATAACAGGTAAGCAAGGTTACGTATTATCTTCTCGGTGTATCCAAGAAGATGAAATTTTGTCAAAAAATTTTTGGCCAGATCTCTACACTAGTAAAGGCCAGTTGTACAGTCCCTGTCTAACAGCCGCTTAAGTTATATTCCGGAAATAGCGCGGAAAATGGTTTGTACGAAAATAACAACGCTAACCAGAGAATAATCAGGGATAATCGGCGTATAAGTTTTGACAAAGGCAGGAATAGTTCCAGAATTAGTCATGACAAAATTGTTTGTTAAGACGAGGAAGGAGAAGAAACGGCGACATCACACAAGTTAGTGGAGAATATGACGATTCCAAATTTATATAAGAATCTCGTACTCCTATTTTTTGATCTCATGCTGGAGATGTTGGAGAGTATGAATGACATGTGAAACTATTTTCTAACATAAAGCTTTTTGCTTGTAGTAGGCCTAATAGGCATTTTATGTTGGTCTTCGTGAATTATATTCTGTCGTATTATAAAAATGACCATTTTTACCAAAACAGTCTCGTTTATTTGGTGTGTTACAATTTCTGCAGTGTTATAAAGGCCTATTTTGTTTTATGAAGCAGATAGTGACAAAATAGACGTAATCAGATCGAGAAACCACACCAGTATTGGGTAGTAATTGTATTACCAGCTTACGCAGTATTAGACAACGATATTTCAATTTTTCATGTAGCAAAACGTTTGACGAACTTTGATGAGGTAATAGAATCTTTCGCAGACAGCAAAGCACGCCATGTAAAGCTGTAGCAAGATTAGATAGGAAACAATGCTAGGAGCTAAGGATTGAAGAAATGTGTACTGTCTCACTTGTCTCTTGTCTTTACTGGTTTTATGTATCCTATAATTAATTTTATGTCACCCAAAGCAGAAAGTTTTAGCTAGTGGGCAATAAAGGGTGCAGATTTTCTGAAGAGTTCTTGTTCTCCCGATTACAAATAATCCCCTCCAGTATTAATTGCGAGATTTTTTTTTTTTTAAAGAGGGGCAGGATATCAAACCGGGGGACTGGGAGCAGGAGAGGCACCACAGGACATTTTAATTTCCACTGTCCTGATTATAGTTTGATGGCATCCATTACAAAATATACACGTTTCAATTCCAAGGAGCGAAATACAGTGACGTGCGATAGAAGAATGCTGTGTGAAGAGGGGTGGCACTGCACTCTGGCACACTTAAGCCCAAATTACGTGTCATACATTTCCTCGAACATTTATGATTTACGTATAAGACTCTTCAAAAAGATGTGCGCTACAAAATGAACATATTTTTGAAAATTCGATTTTTTCAAATTTTTGACGTCGTATCTCAAACGTTCGAGGGCGGAGGGGGGGGGAGGGGGGGGGCACTTTCTTAGTTTTGCCCCGGTTCGGAAATATCGTACATCCGGGGCTGATGCGCAGAGTTATAGTGGGGAAGTGTGTAGTCTCCACGTGACCTGTGTTTACATTTAGTGATTTTGCTGTTTCCTCTTCGTTTACTGCTCTTACGTCAAATAAAAAAAATTAAAAAAAAACGGATTTCTGTGGCCGGGAGCTATCAAGTGAATTAAAATACATTCACATAATTACGGAAGGCTAATATATGTTATTAGTTTCAGATTTTATTTTATTTCCACTTTTTTGACAGTCATGCATTAATCGCCTTGTAGAATAATGAAGTTATTTTTGTCGGTTTGCTGAAGAAATTTGGTTTCTATTAACCTTTTACGGTGAGGCAGTCAATGTGTTTGAAACGAAGTGTTTGGTTCCATACTACTGGCTAACTTCAACTGCTCGCTGCATTTCAAGTGCTCCTTTTCATCTTCTAGCACTTATGGCATTATGCCATAATAAAGAATCAAAAATGAGTTAATGCAGTTCTGGTACTCCAAGAAAATTTGCATCCCAAAGTCCACACTGAAAAGCTTAACATCAGGTCGAAGCCTACTTCATTGGGAATCTGGATATACGAATGTGCTCTTTAAGTATGCACTTTAAATGTGCCATTTTCGTATGGTTCACGAAATTCCGATGCTCTTGGGAGTATCCTCTGATGTATTTTTTTCTTTTATGACATAATGTAAGATCTTTTAATGTTTTACACGTACGAACATACGGACTTCCTGCGTCATAGTAGCTGCCAAAGCGCGGTGGTACCTGTTATCTGGCGCTCTTTGGCGACTACAGAAACCAACCTATTTGTAACAGGTCGAGAGAAAATATTGCGAATGGTGGTTTGAAAAGCGTTACTTTGAAAGTAAATTTCCTCTTACCCAAGTTGAACTATGTGCGAGAATGCACGATGAATTTCTTAAATCACAGGGCGTTTGATGAAGAGCCATTTAGAAGTATTTCGAGACCAGAAGATCAGACATTCATGTCGTTATTATGAGCAAATTGATGAGGCGCTACGGGAAGCTCTCACTCCTCTTCTATAGCTAATTTATTTGTGGAAAGAACTGAGGACAAGTCACTGGACTCGGCAAAAAATTTTACTGGCACATTCGTGTGATATATCTTAAAGTGTAACACGCGCAAGAAAGATCAACATTATATGTGAAAGTTCAGCTTCTCTTGCAGCTTGTTGACCTTAGAGACTAATATTATATGTGAAAGCTTTGCTTTTCTTGTAGCAACACTATGTATATTAATTTAAAACATTAACTTTTCCTGTTTGTGTATCCGTGCTACTTAACAGTGATGTTGCTATTAGCTGACTACATCACATGTTCTGGAGTCTGAATATCCGCTGTCATCGGCTGGAGAGATCACGTGACATGGGCTATGACTGGCTTACAAAAACGCATCGCAATCTCGATTACAATGGATCCGAAATTAACATGCAGTGTCTGTGGAATACGAATTTATACCTTCGTAATACGAGAATATGCAGCATACATGTTGCTGCACATCCAAAATCTTTCCAAAACGGGTTTTCTTCCCTGAGTTTCGCTTTCTAAAGTGCCGCGAAATTCTACCCCCATGTATAAAAACATAGCCATTCAAAATGATTGATGAGTTTTACAGTTCCGATGGAAAATATACCGTCACTTAATAACACGGTAAAAGTGTGTTTTCATCCGGGAGAAAGTGTATTTTTAACCGGGAAATCCGGGAAAAATCCGGGAATTTTTTCTTCCTTGTCCGTGTATAGACCCTGAGTTTACATTTTACAATTTCTGTGCCTTTAACTGTCAGACCCGTTCCATCCATAGTCTGTCTACAGCCCTGTGCTCTGTTGTACATGCCCGCATCTCGTGGTCGTGTGGTAGCGTTCTCGCTTCCCACGCCCGGGTTCCCGGGTTCGATTCCCGGCGGGGTCAGGGATTTTCTCTGCCTCGTGATGGCTGGGTGTTGTGTGCTGTCCTTAGGTTAGTTAGGTTTAAGTAGTTCTAAGTTCTAGGGGACTAATGACCATAGATGTTAAGTCCCATAGTGCTCAGAGCCATTTGAACCATCTGTTGTACATGTATTACTGAGAAGTGTCCGTTCCTTTAGAAGCTTCTGTGTAGTGACCGTATACCATTAGTGTCCATCCTGTCATCAACTCTTCTAGAAGTTACATACCTAACGAGTGCATGGTCAACAGTTCTTTTAAACATGAACAATAGTACGCCTATCCCTACGTGCTCCTGTCATTAACTAAAATTTTCGAGTTCTCCACTGGAATATGACGATACTGGCTCTTAATCTAGTTTACTGAACGTATAAGAATTTCTATTTATTCTACTTTTCCTTTTGTGCTTTCGTGATTATTTTTGCTGCAGCTGCCTGACAGTCATTGACACCAATTTCAGTGTGGGCAACCCAGAGAGCCGACGTCTATTCGTTGCCATTAAATCCAGGTTATTCTCGTCAAGAGTGGGGTTTCGAACTGTCTGGTCTAGGTAGTTTCCAGCAACGTTTCGCAGTATGTTTTGTTGCGAGTACCACAAAGAGAACTGTAACTAGTCCAGTTTGTAATTGGATGTTAGAAGTCTCCTCCGATGATTAAGATGGTGAGTCTGTCTTAGACAGAAGAATCCGTGTTAAGTTAATGCCCATTCCGGGTACAGAGTCTTGTCCAAACGATTCCATAAGCAGCTGCAAATTTCTGTCTCCGCGGAGTTGACTTTCTTGTCTACTGGTACAATTACATCAATTGCATCTCTCATCTCCCTGACCTCTTCATTTACTCTCCCAAAAAGTCTTAGTGTTGTCAGTTCAGTGTTTCAACCAGCTTCCTGTATCTATTTTTATGTGAGATAAATGGTTATTTACGATCTCTTCAGATTCGGTCATATCTTTGCGAATGTTTCGACAGTTAACCATCAGGATTTTAGTACGACCGTCTATGCTTCTCAACCTTATTACGCCTATATTCGTGTTACGTTAACTGAAAATCAAGAATTAATTTCTTTCAACAACATAAAATTTGTTGTTGTTGTGGTCTTTAGTCCTAGGACTGGTTTGATGCGACTCTCCATGCTACTCTATCCCGTGCAAGCTTCTTCATCTCTGAGTAACTACTGCAACCGACATCCATCTGAATCTGCTTACTGTATTCATCTCTTTGTCTCCCTCTACGATTTCTACCCCACACGCTTTCCTTCAGTACTAAATTGGTGATCCCCTGATGTTTCCAACTGATCGCTTTTCTTGGTCAGGTTGTATCAGAAATTGATCTTCTTCCCAATTCTATTTAGAACCTCCTCATTAGTTACGTGATCTACCCATCTATTCTTCAGCATTATTCTGTAGCACCACACTTCAATAGCATGTATTCTCCTCTTGTCTAAACTGTTTATCGTCCATGTTTCACTTCCATACAAATTCTTTCAGAAAGGCCTTCCTGACACTTAAATCTATACTCGACGTTAACAAATTTCCCTTCTTCAGAAACGCTTTTCTTGTCATTGCCTGTCTGCATTTTATATCCTCCCTACTTCGATCATCACCAGCTATTTTTCTTCCCAAATAGCAAAACTCATTGACTACTTTAAGTGCCTCATTTCCAAATCTAATTCCCTCAGCATCACCTGATGTAATTCGACTACATTCCATTAACCTTGTTTTGCTTTTGTTGGCGTTCATCTTACATCTGTCTTTCAAGATACTGTCCATTCCGTTCAAATGCTCTTCCAAGTACTTTGCTATCTCTGCCAAAATTACGATGTCATCGGCAAACGTCAAAGTTTTTATTTCTTCTCCCTGGACTTTATTCTACATTTCCTTTATCTCTTTCCTAGTTTTCTTCATTTCATATAATATTTTCTTTCTCGCTGCCTATTCTCCTTTTCCATTTTTTGAAAACATTGAAGTAAAGCAATTTCTGAGCTACTTTGCTCATCTCTTCTGTTTGGAGTTCTCTTCTCAACTGAGAATGCGTCTACAACGGTGAAACTCCCCTGCAGCTCCCTTCTACCCTTTACTCTCTGATCCTTTTAACTGCGCCCTCACGTCGTGAGGCGACCGTAGCGTTCTCTTTCTCGTTCTCCCTGTCATTCTGATCGCACCCTCTGCCTCGAAAATCTCCGTCTGTTCTATGTGAAGCATGAATGGTCTCTGAATTGTCCGTTCTGTGGGAAACGTTACCTGCTCCCCCCCCCCTACTTGATAATTCCCTATCGTGATCTAGCTCCATATGAGAAATTTCCGTTAGCTTAAGCAACTCTCCAGCTGCCGACGTCTGACTCCTAGTCCTCACGCGCAGACACACAAAATATTGTTAAACCCACCCAAAATAATTTCGATGCTGTACCAACGCTGATAGATCTACAGGATGTGGATCAAAATCCACACAAACCATAGAAAACTAAAATATCCCATGCGTGGATTATTTAATTCGCTCCAGCAGAAGTTCTATGACTAACACGGGTCTATGGCTGTAGAAATGCGATTATAGTCTAATCTAACTTTAATGATCAAAACTTTTACTTCTCTCGTTGCTTTACGAGCATTCTGTTAAGAAAAATGTTTTAAAATATTTCTGGAAATTTAAAAGTGCAAGTTTTTATTCCTGACTACATGACAAAAGTCTTCAATCACTGTCATGATCCTGGCAGAGGTACTCCAAAAATGTGCTACCCCACTGCCTACGACTTTAGGTAATTAACCTGTATCAGTGTGCATACGACGAATGAAGACTGTAAACTATCATTTGTTACACAAGGAGTTTTTAGTTAACGCTAAATTATGACCTTACAGACTCCGAAATTGTGGTGAAATAGTATCACTGTAATTTAATTTTGTGACCAGGTATTGCAAGTACGTAATGAAAGTCAAAGTTACCAGAAGTTCTACTGTGTATTATAAACCACACACAAAACGAGTGCAGTAGTTGCACTGAAATGTGACTCGAGCACGTTTAATAACATCCTTGTTTTTTATTGCAAGGAATGTGCAATTTACAGCTACATTTCCTATACCTAACTGTAGTTGATTCTGCGCTTTAACTTGAGAAGACCTGTGACCAGTAGGGCCTACACAACTGCAACAGTGAACAGGGAAAATAAGTGGATTTACTTTGGGAAGTAGTCTTTGAAATAACTTTTCAGAAACGACATTTACTGCTGGTCCCGTCTCTAAAGCAACTTGCACAGTAATGCCCTCAATTTCCACCTTAGTTTTCTCAACGAGTTCAGTGGTATGTTTCTCTTGGCAAGGCGCCATATCCTGCTGAAGTTCTTCTATTAGTAATCTGCCATCATTATACCGGAAAAAATTGACGCTTGAATTTTCACCCCTCAAAACTTCCTCGACTGCGTAGACGGAAATTCTGAAAGTCGAGTTTAGTTTGACGATAGTCCATTATTGGTAGATGTTTGCTCCGTTACGTCAGTTAATACTGGCGGTTGGCTTCGCCATTCATTTGCATTGACGTTTGGCTCCTAACCTGAAGTTTGTGGTTGGTTGTGATACTCTTGGGTTTTTGCTTTACGAGCATTCTGTTAAGAAAAATGTTTTAAAATATTTCTGGAAATTTAAAAGTGCAAGTTTTTATTCCTGACTACAAGACAAAAGTCTCCAATCACTGTCATGATCCTGGCAGAGGTACTCCAAAAATGTGCTACCCCACTGCCTACGACTTTAGGTAATTAACCTGTATCAGTATGCATATGACGAAAGAAGACTGTAAACTATCCCCTCGTGATAATATCCTTTCCTCTTCTTATTATTTTTCCTCCATTTCCGTTTATATGTTTGTTCACCTTGTTGGTCATGATTACTCTGTTCAGGATTTTCATTACAAGATTTCACGTTTTTCTGGAAATAATTCACCTCTGGGTTTGGTGAATGGTGTGCAAAAGGTTTGTTTCCATACCATCTATTCTCTTTGGTTTGTTTATCATACGGTTTGTTGTTGCTATTATATTTGTTAGGTTGGTAACTTTGTTGGGTATAACGAACACGTGATTCCTCGAACAGGATGTCTATTGAATCCAATGTTGCTAAAAAATCTTCCACATGTTGTTCAGGCACATGTAGAAGTTTTTCCTTTACTTCAAGTGGAAGTTTGGCCTTTAATATTCGAATGATATCCTGTGCCGGGATTGGTTCATTCCAGTATTTGCTTTTGTTTATGTACTTCTCGAAATACTTCCTTAAAGGTCCATTTTTGAAAGAAAGTGGTTGTGTGTCAAAAACTTCCTTGTGTAGTCTTTCTTGCACTGCCTTTTCTCCAGTATTTGTGCAAGAAAGCGATTTCAAATTGCTCATATTCTTGACACCATTCTGATGCTCCTGACGCCAAATCGAGCCATCCCCATGCATAAATCCTGCAACGTACATAATTCTTTGTTGCTCAGTCCACATTCGTGGCAGTATCCCTCTAAATTGCTTGATAAAGACCACGGGACTGATCGACTTCCTTTTGGGGTTAAATATCTGAAATTGACTATATTTAATCATTTTCTCTTCATTCATAGTCACAGGTGTATTCTGGTGACTATTTCGTGGTGGATGATATTCCTGACAATTTGGTTCCGATTGATTACGTGAATGCGCACCAATACATGGATATTGTTGCATGGATTCGGTTTCACTGGTTTCGTCAGGTATAATGTCTGCTTTTGATAAACTGCAGGTAGCAGGTGCCGCTCTAGTATTAACCAAACCTCGCTGGCATACTTTGAGTGTATTTTCAATCTTTGCCTTCCAAGCAGGAAATTCCTCAGTGAAAGTGAAGAAGAATTACAGAATCTGCTGAATGGAATGAACAGTCTGATGAGTACAGAATATGGATTGAGAGTCAATCGAAGATAGACGTAAGTAATGAGAAGAAGTAGAAATGAGAATAGCGAATAGCGAGGAACTTAACATCGGATTTGTGGTCACAAAGTAGACGAATTAAGGAATTCTGCTACCTAGGCAGTAAAACAACAAATGACGGACGGGGCAAGGAAGACATCAAAAGCCGACTGGCAATGGCAAAAAGGTCATTCCTGGCCAACAAAAGTCTACTACTATCAAACATGGGTCTTAATTTGAGGAAGAAATTTCTGAGAATGCACGTCTGGAGTACAGCATTGCATGGTAGTGAAACGTGGACTATGGGAAAACCGGAACAGAAGAGAATCGAAGCATTTGAGATGTGGTGCTACATAAGAATGTTGAAAACCATGTGGACTGATGAGGTATGGAGTGAAGAGGTTATCCGGAGAATCGGAGAGGAAAGAAATATTTGGAAAACATTGACAAGAAGATGGACATCTGGAGTACAGCACTATATGGTAGTGAAGCATGGACTGTTGGAAAACCGGAACGGAAGAGAATCGTAACATTTGAGGTGTGGTGCTACAGGCGAATGTTGAAAATTAGGTGGACCGATAGAGTAAGGAATGATTAGCTTCTGCACGTAATCGGAGAGGAAAGGAATATTTTGAAAACACTGATAAGGAGAAAGGCCAGGATGGTAGGACATCTTGAAAGGGATCTTTAGAGTTAAGGGGTACCTTTAGAATTAATCTGAATATGGAGGGTGAAGTATGGCCTCAATACAACGGTCGCGCGAACAGAACGCAGTAGGATGTATCGCAAATCAGAGCTGGATGAAGCATGGAGTGGAATTTTAGCAGTGTAAACAAAAATTCTGGCAAAATAACATTTGTTAGATTTAACTGCACACATGAATATGTATACTGAGTAATATAATGGTTGCTGTTGCCTGCGGTCTATTATGTCACATATTAATTAAACCTAGAACTTTACTTCGGAGTCCCGTGCAATGTCTGTGATCTATGGTAGAGGAATGATCAAAGGATGATTTAATCAAGAGCACTTACATTCACACGCATGTGAAAGACTAACAGGAAGGAAAAGAACTAAAAACTTTCACCACAGCACATGTGGGTAGCAGGAGGGGCTGTTTCCTTGATTTTAACATGCGGGATAAATTAATCAAATTGTTATTAAAGTGAATTGCTACAAAAATGTAGTATAAATAAGAATCACAATTAATTCAGATATTCTACAGCGGAAGATCACTGTGGCCTTGGCGCTGTAGACTTTCTCATTAGATCATGACCACGTGGTCCTCTCAAACAAAAGCGTGCACAAAGAAAGTTATCAAGTGAGACAAACTGCGCAAAATTCAGTCATAAAATCACGAGAATCGTACGCAATATACATACTCTCGCGAAAGAGATACTAAACAAAATGAACTGAATCACAATAAACTCAACACCGCTCCATGTGTTTGATTAACAGTTCAACTGAACAATAGCCTACACCGTCCCAGGATTTTAACGCATTTAACACTCGCAAATTAGTAAATAAAATTTGTCACACACGATAGTAAACTGTGAACGAGGAAAGGAATCATTTACTTTTACTATCTTTGAAAAACTTACGTTAAACACAACATTAATTTCTCATCGAAAAGACACACTTACCGCCAGTAGGTCTCACTCATCTCGCGTCCCACGGAACACCCCACGAGCATTTGCTCTCCAACCAAAAACCGCTCCCCGTACCTACGGAAGTGGCCAGAGGAAACCCTATTGTGGTGCCAACGTATACAAAACAAGGCAAACAGAAACCTCTTTGCTACCTGGTACGAGTTTCCTACAGTTGGCTGTTCTGACACACTGGCAGACTACTATACTTCCGCGGATCTACACACTGAAATCCTTGCACACTCTCACTCATACATACGACTGATCAGACAAGAAGAGGAAAGAATAGATGCATTGAAATATGGCACTTAAATGTGTCAAACATGCTTGTGGGGCTCCGATAAGTACCAATAACGTAATGAAATGTTAAAACGAGATATGAATTGTATACTGTGGCCACCACAAACACACTCAGCTCCTCAGTCTTTTCCCTCTTCTTCTTTACATCTAGGGTAATAGACAGTTTGCACCAACAATTGAGGTGCCAGAGGCAAACAAATGAAGCTGTGTGGTATGGCAAAATAATGAAGAGGCTGATGCAGAGACCGTTCAATCTGTTAAGACGTGAGGGAATGACTTCTGTGGTACTAGAGCGATTTGTGGAGGGCAAAAACTGTAGAGGAACACAGAGACTGGAATACATCCAGCAGATAATTGAGGACGTAGGTTGCAAATGCTGCTCTGAGATGGAGAGGTTGGCACAGGAGAGGAACTTGTGGCGGGCTGCATCAAACCAGTCAGAAGACTGATGGCCCAATAAATAGCACAGTCGTGGTCGTTCTTATTAGCATTAGTACAGCTGTAGAGTGCAAAATGATCAAAACCATAATGGTCTATATCAACTTCCTACCATTGTTTTTGTAAGAAGTTGAATGGAGGACCTGTAACTACTGTAAGCATGCAACTGCTGTGTCCACTAACAGCGAACCATGACTGCGCGTCACGGGCAGTTGCTGATAGCGTCTGTTAAGTGTCCCCGTGGCTATGGCGGCAGGAGGTGGAGGCGGAGGGAGGGGGGGGGGGGGGTAAGCACAGGCTGCACAATCAGATGCTGTACTTTGTCAGTCCGCCGTCATGGCCACGACTGAGCAGCAGCAGCTACTCACCGTACACAGTGACTACTACTAGTCAGGTCTCAGGACACAACTCTTTAGCATCGTAAAGTGATCCTGGAGCACTTCCACGGCAGTTGATGGACGTTACATCCTCACTGGTACTCTTAAAATCAGTGTGAAGTGCACGGCAAAAGGAACCACCCACTGTATCTCGTATTATGCTTCCTTCCCAGTCCATTCTCGTGTGGAGCACGGGAAAAACTACTGCTTAGATGTTACTGTATGTGCTCTAACCAATCTAATCTTGTCTTCGCGGTCCTTACATGAGCAATGCATAGGGGATCATTGTGTATCCATAGAGTCATCACTTAACACTTGTTCTTGGAACTTTGTAAGAAAGCTTTTGCTGAATAGTTAGCTTCCATCTCCAACGTCTGCCAGTCCAGATTTATCAGCACTATCGTGACGACAAATCTGGGGCCATTTGAGCTGTTCCTCATTGCATGTGTTCAATATCTTCTCGTCCTCCTGTTTTGTGTGGGTCCTCTACCTTCACGCAGCACTGTGGGATTGCTCATACCAGTGTTGTTGTCTCCTTTGTACACTGATTGCATTTTCCCAGTATGCCACGTGCTTCATTATCGACTGAACCTATGCAGTTATTCTGTTTCATACCCATACATATTGTTTTGCAAGCTGGGAGATAGTCGTGAATAAGGACAGTGATCCAAGAAGTACACAGTTTATTTCTTTAATTCCAGGCAGTGGTTGCAAACAAATTTACATCGGACTGTCGACTTTTGTCCATACTGACCGCCTTCAGATCTTACTAAAACTGAAGAAACCTTATATTATACCAATATAATTAATTGGAGAGAAAGGTCAGCATCACTCGTAAAGCTGTCTGTCATTTTTATTGCATTGTAGATCTAAACTTCATCTGACAGTGCAACTATCATCAGTGCATTATAAGTACAGGTCTAAGCTAGACTGGAATATGTGCCATAATAATTACGTTCAGTCTACAAGACTACTTACAGAGCACTGATGATAGCTACACTGTAAGCTGAAATCTAGATCTGCAATACAATAAAAAGGAAGGATGTGATTAGACCAATGCAGACCTTTTTGTCCTGGATTACATCATGGTCGAGGGGTCACAATCATTCAGTCTTTCCCATGGAATCGAACATGATCATTAATTGGCTTCATCATATTGGGAAAATAATAGGCTTCTTCTGTTTCAATAAGATCTAAAGATCGTTATTTAGAACGAAAATCGATTGATGACAGTTTGCATGTGATCAATGTCTGGAATTAAAAAAAAGAAGTTAGATGTAAACAGACACATTATCTACTTGTATGAGCTGACTGCTGCTGTGAATACTTGTAACTGTAGTAGAAATCCCCTTACGTATGATGAGAATAGAAAAGGACACATGGAAGCGAGGACTTACAATAATCACTTCATTTTTCCTTTCATAATTCAAATTTATTTGCAGAACACGTTACAGAAAAAACAGAAAACAATATTAATCATGCCAAAGAATGGACAACAGGACTATTCTTTTTTTAAACAAATAATCTATTTAAGCCACTGATCAAAGGCCCCAGGCCACATGCAAGATATAAGTAATAAATACAAAATTTTAAGATAATAATGTAAGTTATTTCTTAATTAAAGCAATTTAGCCTTGAAATAGTTAAAAGAATTACTCTCCCAAAAAGTTTAAGATCAAATTGCCACTTGCACCTCTTAAAAGGGTTTTAAAAAATTTAAATTAATTTCAACATTAATCAGACTAGTCTTTGAAAGGAACATCTACAGCTGCGATTACTAATTATCAAATCACAGGCCCAAACATTCAATTTTCAGAACAGGCCAACCATGGAAGTTAAGTGCCAACAGCTGCGGTCCAGCAATATTTTCTTTTGCACACATGGAATGAATATCGTATGGAAGTAATGGTAAAATAATTTAAAAAACATCCCAAACATTGACCACTAGAGAAAGAAAGCTCAAAGTTTCCAAGTATTAGCACAATAAGTACAGGCTGAAGTAATCTGATTTAGAAAAACAGAAGCTTAATCATAAATCGGATAACGTTCCCCACTTTGGGAGAGACGTAAAATATTTTGTGGAAAATATTAAACATAAGAGGTTATAAATAAGAGTGCAGGCTAAACAAACTTAAGCTGAAGTGCTTAGGGGAGCGCGAACAGCTCCCCTAAGGTAATGTTGGGCAGCCGAAAACACTATGCCAGAATGTAACAGCAACATGTCCCCACTGCGAAGTGCTGTCCCAAACACCAGACCCGCAATTCGTAAAACTAAGAGCTGCTGACAAACACCACTCAGGTGAAACCTGAGCTAAAAGATACAAGTTAAGAAAATGTAACTGGCCCACATACTAACAACATAATGGAATAAAACCTTGAAATCTCCCATAATAATCAAACAGTAACGTTACTCAAAATAGCACAGAGCAAATGCTGCTTAATAATATATAATGGTCAAATGATGGCGTGATAAACGTCTCCCTCAAAGCAATTTAAATGAGTAGGGTGAAATCGCAGGAAGTTTCTTCAAATAGAAAAACAGTCAATGAATCACCTAGGCTATACGGCCAGAGAGTTATTTGTGCCAAACTGAAATTTCTATGAGAAACAGGAGCTTACCTGTAGGAGGTGCTCCTTAATTGTCAGTATTTACAAGTAAGACTCTCTATCACGATCTAAAACACAATTTAAACTGATACATTAGTTCGACTTAAAATAATTAAAAGATTAAACAATAAATCCAAGAAAATATCCCAAGGTCTTAAAAGTAACTACTTAATAAACCTTGTTTGCCACAGACTTTATGAGCAATTTAACAGCACAAAATACCCAGTTTCATTAAATACTAGGTTAAAAACAAAATATCACTGATTTGAAAACCATCAGATTTAAAGTACCAGAGAGCTTGTGCCGTAAACAAGTAACAGTAAAGCAAAACTTCAAGCAACACCTATTATGGCAAGTAGCCACCATTTTACGTGCAGAACAAGCACTTACCATTAAATGGATCAAAGGTAAACAAACTAGTTGTGGTTAACTATATTTACAACGGCTGAAAAATTTTCTGAGATCCGTAAATCGAGAGTAACAGAGGCGGGCTATCACAACGCGAGCGATACCAAACATTGCTACATCGAGAAATAGTTATTCCATAATTTCGACTCAATGCAAAACTTCAGCATCCAGAAGCGTACAGCATGGATACTAGGGAAGACAATTCAGCCGAAGTACACTGAAGGGTGTGGTGAAAACTTCGACGCAGCCACTAACGGTACACTCGTACCGGTAAATAATTTGTCTGCGCACAAATAGAGCTAACGGCCCGCACCGCTGACGGTACGACAATTGTCCGTGTTGCCCTCTCGCCAAGTTCCCAGACAAATGCCAACTCCACACGCTCCGGCGCGTTTTCAAGACTCTGCGCCGACGATAACACACAGGAAGCTAAAGGTAATTCATGCCATCTAGCGGGGCGCCAATAAATGAAGGTGGAAGAAAAGATGAAATGAAGCTGCCACGGCTCAATAGTCGTAGAATATTACTGTTTTTTTTTTCGTTTTGTGTTTTACATTTTTGAACATTTAAAGCCAGCTGCCAGGCTTTAAATATTCAAAAATGTAAAACACAAAACGAAAAAAAACAGTCTTTGCAACACTTTGAAATCTTCTCGAGATGTGACTGAATATGTTATTGTTTCTTTTTTTTCACACATTACCTTCATATTAACAGCACGATCTGTGAAATGTGTGTGGTTACTCCTGATATTCTCTGCCAAGTCGTTAATATACAACATGAAAAATGAAGGTTCCAAAACACTTCCCTGTGGCACTTGCGATATTACTTCTGTATGTGTTAACGATTCGCCATCCAAGATAACGTGCTGAGTCCGTAGTACTAAGAAATCAGCTCAGTTACGTTGGATAACACATATGTCAGCACTCGTGTCAGGCTGCAGGTTTTCAACGCCAAACTGAAGGTTTGTCCTAGAAATCTTTTAAATAAACAAAATAACAACACTGCCAAGCACGGGTAGTGTTATCGATATAAACTGATTTCAATTATAACATCTGCATTTGGTAGAGAAGATAGAGGAATTAAGATAACTTCACATCATCATCATCATCTTTATAATAATCATTTATCCACTGCCGAATAAATGCGTCGTACACATTTCTCCACGCATTTTGGCTATATGTATCTATCTTATCCCCCTCGTATTTCCTAATATCTTTTATCCAACTTCCAGCAGATCATCGAATCGGACATTTATTATCCTTGAAATCTAATAAATGAATTCCTTGGTCGACGTAACATCCATTCTTCTGGCTGCATGTCGTACCAACCCTCATTTCATCTTCACTGGAGTCACACTTGCATCTTCCTCTGCAGTTTCCTTAATCCACTTGTTCCTTGTTCGTCTCACCTGCTAATTCTCAACGTACATTACTCGTCGACAAAACACTTAGTTTTCGAAATGTTTTCCCATCAAAAGTCGATTTCTGACAACAACAAGTCGAAGCTAATAACACATAACGATTGTGAACTTTCCTTTTGAGACGCATCGAAAGCTTAGGTTTGAAAATTCTCTTTAGTACGCCGAAAGCATTCCAGGCATTCTTTCTCTTGCGTTTGTTACCGCCCATGTCTGTCTGTTCACTGTCTTCAACTATCTTACATACATACAAACAAATTAATCGGTACATATATATTCTAAGAGCCATGGGAAAGTGATAGACCCAGTATTTCGTTGTTTTAGAGAAGCACTGCATCTGCCCAGTGCTGCTCTGGCCTCAGCTGAAGAAACTGTGGTATATGAAGATAGGTTTGCGATAGAATGGAGCACTTATTAATAGATATAACGCGACACTTTGTACTGCAAAATCAGTCACAGATTTGTATGGGAAGGGTTATAGAGTCACTATTGTTCATATTGTATAATGAACTAAAATGAGGGTAGTATTGGTTACAGTCTAGAAATTACCGCATACCGCACGTTTACGTAGAGACACGTTTGAATTGTAGTAATCTTCTGACTCAGTTTGACAAAGACGGACTGTTAGCCGTTAATATAGCTAAATGTAAAGTATTACAAGTCTCTAAATTTAAGGTTGTTCACAGAATCAATGCGAATGGGGTCAATCATGCACCAATGCAAACAATCGCTGAGTACAATCTTTTGTGGTATGATGAGGGAAGATATCTTAGACACAGTTATAGAGAAATCAAATGAACTGTGATGTTTCTTAAAAAATGCTAAGAACCTGTCCGCTATTTCAGGCATACGACATGCTGTCTTCGGAAAACAACTGGTGGAAAATGTCGCCAAATCAACATATATTATAACAGAAATTTCATCAGATAGCCTTGCCCCTATCGAGTGACATTAATCTTTTAAAATTGCAGTTAGCTGTCTCTGTAACTGCCATATTTGCGTCTGTAGCTGTGCAACAACTTTCTTCATGAAGAAATTTGACAGAAAAAAGGGAATTTCAGGAATCGTTTTATTTTTTCCTGTTCAGTACTTCTTGTGTCACGAGCGACTGAACATATGTTTTCGAGCTGTTAACTGGTTCTACGTACGGCTGTAAATACATGGAATTTTTGCAGGAGTCCCTATTTAAAATAATACTCAAACTCGTTGATCACTTCTGTCATGAATGTCTCTTACGCTTGATTTTATTTCGTGCAGGTTTTGTTTGCAGTTAGTTTCTCAGTTTATTTTAATTTTCGTTGTAATTGGCTCTTTTTTATGAAAGAAACTTCCTGATACAGCATTAAGTTATGGTACTTTTCGCGTTTATGTAACTGATGACACGAACTTGTCCTATAATTTATTTGACTATGAGTTGTTAGTTTTACAAATGTTCTTTTCCAAATGTGCATTCAGCTTCTCGATCTGTTTGCTGAAAATAGATATTTTGTTGACTCTTCCGCTATTGCTCTCAATCTGTAAGTATCGTAGCTGTCCTAGCTCACACTCTAATTCTTTCTCTCTATACTGAGCATTACTTGTAACCGAGGTTGTACATTACGTATGGGTTAAGTTCATTAACGCGATCAGAATGTAAAACGAAAAACAGGATTAATTCCTCTTTTGTAAACCAAGAAACTTCGTTTTTCTGTAAATTAAAACATTTAAATAGACCTCTGACCGCAATCAACAACCAGTTAGACTGGGAAATGCCTGTGCTGACAATCCTCCTTGCCGCAAAGTGAAAACGCGCGCAGAACATAAAGTTAAAACTGATATCCCGAGGTACAGTGACGGACTGAAAGTGTAAACAAGCCACACTAAGAGCCCCAACTTGTGAATCCTGATCATGTCGTACAGGATTCCCACTGAATACTCTCCAATACCGTCAGATAACTTCCCATGTCGATGGACTACAATCTGATCCACGAAGGATGGCGCGTTCGCACAGGTCAAGGAACGCAGGGAGATTGCATTGTTGCCAGTTCCAAGCGACAGTTGCGATATGCGCATACATGTGTGTTGCATTTGGTGAAGACGTATATTGTCCAAATTTTGTCTCTCGCTCGCTTGTTTAAAATTTGTCTTTTACCACCACCGTCAGCCATGACAACTCGCAATATATGTAACTCCCTACGATCACGTTTAATATTCGCATTGGTTTCCACGTTCTGAGCTGTCGGCTCAGAACACTACTGAACGCTCATTGGCTGCTGGATGGCACGTGATGTGGTTGTGCAGAAGAAGCATAAACACGACCGCCATCGTTTCTGACTCCAACTACAGTAACAGTGCACGTAACATAATGGCAGAGAGATCGTAATCTAGGTCTATGGTACAATAAAAATTATTTTTCATTTTCCTGCATACGTTTCACAAGCTGCTACATTTACGACAGTCGTTCAGAATGAAGTTCCCCAGTGACAACGCAGGCATGACATCATCACACAGACTCGAACTCGATACCTGTGCCTTTCGCGGGCAAGTGCTCTACCATCTGAGCTACCCAAGCACGACTCACGCCCCATGCTCACAGCTTTACTTCTGCCAGTGAGAAGAGCTAGCTTGGAAGGCAGGAGACGAGGTACTGGCAGAAGTAAAGCTGTAAGCACGGGACGTGAGTCGTGCTTGGGTAGCTCAGATGGTAGAGAACTTGCCCACGAAAGGCAAAGGCACTGAGTTCGAGTCTCGGTCCGGCACACAGTTTTAATCTGCCAGGAAGTTTCATATCAGTGCACACTCCGCTGCAGAGTGAGAATCTCATTCTCTTTCATACCTACTCTAATGTGCCCAGTGTCGTTTCAGCAGAGTCGCAGGTAGTGAGAATTCTTGCCAGGAGACCTCTTTAGTTTTGACAAGCGATTCATCCACAAGACTTTTCACATGGCCCCATAGAAGATATCAAGTGGAGTGAGGTCAGGTGAATGTGTTGGTTGTGAAACAGGACTTCGTCTGCCTATCCAGTTATCCAGTTTTCAGGGAATGTCCTATACAGTACTCATCAAGCCGATGAATTTAATACCCCACAAGCCATACTTTGCTTAAGCCGTCGGCACACGGACCGTGCATCCAAACGTTGAACGTTGAGCGTGCCGAGTTTCTGACGTCGTAGCGTGGAATAGTAAGTTCGGGAGCCTTTCCGAACGTGCAGCGCAATATCTGGCATGTCAGATATTCTGAGTGTGCGTCTGAGCGTTGACCAATGAGATGGCACAACGCCACCTACGTCACATGCACGCCGTCTCCCTTCAGTACAGAGTTGTGAGGCCCGTATTGGTATTCATTTCAAGCCTGTATGTATATATGCTTTTTCGGAGCGCCAGCAAATTGAGAATCACTGGAAAACCCGTTGTTAACTGTGTGATTCGTTCCAATAAAATAAAGAGAAACATCATATTCGTGGCAAAAGATTATTCTAACTTGCATATTACGAGAGTAGGCTATTTGAAGGCCAGCGACACACTGAAGATCCACCCAAAACGCATTGTTCTTGGTACAATTTGTTATAATTAAATTTCAATTAGTAACATATCTACGACTAAGGTTTTCAGCAAGCTATAAGATAATATGAATAGATAGCAACAATTTGATGTTGGTTTAGCACAATGAATGGCGTCACTGTTCTGTAGAACTGTTCGTTGGGGCGATGGTTCGCGTCTTGACACTTCCAATTTTTTTTCTTGTCATTTGCGTTTTTATTAGGTTCTGATACTTTATTATTAGTTTAATATAGGTATATACTATAATATTTGACGTTATGTAAATATAAGTTAACCTTTTTTGAGGGGTGACTTAGTTCGATTGGCTTAATCTATAAGACAGCTTGCGCTACTTGTATAAAGATATTTTGCTCCTTTTTCTTTTACGCTTCGTAGTTCACATGTTGCAAAGGTTCTGCTACTGCGTAGGAACAGTGGTCAAGTAACACTGACCTTAGGGTTTTATTAAAATGTGGAAATGATGAAACAATGTTTATCATAGGCGGAGAAGTATTCCAAATTTGTACAACACTGTTTGTAATGGACATGATACTTTCCTTTCCGTGGACGATTGTAGAAATGTACGTTTTAATAGAGCTAACGTGGGAATTTTACCCGCACCCGTTGAGTAAACAGTGTGATTCGCGAACTACAAACATCCCTCAACTGCCGTTGGAGTGCGTTGCGATCGCGTATACCACGTTGGGGCCCACATACCATATGCGCAAGTCGCATCGTTCCTGAGCGTTCAGCAGCACGTTGAACTTGGCACGCTCAACGTTAACGTTCGACAGCACGGTCCGTGTGCCGACGGCTTTAGAATCATCTTATCTGCATAGTATGGAGAGTAATTAATTCATGTGTGGCTCACATGAAGTGGGTAATAATAAAACTCACCTAACTTGCATGCTGAAGACAAGTAGCATTTGTGTAGCAGCCGATCGAAGTGTAAGCGAGGCATCCCAGCCGATCAAGGCACAGCAAAACGGAACTTAACTTAGGAAAACCATAAACCAGTGAAACCTCGCCGTGGGAGATTAATTAGGAAGCCACGTGGGCATTTTCAGCAGAGACAACCGCACAACAGTGAGTCAGCCTTGCGTGAGTCATCTGACGCACACCTGCGGCGAAGTAAACGTTTTAACGCATAGGCGATTCATATGGGGTGGTTTCAAAGGAGAGTAATCCCCTCCACTTACACGGAAACGTAAGAACGCAAAAAGTGCGTTATCAGCTTGACATAAGCAAAATTCACATGACATTCACATGTAGAGGGCATGAGAGCCACACCTGCTCTGCAAAAGCCTTTTAATTTGAGGAAGCACTCAATAACGCAGTGGAAGGATATTTTGAGATGCAGAAAGAAAGACAACAGTGTAAGTCTCCGGTGTTTTTGGTAAACATTCGAAAATCACGTGATACTGGACGACGCCTGATGTTCACGAGGACAGCTCCTGTGTGTGAGGAGCTTATTACTAAATGAAAGAAGAGTGAACGCTAATTGGATCAGGTGAAACTTGCGTACGCCCAGTTCGTTTCTGGAACCCCATTGGGAAAAGAAACCACGAAAGGTGCAGCAAAAGCACTCACTGACCGACGCTAGTTATGGCAGGAGGCGAACACACGCTATGGTGAGGGAAGTCTACGTCTACATCTACATCCATACTCCGCAAGCCACCTGACGGTGTGTGGCGGAGGGTACCTTGAGTACCTCTATCAGTTCTCCCTTCTATTCCAGTCTCGTATTGTTCGTGGAAAGAAGGACTGTCGGTATGCTTCTGTGTGGGCTATAATCTCTCTGATTTTATCCTCATGGTCTCTTCTCGAGATATACGTGGGAGGGAGCAAAATACTGCTTAACTCTTCGGTGAAGGTATGTTCTCGAAACTTCAACAAAAGCCCGTACCGAGCTACTGAGCGCCTCTCCTGCAGAGTCTTCCACTGGAGTTTATCTATCATCTCCGTAACGCTTTCGCGATTACTAAATGATCCTGTAACGAAGCGCTTTGCTCTCCGTTGGATCTTCTCTATCTCTTCTACCAACCCTATCTGGTACGGATCCCACACTGCTGAGCAGTATTCAAGCAGTGGGCGAACAAGCGTACTGTAACGTACTTCCTTTGTTTTCGGATTGCATTTCCTTAGGATTCTTCCAATGAATCTCAGTGTGGCATCTGCTTTACCAGCGATCAACTTTATATGATAATTCCATTTTAAATTACTCCTAATGTGTACTCCCAGATAATTTATGGAATTAACTGCTTCCAGTTCTGACCTGCTGTTTTGTAGCCAAATGATAAGGGATCTATCTTTCTCTGTATTCGCAGCACATTACACTTGTCTACATTGAGATCCAATTGCCATTCCCTGCACCATGCGTCAATTACCACAGCATCATCCGCAAAAAGCCTCAGTGAACTTCCGATGTCATCCACAAGGTCATTTATGTATATTGTGAATAGCAACGGTCCTACGACACTCCCCTGCAGCACATCAGAAATCACTCTTACTTCGGAAGGCTTCTCTCCATTGAGAATGACATGCTGCGTTCTGTTATCTAGGAACTCTTCAATCCAATCAGACAATTGGTCTGATAGTCCATACGCTCTTACTTTGTTCATTAAACGACTTTGGGGAACTGTATCGAACGCCTTGCGGAACTCAAGAAACTCGGCAACTACCTGTGAACCCGTGTCTATGGCCCTTTGAGTCTCGTGGACGAATAGCGCGAGCTGGGTTTCACACGACCGTCTTTTTCTAAACCCATGCTGATTCCTACAGAGTAGATTTCTAGTCTCCAGGAAAGTCATTATACTCGAACATAATACGTGTTCCAAAATTCTACAACTGATCGACGTTAGAGATATAGGTCTATAGTTCTGCACATCTGTTCGACGTCCCTTCTTGAAAACGGGGATGACCTGTGCCCTTTTCCAATCCTTTGGAACGCTACGCTCCCCTAGAGACCTACGGTACACCGCTGCAAGAAGGGGAGCAAGTTCCTTCGCGTACTCTGTCTAAAATCGAACTGGTATCCCATCAGGTCCAGCGGCCTTTCCTCTTTTGAGCGATTTTAATTGTGTCTGCAACAATATAGGCAATTACAAGTGAGTAATTAGGGGCACTCTCTTCCCAGGAGGGCTGTGTGCTCTGTAGTGACTCCAGAAAAGACATTTTGTTTTGAACACCTGTGTGTGTTTACGAGGCTCTGACATCTCCTAATATCTCTGCATTGGAATTTATGAGCTACGAGCTGTGCTAGTTAAATTCTGTGGTACATTTGAGGGTAACAGTGTACACGTTGTTCAGCCTTAGCGAGTGGACATAGCCTGTCAATGTAGGCAGGGGAAAAACACTTTTTTTTTTTTTACCTCACGAAAACATAGGGCAGTTTACGACTGTATATTCAGTCAAGGCCACAGTAGAATTGTTAGGCCTACAGGTTTGCAAAGCGTCGACGCATGCGCCACCGACACACGCCACAGACGACCACGGCTGGCCTTATCGCTGCAGTCTGCACAAGATAAATGCCATGTCGCACCTGCGCTAGGCGTGGGAGTCACTAGAGTGTGTTTACTTCAGATCAGTTTTAGATTGGACTTGATGTGTGTAGTTTTTCTCATTCCCTCGTCTCCATGTCAGCCACATATTGCGTGTGTGTTCTTGAGGCTTAAATTCGAGGAAGGCGTTCGGCTGATGGACGATACTGTCCAGCTGCAGTAGAGTAGTCAATGTACCATCATTATAACACTGACAGTGTAATATTTTTGTGGTACATTTTCGTGTGTGCAATGTATTGAAGTTACTTTAGCATTTTTTATTCTCTTGAGATTACGCTAGTGTAGAACTGTTTTTGTAAATTTTCATGAGTTTATCTTGCTTGAAATTAGGTTCATTAAGATTTTCTTCTGTTAATTTCATGAGATTCATCACTGAATACGCAACCAGAATCGACTGTGTATGGTGATTATTGTTATATCCTAGCCAGTAATGCCACCCGAGCCCGCTGCCAAAAGGTTGGCAGCATCAAAGTCCGGACGCCGTCCGCATAAGCAGCGCCAGCGAGACAGGAAATCGCCGCAAGGTTGCGCGCGCCACCGCTGGCTTCTGGCTTCTTAAGCGCTGGAGTCGCGAGCGCTAGGACAGTTCTGTATTCGCCGCTCAGTTGTATACTCGCCACCGAATTGTGTACTTGCTAGTCAGTTGGGTGTTCATCGCAGCAGAGTTGTTGTTTGTCGTCAGCCGACGCTGACCTAGCCGCTCCGACTCGAACTAGACATATCTCTGTAGACACGGAGTTCGCCACGGTGTTTCTGTATCTTCTATAATAAAGATAAGTACCGACTTTTAATTAATCAGAGTGTTTGGGTTTTCATCTTTCTGTTCACTGTTCCAGCGGACCGGTCGGCCCGCTATTAAAAGTGTGGCGGTGACTTCGTAAGCCGTTTCTACAGCGAATTGCTTGTCGCTACGAACACCGCCACAAAAATTATTATAATAAAAATATTCAGTACAGGCAATAGTTTGCTATGTCTAAAGTAGAGGCTACCCCTTCCTCGCTTGACATATTTTAGGTAATATATAGCAACTATTATTCTGATGCCTAAAGATCATCGTGTCTGGGACCTCCTTACCTGGCAGAGCCTGGATTCATAACACTTTAAAATTTGTCAGACGTATCCATACGTGGTAAGTGGTAAGGACCAGTCGTACCAAACCACATGAGTACATTAGAAGTGTTTACAAAGTGAGATGGGGCTCCATCGTGTTAGTAGAGAATCAGTGGCCATATGGGCCACGAATAGGCTGACATCAGCATCAGCATTCCTGGAACTGCTGGGATCAACATCAGCTCTTTTCCCAGTGTCATTAATGCCAGCATTTAGCGTTAGGGCAATTACATTATTTCCAGAATTCACCAATCCCCCTTAACCTCGTTGCCAATGGCGTTAGCATTATGCAGAAATAAGGAGTGGTCAATGGCATGCAAGCTCGGTCCCCACCCTTGAAGTAATTTAATTTTCATAGTTTGAGAGTATGAGGGCACATTGTTTACCATTTACACATGCTTATGGTGATTGTTGTCATTTCTTACATCATTAATCGCAACAATAAAGGACTGAAACAAATCTAACTTTGTTTTATTCTCAATCACATGAAATAACCTCCTGTATAGTCCATACTCTCATATACTTCGGTCTTTGTTGATATTGTTCAGACGAGAACATTCAGAAGTACCTGCCTGAACCACCCAGCAGCAAGGATGTCTCCCCATCCATTTCCGACATCTGGCTTCTTAAAGAAATATATTTGTTGTCATTTCTGCCATCAAATCTGTCAGTTTGGGCTTTGAATTTCTGAACAACTCGTCTTTAACCTTCAGTCTACTTCACCTATTGTCAGCATTATGTAACATGAAATCTATAATTAGTAGCAATTGATCAGTGACTCATCATCAACTGAGTTCTTATTTATAAACAGTATCACTCTCATGACATCTATAGTTCATGTTTTTTTGATCAAAGATCTGTTTCTAAATACCATTTCGGTAGAGAATTCTGCGACAATGTTACAAACTTTCAGATAGGATGGAGAATGTAAAATGTATGAATTTGAGTAAGGGACCCTAGTCCGTAAACAACTAAATCGAAAATTATAAGCAACAATCTTTCTGATACCTCTGACAGTGGAATACATATACTAGTACTGTTTTTGCTAAGACTGTGGTGTACCCAGGTTCCTGTAACATATCCCACTTGTTACTCGTCAATGGATGTGGTTTCAACATTAGCAGAGGATCAGTTGCCATGCAGGCCAGGAATTTGCTGAAATCAACATAAGCACTTCAGGAACCACCGACATCAACATCAGCTTTATCCCGGAATTACTTACGCCAGCATCTGGCGCAGGGGCAATCACATGATTCTTGGAATTTGCCCCTGCCCCTCACCACTGTGACCAATGGCGTTACAGGTTTCGCGAAAACTCAGAGTGGCCAGTGGTGTGGAAATGCAGCCACTACCTTTCAAGCAATTTTAATTTTTATAGTTCGACTGCGAGCATCTGTACTTCATTCCAGTATCTAGCACTGCAAGTAGCAGCAGCAGCGATCAACTGGGAGGAAGCCTATCGTTAAGTATTGGTCAGATCTTTTTGATGTAACAATATGGTTTTTTTGCATGCATGCGTCACAGCACTCCGGTGTGGCGCTAACATTATACTGCTTCCATGCATATGTATTTTACTGATGACCTTATCTATTGGGATAAATTAAATTACGTTTTTACTTAGGTGTTTGTTGTTATTGTTACAGAGGAGGACATTCAAAAATTGCTGCCCAAACCACACTAGCAGCAGCGATGTCTTCCCAACCCTTTAGGACCTAGTGTTGTTTGACTATGTCTCAAGCCACAGGCAAGCAACACAAGATTATTGCTTTTCACCAACACTTATAACGTGACTGCAAGTGATTCTAAGCATGTAAATGTGGTTTTTTCATCAAACAGTAACTTCGACATGATAATAGAAGTGGAAAACACAAAACGAGTTGGTGCTAAAGTTCAGTGTTCATGGTCCAACTGGGACTAAATTTGTAGTATGATGGAGTATATAGAGAGGAAGATGATGGATGAACATGACGCATCTCATACTCCAATTGACATTCTCATGCTTGGTCAAAGGGTATATAGTGTAGAAATGTGTGCTGAGTCAATGCAAGAATTAACTTCATACGACACAAACATATATCTAAAACACTCAAGTATTCTTAAACTTACAGACATGAATTGAGGATTATGAAGAGGACAGATTGTGCCATTGGCACCCATATATGAGTGACGTACTGTGAACCTGTTGAGTATTTGCACAACAACAGCGTAAGTATGGACCAATTGGATCAATACCTGTATCCCCCCCTGTACCAAAGTGTGTAAGTGTTGAATCTGTCAAGTCCATGGGGTCTCCAGACACGTCTTCAGCCTGGAATCTCATTGATTGGAGTAGAATTGTCTTCAGTGATGATATCTGCTTCGAATTGAATCCTGATGACCAGAGAAGACGTGTCTGGAGAAGTCCCAGACAGCGGGGGGATACCAAGCTGATTGTCTCCCGCCATGCGGACCGGCAGCCAGGAGTGATCAACTAGGGAGCCATTTCTTCTCATAGCAGGACCCCTTTGGTTGTCATTTGCGGCAACCTTACATGACAACGGTACGTTGACGATATTCTACTTCCCCTTTTGTTGCCCTTCATGGCAAGATAATGCCCGCCAACATTCGACGAGAGTTTCTACTGCTTTACTTTGTGCCTGCCAAATCCTAACTTAGCCAGCAAAGTCGCAGGACTGCTCCCCAGTTCAGAACCTTTGAAGCATTATTGGCCGGGACCTCCAACCAGCTCGGGATTCTGACGATATAACGCTCCAGTTGGACAGAATTTGGCATGATATCCCTCAGGAGGACGTACAACAACTATCAATCAATGCCAGCCTGAAAAAGTGCTTGCATAAAGGCCAGGGGTGTGCCTAAGCGTTAATGACCTTCTAAATTTGTGAAACTCTTCTGTTCAATAAATTTTCCAATTCTTCTGAAAAAGCAACCTTTTTTTATGTAGATGTACATCAGTTCTACGGATTTTCGTTCCATTCAAATAATTCTTTCGCGACGCGGCGTTTTCTTTCTTTTTACGTAGAGTGTATGTAATAATAATAAACAACCACTCACTCAATGCAAGATCTGTAGCTAAAGGTTCGGGAGATGGTCAGTAGGTACGAAACTATCAATGAATCAGATCTGCGTAATAATTCGGAACAAGTACCGTGTTCAAAAACTACGAAATATCTTGAAGGAAGCGACAAAGAAAATGTAATTTGAAGAGCTGCTGCCACAGGTGCTGTGCTTTTTCTTTTCTAAAGATAAAAATCTCACGTTAGACACCTAATGAAGGAGTAGACGGTAGAATAGATTGCGTCATGTAATTTTGTCTTGTGAATAAATTATTCAGTAAGTATACAGACCAATTTAAAAAATTCGCGTGTCCGTTCAACATTTTACACGCCATCTATACCGCTTTTCATGGTTTAACAAAAATCTTAACACGTACTGAATGTATTCATCTCTTTATAGAACACTGATACAGACAAGGATTTGAATTATCGTCTTCCCAGTGCGTTAAACCTGCATCACTTTCATTTCCACTTAAGTGAATTCCGTATGCGGACCTCGAGAAAAAAAAAAAATCAGTAATTTCTGGAGCAAAACTTCGCTAGACATTTACCTCGAAGAAGTATATTCTCACTATTTCTTGGCAAAAGAAAGGTGCTCTACCGATTGGAATCACTGGCCGAGGCATGAAACCAAATAGAAACCATGCAGTATTTTTGAGTCCACACATTATTGTAAAGAAATTATTTGGACCATCCTCATAGGGCTCAGATACAGCAGGGTATAAATGAATTAGATATGATATATATCAACTCTTAACTACCGCTCCATCAGATTACTTTTTAAAATGGTGCTGCAGATACAGATTACCAGCGACGTAGACCCTGAATTGTCGAAAGCAGTGTATGAGTGTTGTGATGAAGCGGAAGAAGCGGGCTCTATGCTAAAGCACTCCTTTGCTGGAAGAATTTACATCCATTGCGGAATCGTCTTTTCACATCATCTTGCTATAACATTGTAGGATTCCTACACAGTAAACTATACAGTCGAAGCCTACTAATGCCCACCCTACACCATTGCCCTTTAAGTCCTAGCTAGCATGGATATGTCTAAACTAGACGTACATTCAGTTACAAACTTCTAGTTCAATTACGCTATATTCTGCTCGTCTGTGTTACCGCTATAAGGAGGTGGAAGAGGCTGGAAGACGAGGATCATCCTTTCCCGTTTCCCAAGCATCGATAGAGGAGCAGGAGCTTCTACAGCGCCCCGTCTACGAAAGTATCATTTAAGATGAATCAAATAGGTTAGCCGGGCGCTGTGGCTGAGCGGTTCTAGGAGCTTCAGTCCGGAAATGCGCTGCTGCTACGGTCGCAGTTTCGAATCCTGCCTCGGGCATGAATGTGTGTGATGTCCTTAGGTAAGTTAGGTTTACGTAGTTCTAAGTCTAGGGGACTGATGACTTCAGATGTTAAGTCCCATAGTGCTTAGAGCCATTTGAACCAAATAGGTTACTATTCGAGTCATAGGGATATATTGCATCAAATAGGTGCTTTCGTTATAGTATCACAAAAACGCACCCTTCAATGACGATCTAATTCGGATGTAGCAACGTCGAATTATGAACAAAATGATTTTTACTTAGAGTAGCAAATGTGAATCCGTTGACAGTGCATCACTGCAAATAAACATGTTGTATTAATCAATTGCGTAGCACTGGTCTGACCCCGGTATGTTGGCTGAGCCTTTTTAATCTGATACAACTGCAGCAGTTATATGCGTGCTTCAGGAAATGTACAAATACTTTTAAGTTGGATTATCAATAAATATTTTTTTAAAGAAGAAAGAGCTCTGCATTTATTCACTTCATATTTTTCACGACCTTTTTGCTTTTAGACTTCAGGTAAATATTTAACATATGTCAGGGGTAACATGTTTAGAAACTTCTTCTAAGCGACGCTAAAAATGGAAGAAATCTATGGCAGCCTGCTGCCATATTCCAGTGTGGGCTCTCTCAATACGATAAAATGCTAACGTCCAATACGTTTATTGATGTACACACCTCATGTGGGAAGCGAACTCTTTTCTCCATGCTCCATCCTAACAGAGAAGGAGGAGATTGGTGTTTAATGACCAGACGAAAGCGAGCTCATTAGAGACGGAGCACAAGCTCGGATTAGGGAAGGATGGAGAAGGAAAGTGACCATGCCCTTTCGAAGGAACCATCCCAGCATTTGCCTTAAGTGATTTAGGGAAAATGGAGAAACCAACTCAGGATGGCTGGATGTGGGTCTGAACCGTCCTCCTTCTGAATACGAATTCAGTAAGCTGACCACTGCGTTTCCCCGCTCGGTCCCAACCTGACAGACGTGAGCACATGTGCGATGTGTGCTCATTGTGGCAGTCGATGGGCAACAACGACCGTGGTCGCCTCGCTGCGATAAATTGCTTGCACAGCGTGTGGTCCAAGTCCTGAGATCAACCTACCAAAATCACGTGTAAGTGCACAGCTAGCAATAGTGTGAAAAAAGACGAATGACAATTTCTCACATATAAGTGCGAACAACTTCCTTTTGTAGGACGTCTCGAAACAATGGTTGTTGGTTGTTTGTTTGTGGGGAAGGAGACCAGACAGCGTGGTCATCCGTCTCATCCGATTAGGGAAGGATGGGGAAGGAAGTCGGCCGTGCCCTTTCAGAGGAACCATCCCGGCATTTGCCTGGAGCGATTTAGGGGAAATCACGGAAAACCTAAATCAGGACGGCCGGACGCGGGATTGAACCGTCGTCCTCCCGAATGCGAGTCCAGTGTCTAACCACTGCGCCACCTCGCTCGGTCGAAATAATGTAAATGTGCTATGCGCAAGTTAACGATTGCAACATCAGCGAAAACAGGATGGTACATGCATAGTGATGCTGGACCTAAATCATACGATATGAGCACGTCGTCTTCAGTCAGATAGTCATCGTCGACTGGCGCATTTGTTTGTCGAGTAACGAAAATACCAGTCACTGCTGTTTGATGAACAAACTACTGCTTTCGTCCGGGAACGTAAGTGTACATATTTATGTGTTTTCTTTTAAAAAATACTGCGGACTATACATATAAAATGATTTTTTCCCTTGGTGATCAGAATTCCCTCATACATATGTGTGAGCAAGACAGTAATATGAAATCAATACAGCTTGACGATGAATATACGGCTTTCCTAATGGGTAACTGGCAGGAAGGTGAACGTAAGTATTCCTATTTTACGTGTGTGTGCCTCAACTTTTTCTCCCACGTTTGCATGCAGTGCTTATGCACTCCTATGTTTTTGCATAGCTGCCGCAGAGTTAGTGGGGATCTCACTGATCATTGGGGAGCAGATACGTGAGTATTACTACTTAAATCTACCAATAATAGTTAACACTTGGATAAAGTGCTTATGGTGTGTGTTTTTATTTTAGAGCCAAGCTACCATAGGCCATGGTGCCATTCTTTAGCCAGAGTTGATCGTTGAGAAGTGGATGCACGACTAATACTACTTATTCTACTAATAATAATTTGCTCTTACATAGAGTGCTTACATTGTGTATTTTTTTTTTCTTTTGGCGCTCTTGATTACAACATAGCCATTAATGTAGGCGGTTCATTGAATGCGAAAATATCTGAATATCTACCCAATAATATCCCAAATGACAGAAATCAGATGTGGTTAAAACCACTTTCTGAAACACGACGGCCGGCCGCTGTGGCCGAGCTGTTCTAGGCGTTTCAGTCCTGAACCGCGCTGCTAATACTGCCGCAGGTTCGAATCCTGCCTCGGGCATGGATATGTGTGATGTCCTTAGTTTAGTCAGGTTTAAGTGGTTCTAAGTCTAGGGGACTGATGACCTCCGATGTTAAGTCCCATAGTGCTTAGAGCCATTTGAAATACGACGTAAGTATCAGGAATTGTATCTTTATTGGTGCATGTGTATATCTATTACATGTGTGTCTGCGTGATATTCACGGATCTCACTTCCTCCTTCGCAGAAGTACTGGAGTCGTCTGGAGGCAGACTGACCACACCACTGATGCCGATGTTCTCATCACCCCAGAGTGGACCCTCGAACTGGTGTCTGCAAGCACCACAACATGGGTCATCACGCTGACTGTAGCCACCATTTGTTAACCCTATTGCCACAATCCAGGCTGATGATGTGCCCATAATCATCATCATCCTCACCCCAGCCTGGATCGTCGAAATGTTTGCCACAAGCACAAAGGCCCAGAGCATCGACTCAGAAGTTTTCCTGCGGTCACCACCACATCCAGCACCATCACCCCATCCTGGAACATCACATTTATGGTGTTTACTTGTGAAAGATCACTATGATAACGTCCTGGGTCTATTAGCAGTAGGAGTGATGAAGCTCATCTTGTTAATGGAAACTAAGTAAGTCATCCAGCTGCATTAAACCACTCTTTGATTACCAATGCTTCCAGGGATAGGAACCTGCAATCCCATATTTGTAACACCAATGTGTGGTGTTGAGATCCTAGAAACCATGAACAAACAGCAGTAACCCACCATCAGATGCAAGGAATTACTCAACAGTGAGCTGTCGCATCCTCCCCCCCCCCCCTCAAAAAAAAAAGGTGTACTGCCAGAGAGACAAGAATCGCCTAAATTTATGAGGAAAGGGGATGTGATATCGTGTGGTGAGCCATTTGCAAATATGATTTATTGAGAGTATCATACTGAGCAATTTTTCTGAATAGTAGAAAAGAGGGTCTTGTAAGGCATTCGATTTATACGCCCATGTTTTAATTCCAGTTAACGTTGGGTCCAATTTCAACCCTCTTCCTCCAGATATTGCCGCTAAACAGGCATAAATTTATTTCCAGAATTTAGATGAGCAAGATGAATACTGCTTCGCTTGGTCACTTGTGGTTTGCGACATAAACTACCCAAAACATGCTTATCTCACGGACACATACAATAAATATATTGTTTGCGGGCATTGTAACTTTGAAGGCACCTGGTTCCCTGTCAAAACATCACAACCACAAACTTACCGAAATTTGCTTCACATTTATGGTCTGAAAAAAATGTGCAAGGAGATGTGAAGCGTAGTCCGACACCTCCACATTTACAAAGTAGGCTGTCAGCGTCCCAGACACGTAGGTTTATTGCTATTTTTCAAAGATGAGGTGCATCACTGTGTGTGGATCAAGAACATGTCCCATCAATCGTCGAAACTTCATGGGACAACTCATTTTTGCCATAGTTGCCTCAACTCCTTCACTTCAACTCCAAGACCTTCACTTCAAAACATATCTAAATATTGCTCCAGTCAGAGACCAACACATATGGAAATGTCCACTAAGGATAAAAGTACATGTCCACCACGAGAAACGCTGTCCCTTTGTTGTATACACTGACTGAGTGATTACTTGTTCCCACTGCGGTTTGGGACGTCTCCACACACATCTTCGGGCTGGAATCTGATTGACTGGGGTACATTTGTCTTCAGTGATGAGTCCCACTTCGAACTGAGCGCAGGTGACCAGCGAAGACGTATCTGGAGGCGCCCTGGGCAGCTGTTAGATACCATGCTATCGCCCGCCATGCAGCCCGGCAACCAGATGTGATCTGGTGTGCCATTTCTTTTCGTAGCAGGACCTCTTTGGTTGCCGCCCATGGCGTCATTACAGCACAGAGGTACGTCGACAACATGCTATGTCCCGTATTGTTTCCCTTCATGGCAAGCCAACCAAGGGTTACATTTCATCAAGATAATGACCGCCTGCATAACGTGAGAGCCTCTACTGCCTGTCTTTGTGCTTGCCAAACTCTGCCTTGGCCAGCAGGATCTCAGAGTCCCTCCCCAGTGGAGAACGTTCTGATCAGGGCAGACACCTCTAATCAGCTCGGGATTTTGTACAGAATTTCGACGATATCTCTCAAGAGGACATCCCGTAACTCTGCCAATGAGTGGCAAACTGAATAACTGCTTGCATAAGGGCCAGAGATGGATCAACAAATTGTTGAATTGCTCAATTTGTGAAGATCTTTCTCTTGAATTTTTCTAAAACTGATCATTTGTTTGTCTGTACAATACATTTACTGATTTACTGCTGTCTGTTACATTTGGATAATTATTTTTTGGTGCTTCTTTTTTGTCTTGAAGAGTTTATATATACTTACTCGGTTTTTACAGAAAAGGTTTTCAAATGCATAACTTAGTGTGAGATGAACATAGCCATTTATACGGTGTTTTAACTGTTTTATATTTACTGCTGCTACTGCTGCTGTGGTTGTGCTACAACATAGTCAGAGAACATCACGTATGAGAGGTCAGAAAGACGTCCTTGCTGTTACTGTGGTTCAGGCAGGAACTTCTGCGTGTCCTCATCTGTAACAATAAAAACTAAAACCTAGATATAAATGTCATTAATTTATTACCAAACTACAGAGCATCTGTAAAATTTATATACAGGGTGATTCAAAAAGAATACCACAACTTTAAAAATGTGTATTTAATGAAAGAAACATAATATAACCTTCTGCTATACATCATTACAAAGAGTATTTAAAAAGGTTTTTTTTCACTCAAAAACAAGTTCAGAGATGTTCAATATGGCCCCCTCCAGACACTCGAGCAATATCAACCCGATACTCCAACTCGTTCCACACTCTCTGTAGCATATCAGGCGTAACAGTTTGGATAGCTGCTGTTATTTCTCGTCTCAAATCATCAATGGTGGCTGGGAGAGGTGGCCGAAACACCATATCCTTAACATACCCCCATAAGAAAAAATCGCAGGGGGTAAGATCAGGGCTTCTTGGAGGCCAGTGATGAAGTGCTCTGTCACGGGCTGCCTGGCGGCCGATCCATCGCCTCGGGTAGTTGACGTTCAGGTAGTTACGGAGAGATAAGTGCCAATGTGGTTGATTGTGGAATTTGCAGCTCTCTGCTAGCTCTGCGAGTCGATTTTCCTGGGCTGTGAACAAATGCTTGCTGGATGCGTGCTACATTTTCATCACTCGTTCTCGGCAGTCCAGAACTTTTCCCTTTGCACAAACACCCATTCTCTGTAAACTGTTTATACCAACGTTTAATACACCACCTATCAGGAGGTTTAACACCATACTTCGTTCGAAATGCACGCTGAACAACTGTCGTCGATTCACTTCTGCCGTACTCAATAACACAAAAGCTTTCTGTTGAGCGGTCGCCATCTTAGCATCAACTGACGCTGACGTCTAGTCAACAGCGCCTCAAGCGAACAAATGTACAACTAAGTGAAACTTTATAGCTCCCTTAATTCGCCGACAGATAGTGCTTAGCTCTGCCTTTTGTCGTTACAGAGTTTTAAATTCCTAAAGTTGTGGTTTTTTTCTTTAATCACCCTGTACTTCGAAGCAGTATAACGTTAGCACCACGTTGGAATGCTGTGACGCACGCACGCTAAATAACCATATTGTTGTATAAAAAAATAAAGAAATAAAGAGAAATGCTTACTGGTAAGCTTCTTTCTCCCAGGTAGTCGCTAATGCTGCTGCCACTGCTGCTGGCGACGCTTGATACTAGGCAGACGTACAGATGGTAAATGAAACACTCGCACAGCCTAACTACAAAAATTAAAATTGCTTTGAAAGATAGGGGCTGAGTTTGCACACCTTTGGCCACTCTGTGTTTTCACGAATCATGTGGCGCCATTGGTCACAGGGGAGAGGAGGAGGGGCGAATTCCGAAAATCATGTCATTGCCCCATCGCCAGATGCTGGCAGCAATGATTCCGGAAAAAAATCTGAATATGATGTCAGTAGTTCCAGAAATGCTGATGCTGATGTCAGCGAATTCCTGGCCTGCACGCCAACTGATCCTCTGCTAATGTTGGAACCAAAACCGTTGACGAATAACAAGTGGGATATGTTACAGGAAACAGGGTGCACCACAGCCTTAGCAAAAACAGTACTAGTACACATATTACACTGTCAGAGGCGTCAGAACAACTTTCGCGATTCGGTCTTTTTCCAGACAGGTGTCCCCTACCTCAGACTGATACATTTACAATTCTCCATCACACCTGAATGTTTGTAATATCATCATGAAATTCTCTGCCGAAAGAGTGTTTAGAATCAGGCCTTTGATCAAAGAAACATGAACTATAGATGTCATGAAGGTGATGCTGTTTGTAAATAAGAACTCAGCTGATGCTTTGAGATATTCATAGATTGCTATCAAATTACAGGTTTCACACTACATAATTCCGACAACGGGTGAAGTAGACTGAAGGTTAAATACAGGGTGTTGAAAAATCCAATGCCCAAACTGACAAATATGATGGCAGAGACAACAAATACATTTTGTTAAGCAGCCAGGTGTCGGAAATGTATATTGGGTGAGTATGGAGTTTACTGCATGTGACTGACAATAAAACGAAGTTAAACTCGTTTCAGTCCATTATCGTACTCACGAATTTTACAATAAATGATTACCGTTAACTACAGCGCAAGACATCCCTTGTCCGATGAAAAATGATTAGCCTGTAATATATGTTTGTAACCGCTGCAAAAAGTGTTGCAATAAATTCCTCCTCTGAGTCGACAGGGGTAAAAGACACTTAGGTTTACATGCAGCTCCAGAGGAAGAATTATAATGGGATGATGTCCAGCGATTTGCAGGTCTATGTGCAGGTCATCCCTGAACGATCCGCCGGCCGAAGTGGCCGTGCGGTTAAAGGCGCTGCAGTCTGGAACCGCAAGACCGCTACGGTCGCAGGTTCGAATCCTGCCTCGGGCATGGATGTTTGTGATGTCCTTAGGTTAGTTAGGTTTAACTAGTTCTAAGTTCAAGGGGACTAATGACCTTAGCAGTTGAGTCCCGTAGTGCTCAGAGCCATTTGAACCTGAACGATCCACCGACTGCCGAAAGAACGGATTAATGCTCCGAAGTGCGACAGGCCCCGTCATGCTGGAACCACACCCTCGCTTTGATAAGCAAGAATACTTCCTACAATAACATCGGTAGGTACTCTTTCAAGAACAGCCTGCATATTAACTGAAACTAATTAGTAGATTAAAACTGTGTGCCGGACCGAGACTCGAACCCGGGACCTTTGCCTTTTGCGGGCAAGTGCTCTACCATCTGAGCTACCCAAGCACGACTCACGCCCCGTCCTCACAGCTTTACTTCCGCCAGTACCTCGTCTCCTACTTTCCAAACTTCACAGAAGCTCTCCTGCGAACCTTGCAAACTAGCACTCCTGGAAGAAAGAAGAGCTTCTGTGAAGTTTGGAAAGTAGGAGACGAGGTACTGGCGGAAGTAAAGCTGTGAGGACGGGGCCTGATTCGTGCTTGCGTAGCTGAGATGGTAGAGCACTTGCCCGCGAAAGGCAAAGGTCCCGGGTTCGAGTCTCGGTCCGGCACATTGTTTTAATCTGCCAGGAAGTTTCGTATCAGCGCACACTCCGCTGGAGAGTGAAAATCTCATTCTGCATATTAACTACCTGATTTCAAGAGGCAATATGTTCCTAAGCAGGTAGTCGTCTACTATACCGGTTCGCATATTTACTGCAAATTATCTCTGAAGACCTCGCATAACTATTGTACGTGGATTTTCATCAGATACCTTTCCGAGCAAATCGAGCCGCGTCTGTAAACAAAACGGCTTTAGAAACTTCATTAGCCTGTTTCAGTCCATTATCGTTCTCACGAATTTTACAATAAATGATAACCGTTAACTACAGCGCAGGACATCCCTTGTCCGATGAAAAATCGGAGGGCTATGCGAGAGGCGTTCAATGAATTCGAACGTAAAGTTCTATGTACTGACTTGGCAGAAAATCCTAAGAAATTTTGGTCTTATGTCAAAGCGGTAGGTGGGTCAAAACAAAATGTCCAGACACTCTGTGACCAAAATGGTACTGAAACAGAGGATGACAGACTAAAGGCCGAAATACTAAATGTCTTTTTCCAAAGTTGTTTCACAGAGGAAGATTGCACTGTAGTTCCTTCTCTAGATTGTCGCACAGATGACAAAATGGTAGATATCGAAATAGACGACAGAGGGATAGAGAAACAATTAAAATCGCTCAAAAGAGGAAAGGCCTCTGGACCTGATGGGATACCAGTTCAATTTTACACAGAGTACGAGAAGGAACTTGCCCCCCTTCTTGCAGCGGTGTACCGTAGGTCTCTAGAATAGCGTAGCGTTCCAAAGGATTGGAAAAGGGCACAGGTCATCCCCCTTTTCAAGAAGGGACGTCGAGCAGATGTACAGAACTACATACCTATTATCTCTAACGTCGATCAGTTGTAGAATTTTGGAACACGTATTGTGTTCGAGTATAATGACTTTTCTAGAGACAAGGTATCTACTCTGTAGGAATCAGCATGGGTTTCGAAAAAGACGGTCATGTGAAACCCAGCTCGCGCTATTCGTCCACGAGACTCAGAGGGCCATAGACACGGGTTCACAGGTAGATGCCGTGTTTCTTGACTTCCGCAAGGCGTTCGATACAGTTGCCCACAGTCGTTTAATGAACAAAGTAAGAGCGTATGGACTATCAGACCAATTGTGTGATTGGATTGAGGAGCTCCTAGATAACAGGACGCAGCATGTCATTCTCAATGGAGAGAAGTCTTCCGAAGTAAGAATGATTTCAGGTGTGCCGCAGGGGAGTGTCATAGGACCGTTGCTATTCACAATATACTTAAATGACCTTGTGGATGACATCGGAAGTTCACTGAGGCTTTTTGCAGATGATGCTGTGGTGTATCGAGAGGTTGTAACAATGGAAAATTGTACTGAAATGCAGGAGGATCTGCAGCGAATTGACGCATGGTGCAGGGAATGGCAATTGAATCTCAATGTAGACAAGTGTAATGTGCTGCGAATACACAGAAAGATAGATCCTTTATCATTTAGCTACAAAATAGCAGGTCAGCAACTGGAAGCAGTTAATACCATAAATAACTGGGAGTACGCATTAGGAGTGATTTAAAATGGAATGATCATATAATGTTGATCGTCGGTAAAGCAGATGCCAGACTGAGATTCATTGGAAGAATCCTAGGGAAATGCAATCCGAAAACAAAGGAAGTAGGTTACAGTACGCTTGTTCGCCCACTGCTTGAATACTGCTCAGCAGTGTGGGATCCGTACCAGATAGGGTTGATAGAAGATATAGAGAAGATCCAACGGAGAGCAGCGCGCTTCGTTACTGGATCATTTAGTAATCGCGAAAGCGTTACGGAGATGATAGATAAACTCCAGTGGAAGACTCTGCAGGAGAGACGCTCAGTAGCTCGGTACGGGCTTTTGTCAAAGTTTCGAGAACATACCTTCACCGAAGAGTCAAGCAGTATATTGCTCCCTCCTACGTATATTTCGCGAAGAGACCATGAGGATAAAATCAGAGAGATTAGAGCCCACACAGAGGCATACCGACAATCCTTCTTTCCACGAACAATACGAGACTGGAATAGAAGGGAGAACTGATAGAGGTACTCAAGGTACCCTCCGCCACACACCGTCAGGTGGCTTGCGGAGTATGGATGTAGATGTAGATGTAGATGGAGAAACCAGCAAATAAGTCAGCCCAGGACTTGTACTCTGGTAAGAATGAAAGGCTAAAGTTGCTGTTCGCACTACACATTCCGTGAACACCAAACTCATAGGCTGTTGCCCGTGTACTTGCGCGGGCCATTTCTCAAAGTGTAGCAGCATGTCTTCTTCAGAAGTAGGCGCATGTACCGTCGTGGTTTGCCTGCACTGTACCTGCATACCATCAATGTGACAGTATCTCCCAGTCAGTCGTGCTTACCAGTAAATGTACGATCATGTGGACGTCTTCCTGCAGCCAGACTTCCGCCGTTTATTCGTTGAAATCTTCGAGCAGTGATTTCAGCTGCAGCACAAAGAAGTTGCATATCTTTCGCTTCTCTTCATGCGTAGCGCTCCATGTTACATACTGCGACCGATAAACTGGGACTACAGCACTACATGCTGTTTATTGGATCCATGTGAAGTCACAACGCCGCCTGTGCATATCATCTTATGCGTAACGACGATTGAAGAAGTTACTTTTTATATCTCCTTCGCCATGGTCGTACTTACTCATTCTTAATGCTCGCTCAATTTGCGTTTCCAACGCCTGCATGTTTAACGAAATGTATGTACTGGTCGAGGGGCATGAAAGGGAAGCATGGAAGGGGCATGAAAGGAAAGCAGTGGTTGGGAAGGGAGTGAGACAGGGTTGTAGCCTCTCCCCGATGTTATTCAATCTGTATATTGAGCAAGCAGTAAAGGAAACAAAAGAAAAATTCGGAGTAGGTATTAAAATTCATGGAGAAGAAGTAAAAACTTTGAGGTTTGCCGATGACATTGTAATGCTGTCAGAGACAGCAAAGGACTTGGAAGAGCAGTTGAACGGAATGGACAGTGTCTTGAAAGGAGGGTATAAGATGAACATCAACAAAAGCAAAACGAGGATAATGGAATGTAGTCAAATTAAATCGGGTGATGCTGAGGGGATTAGATTAGGAAACGAGACACTTAAAGTAGTAAAGGAGTTTTGCTATTTAGGGAGTAAAATAACTGATGATGGTCGAAGTAGAGAGGATATAAAATGTAGACTGGCAATGACAAGGAAATCGTTTCTGAAGAAGAGAAATTTGTTAACATCGAGTATAGATTTAAGTGTCAGGAAGTCGTTTCTGAAAGTATTTGTATGGAGTGTAGCCATGTATGGAAGTGAAACATGGACGATAACCAGTTTGGACAAGAAGAGAATAGAAGCTTTCGAAATGTGGTGCTACAGAAGAATGCTGAAGATAAGGTGGGTAGATCACGTAACTAATGAGGAGGTATTGAATAGGATTGTGGAGAAGAGAAGTTTGTGGCACAACTTGACTAGAAGAAGGGATCGGTTGGTAGGACATGTTTTGAGGCATCAAGGGATTACAAATTTAGCATTGGAGGGCAGCGTGGGGGGTAAAAATCATAGAGGGAGACCAAGAGATGAATACACTAAGCAGATTCAGAAGGATGTAGGTTGCAGTAGGTACTGGGAGATGAAGAAGCTTGCACAGGATAGAGTAGCATGGAGAGCTGCATCAAACTAGTCTCAGGACTGAAGACCACAACAACAACATGTACTGGTGGCTGGGTTTAATATCTGTCAGGTTGGGCATTACATTTTTGAAAACCATTTATAGTTTCACAAAACATAATGACAGTAGAACACTATCCAGAGAGTCAAGGTCGTTTCTCTAATTTCCAAAGTATGTACATAAGTCATTTTTTTACAAAAAATCACAAGGAAAGTAGGTAGGAGAGGGGAGGGAGAATAACCATATTAACCCGTAGCTTTATTCTTAAATGTGCTGGTTACTGCCATCCATTGATAGTATGGAAAATATGAACCAAGTACGTATTCTATAGATATAAGGGCAGAACGAAAAGTTTCCATTCGAAGGCCATACAGTCCAAAATCAGTATGCCAATCAGGCAAAATCGCCCAGCGCACTAAGGCAACCATCGACAGCAGCACCAGGTGGAATGTATCCGTTTGGTAAAATAACGTGTCACGCCGCGTGAAGAACTCTGTAACTTTCTGCTGCACTTCATGTCCTATAGGAACCGTAGACCTTTCAAAGTCTTTTTTAAGGGACTGAAGGCGTGATGATAGCGTGAGGAGACGTCGAGACTATGGGGTGGGTGCTCGAATGTCCCACACTTGAGTGGGCATTTGCGATACAAGGATGTTCGTTATCATGAATCAGTAGCATTCCTTGTCACAGCTGGTTTTCGACAGACATATTGCCCCATACACGTTCCTCATTTTCTGATGGATGTCTACCGGTGTTTGCCCTTAGCAACCAAGAATAAACTAATAGAACGTTGGACGAATTTGGTAACAACATCGCCATACCTCACGTCTCCCCATTTACCGCACCCTCATTGGAACAACGCAAATGGCATACTACTCCTTTGCCTAGATGTCGATGCTTATATACACGCATTGGAGTCGCGATACACTGCTTATACGTTGCAGCAACGCCCTCGATCAGAAAACTTTTGATCGCTCCTTGTATTAAGGCAGTATCGGGAAGAGCTAAGAACACAAAATCCCTTTATATGTGGAGTGTATTCGCAACTGCGAATATGGACTACCATCAGCCGTATAATGAAATGACGACAACGGAAATTTGTGACGGACTGGGGCTCTAATGCGGATTTTCCGCTTATAGCGAGCAGTCATCTTACGATTACATTTGGCTATCCAAGCACGACGCGCACGACTCAGGCCAAACCCAAACTTGCACATGTCGTCATCCAAGTGTCTACAGGCTGTTCTCGTGCATCCATTATGTACACATATCAAAAAAAGTTTTGCATCACCCCAGTTACCAGAACTCCTGAAGATAGACGTTGACTGTGGATATAGTACCACAGATACAGTCTCTTTGACTGTTCAGGGATATCACTAAACCCGCCCAAAAATGTAAACAACTGCATGAGCAGCGCCTATTAGATGGAGGGACTACGACAGCTGATCAGTTCCAGTCATTTCACCAGGAAGGAGGTACACGGATTCTCTTACCTGTAGTTCAATTGTGCCTAGGCGGTCAGTACCGCAGTTTGATCGCGTCCGCGTTGCTACTATGTGCCACGAAGGGTTCTCAACAAGGGAAGTGTCCAGACGTCTTGGAGTAAACCAAAGCGATGTTGTACGGACATGGAGGAGTTACAGGGAGACATTAACTGTCGATGACATGCCTCGCGCAGGCCGCCCAAGGGCTACTACTGCCGTGGATGACGGCTACCTACGGATTATGGCTCGGAGGAACCCTGACAGAAACGCCACCGTGTTGAATAATGCTTTTTGTGTAGTTACAGGACGTCTTTTTACGACTCAAACAGTGCGCAATAGGGTGTATGATGCGAAACTTTACTCCAGACGTCCATGGCGAGGTCCATCATTGCAACCACGGGACCATGGAGGGCGGTACAGACGGGCCCAACAACATGTCGAATGGACCGCTCAGGATTGGCATCACGTTTTCTTCATCGATTAGTGTCGCATATGTCTTTAACCAGACAATCGTCGGAGATGGGATTGGAGGCAACCCAGTCGGACTAAACGCCTTAGACACACTGTCCAGCGAGAGCAGCATGGTGGAGCTTCCCTGCTATTTTGGGGTGGTATTACGTGGGGCCGACTTACGCCGATGGTTGTCATGGAAGGTGCCGTAACAGTTGTACAATACGCGAATGCCATCCTCCGACCGATAGTGCAACCATATTGGCAGCATCGTCTTCATGGGCGACAATTCGCGCCCCCATCGTGCGCATCTTGTGAATGACTTGCTTCAAGATAACGACATCGCTCGACTAGAGTGGCCAGCATGTTCTCCAGACATAAACCGTATCGAACATGTCTGGGATAGATTGAAAAGGGCTGTTTATGGACGACGTGAGCCACCAACCACTCTGCGGGATCTACGCCGTCTCGCCATTGCGGAGTGGGACAATATGGACTAACAGTACCTTGAGGAACTTGTGAATAGTATGCCACGACGAATACAGGCATGCATCAACGCAAGAGAACGGGCTACTGGGTGTTAGAGATAACGGTGTGTTCAGCAATATGGACCACCACCTCTGAAGGTCTCGCTGTATTGTGGTACATCATGCAGTGTGTGATTTTCATGAGCAAAAAAAGGGGCGGATTTGATGTTTATGCTGATTTCTGTTCCAATTTTCTGTACAGGTCTCAGAACTCTCGGAACCGAGGTGATGGAAAACTTTATTTGTTGTGTGTCTGTTCCTGTACAGAGGAGACGTTTTACTTGAAAGTTGTTTGTCCGGTATCGGCTGATAAATACGACTGCAGTGACTGTGTTATTCCCAGTATGGCAATATACATCATGAGTGTACGAGAACAGGTCATAGACACAGTCTGCCTTAGACAGTGCTGCGGCTCGGACGTCCTTATATGTCCCTGCCGCGGAAGTTTTCATGCGAGATGTTTGTTACCTTTCTGGCGTATTCGAAGGTTTTGAGATAGCCGATATAGAAAGGCACATGCATACCGAAAGCCAAACGAATATGCGCGACCGAAAGCCTATGAAATTGAATGGATACAGTGTGTGACAAAATCATTCGAGATATAAATATGGTCTCAAATTTCGTCACTCCGACGGACATGGAGAGGTAACTGTTGATCATGGGCCCGAGGCTAACACTCTATTCCTGTAGAAAAAAGTAAAGTTACGAAAGCCCAAAAATCAGAAGCTAGATGGATTAATAGACGACGACATGGCACGGATCTAGAACAACAAATGGTTAAAAAGTTGAAAACTGATCTTAGATTTTGTACCAGGAATGTTCGATCTTTATATAGCTCAGGCTTTGCAAAGAAATTATTAGACCAGCAGGGGAAGCTCAAGGAGAGCTTTATTGCCATCCAATAAATGCTATGGACAGGGAATGGGGTATTAGAAGAGAAAGTGGGTACTGTGTTCTATAGCTGTGATGATAACAGACAGAGTTTGGTAGAGATTTCCTTGTTCTTAAAGATGTGAAACATTCGGAAATGAATTTTACACCCATGAATCCAAGGCTATGAGTAATTAGAATTAAAGGGAGATTCTTTAATTATATTATAATTAATGGACATGCACCAACAGAAGAATCTATTGAAGACCTAAAAGATGATTTATATGATGCCTTTGAATGTCAAAGGAATGACATCAAGATCGTGCTAGATGATTTTAATGTAACTTCGAAGATGAGACATGTTTCAACCTTTAATTGGAGCCCATAGTAGACATAGGTCCACTAATGGTAATCGAATAACACTGATCATCTTCACAGCCTCCCGCAATATGATAGTGACATCTACCAGGTTTCCCCATAAGGAGACACACAAGGGCACATGGAAGTCAACTGATGGTGGAATCATCAATCAAATTGATCGTGTACTAATAGACCAGAGGCATAAATCTTACTTGTTGGATGTTCGAACATTTCGCGTCCCTAACGTGGATTCAGATCATTTTCTTGTAATGGCCAAGGTAAGAGCAAGGATATAAAATGCTCGGAAAAAAAGATATGCTAGGAAAGAACGGTACAATATTGCAGCTCTGCAAGTAACAGAATTTACGAATTGTACTGTGTGAAAGTTTCCCAGGCGCTAGAACAAGAACAAGGAACAGTGCGAGACAGTAAAGACATAGAGCAAAAATGGCTGACTATAAAAAGAGCTATATATATTTCAGCTAAGGAAACACTGGGGATGGAGAGAAAATCAATTAGGTTGGTTGTTTGGTTGGTTTAAAAGGGGGGGGGGGGAGGGGGTAAGGGACCAAACTGCTTGGTCATCGGTCCAATCAATAAGGCTTGTAACACCATAGCTCTATTGCTCTACTGATTTATTTTGCTTTTGTTTCATTTAATGTTACATCATTGAGCTTCTGTAAGTATGTTTGATAAAATAGAGAACACAAAATTGTATACTCCTTTCTCTGTTAAAACTTTGATGTCATGATTTGATTGTATGCTGTGTAGCGTATCTGTCATTCAAATTCTTTGTACCATTTGGAGGGAACAGAACTTACTCTATATAATTATAATTTTGTGTGAATAATTTTTGGTAGAAATGTCAAAATGTACAAATATTCTGTCTTTTTTAAAATGTATGTTTGCTGTTATGTAAATTGCTGATCCTCACTTAGGGTTCTTAGTTAGCTTGTATGTAAACGGTGTAGTGGTTCCCCTCGGGAACGGAACTGTGTAGCGCGCGCAAGTTGTGGTTGGCCTAGGTAGAAAAGGTGGAATAAGAGTCAGTCGGGGACGAGCACGAGTCGGGGACGAGCTACCAAACTGTGAACTGCCATGCAAAAGTTGTATAGTGCTGGTTCCGAGAGAGGCTTTTTCTGCTACTTTCCAATGCCTCAGATGGATGGATAAATAGCTGGAACGATTCTGGATTTGGTATTCATCATCGCCACCAAGAAGGGCCAGAGTCCAGCAGTTCTGCTTGCGAATCCACCTACCAACATGCAGTTGCCACCACGTTGCGCAATCACTGTAACGTAATACTATAATGATGTACAGTGAAGGATCAGCTTACTGGATGTTTTAGTGTGCACAAATATAAGGTAATTTATACCTGAATTTATGTACCTACCTTAATTTTTTCCTAATCATAACACCTCTCAGGTTCCTTTCCGTTTGAACTAAAGTTAATTACCGAGTGTCCCTACTGAAAGAACATTTATGACCAATGTTATGCTAATTAATGCCTCTTGAACATAGTAAAGAGAAAGTTAAAGTTAATGTGGCAAGAGAGTGAGTTAAAGTTAATGATGCTTGCTGAAAATAATTTTCCTAGTAAAACTGCTTATTAATGTGTTGTTGCCAACTTCAAAGTAAAAGTTCTTAAGACTGAGGCTTATAAAGTTTTGCTTAGTAAATGATCACATTACTGCCTGTTGTAAATCGCAGAAGGTGAGTCAGTATCTTACATATATGTTAATTTTGTGTCTCACTGTAGTAAACGTGGAAAACTGCAATAGTAGGAAATTATTTGTTCATGATTGCTAAGTGTTTATCTCTCTTGTGTATTGGAAGTGCATATTAATAGTATAACTGGATCCACAGTTTGTATATTGTGTTAATGCTGACAAGGGAACCTCCCCATCGCACCCCCCTCAGATTTAGTTATAAGTTGGCACATTGGATAGGCCTTGAAAAACTGAACACAGATCAATCTAGAAAACAGGAAGAAGTTGTGTGGAACTATGAAAAAAAAAAAAAAAGCAAAATATACAAACTGAGTAGTCCATGTGCAACATAAGCAACATCAAGGATACCTTTGTTGCAGGAGCGCTGTGGTCTCGTGGTTAAGTCGGCTTTCAGCCGTGATACCGTGCGGACGGGCTCGGCGCGCCGGGCAGTGCTCCGCAGGTGTTGTTGTTTACCCGCTAGCGCGCGGTCGCGTCGTTGTCTTGCCGTATAGTACCTGTACCAACCCGACATGGCGTTCTCATATCGAAAAGCTACAATCAAACTATCGTTCAACGCATCGTACACGAGACCGAAGGCCCATGAAATTGAACGGTTTCTACGAGACATCATGCACATCGAACCACAAGAACTGATAGGAATTCATCTGTCTATTGTAACCAGCACAGTGTACTCAAACTGATTGACGAAGCGGCCTGCGACAGATTACTCCAACGATCTGCAAACGGCTTTCGCTTCTGTCACGCAGACGGTAACGTGAGCGTGGTAGGAGTTGACCATGCTGGTCTGGGGGTGCGTACCATGCGCATCTTGGAACTGCCGTTCGAAGTTCCTCCCAACCTAGTCGTTGATGCGCTGCTGCCATACGGCACAGTTCTGAGCCACACAGAGGAGAAATGGAACACATTCGAAGCGTACCCTGTCCTTAACGGGGTACGACAAGTGCGCATAGAACTTAAGAAGCACGTTCCATCGTATGTTTTCGTTGGTGGCTGCCGCGCAATTGTTATATATGATGGACAACCGAGGACCTGCTCGGGCTGCGGCCAGGAGGGCCACGTTAGAACTGAGTGTCTGCAGCGCCGCCTCGTTCAGGTGCCCCGCAATGACCTTCCCCAACGATCCACTATGACCTCTCTCCCGCTAACATATGTGGAGGCGGCACGACTTGATGTGATGGATGATCAAAATCTGCTACCTCCTCAAGTCGCTGCCAGCTCCGTTGGAGAGTCAGCGCCGTCGACGACGCCGCAGCCCAACGGTGCAGAGGTTCCTACAGCCTCCGCCCACCGCAGCGTCGTGGGCACCCAGCCACCGTCACTGTCGGGATCAGACACAGGGGTTCCTAGCGACCGAGACTGTGTCGAGCCCCGCACTCCAGTGGATGTCGAATCTCGGACCCGAAAGCAAAAATCACCCAAGCGACACAAGAAGAGGCGATTGTCAGCTGACGAACAGGACAGGAATGTGAAGCCGGCGGAAGACATCGACTTCGTTGACTCGCCCACAATTGCAACGGACTCCAGTGGCATCATTCACCAGAAGGTGCCTGAAGACAAGGAACACTCTCCTAAATCTGGTGGCCCAGAAAACGAGGCGCACTGCGTCGACTCCCAAAATGTGGGCTCCTGTGAAAGCGTCCAGCCCCCAATGACATCACAATCGTCTCTTGGTGATTGGGCAGACGATATGGAGGCAGATGATGCACAGCAAACATCAATATCTCCACCAGAGCCCGTGGCTGACATTGAGCCCGGAGGGCTCTGCCAGTCAGGGACTCCTACGGCACAGTAATGCACAGGATGCAGATGGATGGCTGTGTGGTGTGTGGTGTGTGAGATCACTGTGGGATTGCACCGGCACACTGCCTCCGCCACTTGATATGTCTCAGTCATACCGTGTGGGAACAGTCAACGTAAATGGTGTCCACTCCACTGTCATGACCCGCATGTTACACGATATGATCAGAGCGGCAGACTTGGACATTGCCCTTCTCCAGGAGGTCCGTCCCGAGCTGTGTTTAGACCTATATGGCTACACCACGTACAGCCTACCCGTAGGTGATGGCGCAGGAGGAACGGCCATCCTTCTCCGAGATGGCATAGACGCGACAGACGCGACGTACTTGCCGAACGGGCGAGGCATCGCACTCACACTTGGCGCAGTGCGCCTCATTAACGTCTACGCTCCCTCCGGTAATTCGCACCGTGGTGACAGGCATGTCTTCTATTCGGAGGAGTTGGCCCCACTTTTGCAAGGAAATATGGACCATTACATAGTGGGCGGCGATTTTAACAGTGTTCTGCGGCCCGAGGACCAGATACCGCATTACGTCCCATGCCCGGCTCTACAAGCATTAATACGTGACCTCGCGCTCCACGACACATCGCTCTTACATCATGGGACCCAAAGTGGATATACGCACTTTACCAGCCATTCTGCCAGTCGTCTGGACCGGATATACGTATCGCGTGCCCTCCGCACAGCAACCCGTGATGCAGAACTCTGGCCGACGGCTTCACGGACCATCTCGCGTACATCTGCACTGTCACCTTGCCCCGACAACTCACAAGACGCAGCAGGGGCCCGTGGACGCTGAACGTCTCCCTCCTTCGCGAGGAAGCGTGTCGGCGAGCAGTCACTGACACGTGGCGTCGATGTATCAGGCGCCTGCCTATGTATGCTTCCACGTTACTGTGGTGGCTGGGATGTGTCAAACCTGCCCTCCGAAAGACCTTGATGGCCTACGGGCGTGACAGATCGAACTGGCAAAGGGCAACATCGGAATTTTACTATACAGCGTTACGTGAGCTGGCGACGCAACCGTCGTCTCCCGAACGTCAGATGTCCGTACAGCGCATCAAAGCTCGTCTACTTCGCATCAGGACAGAGCAGCTAGACGGTGTCCGCATCCGTGCGCGAGTGCAAGACTGTATCCCCAACGAAACAGCGTCAGTGTATCACATTGTGCGCGAGAGGCGCCACCGCAAACGTCAGCTCATTACGGCGGTAAACACGGAGGACGGCGGCCGCGCAGTGACACAAACGGACATCGCGCACACGTTCGCCAGACACTATGGGACCTTGTACATGGAAGATCCGCGAAATGTACGTGATTATGACGAGCTGTTGCACTATTTTCCCGCCCCTCGGGACGTGGCACCCGATGATAGTCTGCTGTTGCCCATTACACCCGACGAGCTGACATCGGCCTTGGCACGTGGAGCACCGAACAAGTCGCCTGGACCGGACGGTTTACCCTTGGAATTCTACCGCACTTTTTACCACCTTATGGGTGACAAGTGGGTCCAAATGTTTCAAGACCTGATCCGCCCTGATTTCACTGTCCCCACGGAATTCACAGAAGGCATCTTGATCCCAGTTCCGAAACCGAATGGTGGTTGTAGGTGGCAGGATTTTCGCCCACTCACACTCCTCAACAACGACTACAAGATCTTCGCCCGTATCCCCCGCGCGCGTCTCCACACCGCTATCGGGAAAGCCATCCACACCGATCAGACATGTTTCGGTGGTGTCAGCAACATTCATACGGCGTTAGAAGCATACCGCGACGTAATTGCTTTGACGGCGGCCTGCAAAATACGAGGCGCCCTTGTCGCCGTAGATTTTGACCACGCATTCGACCGCGTCGATCACGGCTTCTTACGCGCAGTTTTGCAACACATGGGCCTCTCTCCGGAGTCTGCACAGGTGGTCCTTCGACTGGTCCACGGAGCGCGCTCCCGCATGATGGTCAACGGTTATCAGTGTGGTCACATTGCTGTTGGACGGTCAGTGCGACAAGGGTGCCCCCTGTCGGGCATATTATTTGCTGCAGCGCTTGAACCAGCTTTACATGGTCTACGGCAGCGATTAACTGGTATCTCCTTGCGGGACGTGACCTTTTGTTGTGGTGCATTAACCGATGACGTGGTGTTCCAGGCCAGATCAGAGGATGAAATGCATATGGCGCTACAGTGGCTACGCCAGTACGGGGCGGTCGCTGGGAGCGTCATCAACGTGAAGAAGACAAAATACATGGATGTCGGAGGGGGGATTTCCCACACAACGGCGGTGCCCTTTGACAAGGTGCCCGTACTCAAGTGTTTAGGAGTGCAATTCTATAGCAATGTCCGCCGCACGGCAGCGGCTACGTACCGCCGGCTCCTACACCAGACACGTGCTCTGCTGCAGGACAACAAACTGCGTCGCTTGGATATGCTCCTCAGAACACGTTATGTCAACACCTATCTTGTCTCAAAACTGAACTATTTTGCGCATATCCTTCCCTTGACAGCTACGATGGCCGACAGATTTCAAGCAGCATATGGACATTTCGTAAGCACCGGTATGGTTTTTAATGTCCGATACGCCACCCTGACACTGCCGCAACGGGCGGGCGGTATCGGTTTAAATCACGTATATAACCGTGCGCGATCGCTTTATCTCAACACTATGAGTCGCACGTGGACGTCTGCCCACGCCACTCTGACGGGCACCCTGATAGCGGAAGTGGCACCACACTCTCTGCATCCCCCGGTTTCTGTAGGACACATTTCACCGGCACTCACCCACATCAGAGACTTCTTTATTGACTTCAGCTACTTACGGTCAGAACTTCCGACGACACGGAAGCCCAGCACAAAAGACTATTATCGCCTCTATCAGCAGCGGCAACCTGTAAATACGGTCACCCACAGACATCCTGAAGTTGCCTGGAACACGGTGTGGCGAGCGGTACACACGCCTTTTCTACCTACGACGGTGCGTTCATTGTGGTACGTGGTTGTGAATGGGAAGTTCGCTACTCGTCAGAGGTTACATTCCATACGTCTGACGGACGACCCCTTGTGTCCCACATGCTCAGTCGCTGACTCGGATGCACACCGGCTGACGTGTGCCGCGACCAGCGAGTGCTGGCTACTGACGCAGCGCATGCTGGCATTACTCTTGCGGCGATTGCCGGAGTCTATCTCCCCTGACGACGTATTGCGCCCCGACGTCGTATACTTTCCATCAACCAGAACGAACGCCGTTAACTGGCTAAAAGGCATGGCCGTTTACTACATATACTCCTGGAAATTGAAATAAGAACACCGTGAATTCATTGTCCCAGGAAGGGGAAACTTTATTGACACATTCCTGGGGTCAGATACATCACATGATCACACTGACAGAACCACAGGCACATAGACACAGGCAACAGAGCATGCACAATGTCGGCACTAGTACAGTGTATATCCACCTTTCGCAGCAATGCAGGCTGCTATTCTCCCATGGAGACGATCGTAGAGATGCTGGATGTAGTCCTGTGGAACAGCTTGCCATGCCATTTCCACCTGGCGCCTCAGTTGGACCAGCGTTCGTGCTGGACGTGCAGACCGCGTGAGACGACGCTTCATCCAGTCCCGAACATGCTCAATGGGGGACAGATCCGGAGATCTTGCTGGCCAGGGTAGTTGACTTACACCTTCTAGAGCACGTTGGGTGGCACGGGATACATGCGGACGTGCATTGTCCTGTTGGAACAGCAAGTTCCCTTTCCGGTCTAGGAATGGTAGAACGATGGGTTCGATGACGGTTTGGATGTACCGTGCACTATTCAGTGTCCCCTCGACGATCACCAGTGGTGTACGGCCAGTGTAGGAGATCGCTCCCCACACCATGATGCCGGGTGTTGGCCCTGTGTGCCTCGGTCGTATGCAGTCCTGATTGTGGCGCTCACCTGCACGGCGCCAAACACGCATACGACCATCATTGGCACCAAGGCAGAAGCGACTCTCATCGCTGAAGACGACACGTCTCCATTCGTCCCTCCATTCACGCCTGTCGCGACACCACTGGAGGCGGGCTGCACGATGTTGGGGCGTGAGCGGATGACGGCCTAACGGTGTGCGGGACCGTAGCCCAGCTTCATGGAGACGGTTGCGAATGGTCCTCGCCGATACCCCAGGAGCAACAGCGTCCCTAATTTGCTGGAAAGTGGCGGTGGGGTCCCCTACGGCACTGCGTAGGATCCTACGGTCTTGGCGTGCATCCGTGCGTCGCTGCGGTCCGGTCCCAGGTCGACGGGCACGTGCACCTTCCGCCGACCACTGGCGACAACATCGATGTACTGTGGAGACCTCACGCCCCACGTGTTGAGCAATTCGGCGGTACGTCCACCCGGCCTCCCGCATGCCCACTATACGCCCTCACTCAAAGTCCGTCAACTGCACATACGGTTCACGTCCACGCTGTCGTGGCATGCTACCAGTGTTAAAGACTGCGATGGAGCTCCGTATGCCACGGCAAACTGGCTGACACTGACGGCGGCGGTGCACAAATGCTGCGCAGCTAGCGCCATTCGACGGCCAACACCGCGGTTCCTGGTGTGTCCGCTGTGCCGTGCGTGTGATCATTGCTTGTACAGCCCTCTCGCAGTGTCCGGAGCAAGTATGGTGGGTCTGACACACCGGTGTCAATGTGTTCTTTTTTCCATTTCCAGGAGTGTATTTTGCGATGCTCCCAAAGACACACTCGACTTTTGGTCCCTATTGATGACGACACATGCAGCTTTCAGCCGCCACCCGAAGTACAGAACTCGTTTCGCAAATTATTTAGGTTCATTATTTGCGGGTCCTCCTGCTCAGTGGGGCGTTCCGGGTATGAGACGCTGAAAATGAAGAAGAATCCTGGAGCATATTGATCCTCTACGGACGGAATAGAGGGGAACCCCTCCCAACAGACGAGAAGACGACTCGGACGCTCGGCTACGGCAGTTGTAGGATCTTTCTTTGTAATGAAACAAAAATAAATCTATAATACAAAAAAAAAATGTTATAGAAATTAAAGAAATAAATAAATAAAAAGAACAACATCGACAAACCCTCTCCATCCTTTTCCTGATCCTTCGATCCTCGAACTCGAACACGTTGCTTGGGCGTGGCGGCGGGATGGCCAGGCTTCGGGTGTCGACCCCTGCCCTACCCGTCGTCATAGAATATACACTCCTGGAAAATGCAGGCTGCTATTCTCCCATGGAGACGATCGTAGAGATGCTGGATGTAGTCCTGTGGAACGGCTTGCCATGCCATTTCCACCTGGCGCCTCAGTTGGACCAGCGTTCGTGCTGGACGTGCAGACCGCGTGAGACGACGCTTCATCCAGTCCCAAACATGCTCAATGGGGGACAGATCCGGAGATCTTGCTGGCCAGGGTAGTTGACTTACACCTTCTAGAGTACGTTGGGTGGCACGGGATACATGCGGACGTGCATTGTCCTGTTGGAACAGCAAGTTCCCTTGCCGGTCTAGGAATGGTAGAACGATGGGTTCGATGACGGTTTGGATGTACCGTGCACTAGTGCACTATTCAGTGTCCCCTCGACGATCACCAGTGGTGTACGGCCAGTGTAGGAGATCGCTCCCCACACCATGATGCCGGGTGTTGGCCTTGTGTGCCTCGGTCGTATGCAGTCCTGATTGTGGCGCTCACCTGCACGGCGCCAAACACGCATACGACCATCATTGGCACCAAGGCAGAAGCGACTCTCATCGCTGAAGACGACACGTCTCCATTCGTCCCTCCATTCACGCCTGTCGCGACACCACTGGAGGCGGGCTGCACGATGTTGGGGCGTGAGCGGAAGACGGCCTAACGGTGTGCGGGACCGTAGCCCAGCTTCATGGAGACGGTTGCGAATGGTCCTCGCCGATACCCCAGGAACAACAGTGTCCCTAATTTGCTGGGAAGTGTCGGTGCGGTCCCCTACGGCACTGCGTAGGATCCTACGCTCTTGGCGCGCATCCGTGCGTCGCTGCGGTCCGGTCCCAGGTCGACGGGCACGTGCACCTTCCGCCGACCACTGGCGACAACATCGATGTACTGTGGAGACCTCACGCCCCACGTGTTGAGCAATTCGGCGGTACGTCCACCCGGCCTCCCGCATGCCCACTATACGCCCTCGCTCAAGTCCGTCAACTGCACATACGGTTCACGTCCACGCTGTCGCGGCATGCTACCAGTGTTAAAGACTGCGATGGAGCTCCGTATGCCACGGCAAACTGGCTGACACTGACGGCGGCGGTGCACAAATGCTGCGCAGCTAGCGCCATTCGACGGCCAACACCGCGGTTCCTGGTGTGTCCGCTGTGCCGTGCGTGTGATCATTGCTTGTACAGCCCTCTCGCAGTGTCCGGAGCAAGTATGGTGGGTCTGACACACCGGTGTCAATGTGTTCTTTTTTCCATTTCCAGGAGTGTATCAGACGTGTTTTCCTGTGGAGGAATCGGTTGACTTATGACCTTGCTATTAAATGTTATCGACTCCCATTGGAGAGGCACATCCTTTCGTCAAATAATCGAACGGTTTTGCGGTGCGCCGTGGTCACGTGGTTAGCGTGAGCAGCTGCAGAACGAAAGGTCCTTGGTTCAAATCCTCCCTCATATGAATATTTTAATTTTTTATTTTCAGACAATTATGTGACGCACATACCGTCACCAGTGTCGTATAGAATATATCAGACGTGTTTTCCTGTGGAGGAATCGGTTGACTTATGACCTTGCTATCAAATGTTATCGGCTCCCATTGGAGAGGCACGTCCTTTCGTCTACTAATCGCACGGTTTTGCGGTGCGGTCGCAAAACACAGACACTAAACTTATTACAGTGAACAGAGACGTCAATGAACGAACGGACAGATCATAACTTTGCGAAAAAAAAGTAAATTTTTCACTTGAAGGAAGACTTGAACCAAGGACCTCTCATTCCGCAGCTGCTCACGCTAACCACGGGGCCACAGCGCTCCTGAGTCTTTACTGTACATGAAGTTGCTTATCTTGTGCATGGACTACTCAGTTTGAATATTTTGCTTATTTTTTTCATAGTTCCACACAACTTCTTCCTGTTTTCTCGATTGATCTGTGTTCAGTGTTTCAAGGCCTATCCACTGTGCAAACTTATAACTAAATCTGAGGGGGGTGCGATGGGGAGGTTCCCTTGTGAGTAACAAGTAACGGAAAGACCATTAATTATGAAAACCATAATTTCTTTCTTCAAATGATAGTGAGAAGCAACCTTTCAGTGGATTCCAATCAACTTTCATTTTAAATAGTAAAGTATTTAACTGAGAGAGACTTAACCTATATCCACTTAATGATTCTGCAGTGAATGTTAATAGTAATGTTCAGTTGACAGATGCGCAGAGATGGTCCAATTCTATGAGCTTGTGGGTCCTGAATAGGACCGCACGTGTCCTTCGTCCTTTCAGATCTACTCAGATAATGATAGGAGCAGAATGTTTAAACTAAATGACGGCTTACCTCAAGGGTCTGTTCTGGCTCCCCTCCTTTTCAATTTGTATACACACGACTTACCAGAAAAATCTTCAAGGAAATTCATATATGCTGATGATATTTGTCTGGTGACTCAGTGCTCCAACTTTGCTGATGCTGAAACTATTCTATCCACTGATCTGGAAGCCTTAGACAAATATTTCAAGAAATGGTGCCTCCACCTAAATCCTCAGAAAACAGTTATATCTGCATTCCACCTACGTAACAGACGGTCAAATTACAAACCAGAAGTTGTATTCAGAGACCAAGTGTTGCCATACTGTAGTACACCAAAGTACCTGGGATTAACACTAGATAGAACTCTGTCTTTCAAGCAGCATTTATCAAATGTGGCTGCTAAAGTTAAAACTAGAAATAATATTCTTCAGAAGCTTGTTGGTACATCATGGGGAGCCAATACTAACGTCCTGAGATCTACAGCATTAGCTCTGTCATATTCTGTTGCTGAATATTGCTGCCCAACCTGGATCAACAGTGTTCACACTAAGAAGATAGACGTGCAACTCAATCAGGCAATGCGATTAATCACAGGATGTATTCGGAGCACAAACACGCTGTGGCTGCCGGTTCTAAGCAATATCCCACCTCCAGCCCTAAGAAGATCAGAAGCTCTCCTAAAGACGTGGAAAAACATTCAGCAGAACCCCCAGCTCCCCATCCATCAAGATATTGTACAAGGAACACACCAACGCTTGAAATCGAGGAAAACACCATGGCGCACAGCACTCGACCTTGAAGGATCTGCTTTCAACATTAACAGTTCATGGAAACTCCAGTGGGATCAGTCTTCAGTAGCCAATAAACATCTAGTCGAGGACCCTTCCAAGCAGACGCAAGGATTTGATCTTCCAAGGCGTCAGTGGAGGATCATTAACCGCATTCGAACTGGACAAGGCAGATGTGGCTATCTACTGCACAAATGGGGATGGGTTGGCTCTGCAAATTGTGACTGTGGTGCCCCCTCACAGACGATTCATCACATTGTTGCTGACTGCCCTCATCGTACTTTCAGAGGAACTTTAATGGACATTCATCGTACATCGGATGAAGCAGTCAAGTGGATTGAAGAACTAGACATAGAGCTGTAAAATTGTACGAACTTGTGATTGTACATTTTAGTCCTGAAAATATTGTATATAAATGTAAATCAATGTACACATCATACGATAAATAAATAAATAAATAGTAATGTTATACAGACCATTCAGTTTGAACAAGCCCTGAAAGTAATAGTGTGTTTCGCCATCTATTATAATTTTACAAATAGTTTGTGCTGCTCTAGCTGTTTGTTCCAACCTTAAAGTTAACATATGTATGCGTCAGAGTTCATTGCACTCGCGTGTGACAAACTATAGGTTGTGTTTATTCGTTAAAATTACTAATAACTATTTTCTTAAACGGGAATGTTAATCATGGCTGGCGACCGTTTTCTTTATCAGTTGAACAGTGCAGATAGGCAAAATGTTGTTCGTACTGTTCAAGTATTTACGTAATTCTGACTTTGACTTCCGATAAGCCACCTCCGTTAGGTACAATACGGTCGACATAATAAAATTCCTCTCAGAGGGTAACACTGCTCTGTTGCGTTATAGAGTTGTGGCGATTCGTGAATGAGTCGTTCATTTGAACGACTCTAAATAAAGAATCGTAAGAATCGAATCGTCATACGGACGAATCGTCGTTCAAAAGAATCGTAAGAACGATTACGTGTTTCCGACTCATGACGATTCCAAGTTCCAACGATTCATCGATTCTTGGTACGCTATGCTTCGAAGGGAACTTCCGAATCATGCCGAGTCGTGCCGAATGATTACGACCGCCAGATGGCAGTCAAGTGGAGGATACGTGTGAACAGAGGAAGCTCGGAACGAACAAACCAAGCTGACACTTGGCGGTGGCTGACTGGAACGAGCGTAAAGGCATTTCCCATTTACTGTCGCTACCATCAGCCACCGCGCCGACGTCAGCTTAGTTTGCGCGAGTAGTACACGAACTAGTGATGACAGAAACGATACACAGCGAGTACACAGCTCCCAATACTCACGATTAAAATCAAGAAATCCAAGTATGATGAATAAATACGTACCTCTAATTGTTGCAGATGCAATGCAAAACACACACACCTTCTTTACACACGAGCAATAGCACTTGGATTATGTATTATATTTCGCGTATCTCGAAAACGGCCCTAACGATTTGGATGAAATTTTGTATTTAGACTGGTTTTTGCTTTTTGAGTTCACCTACATAGTTCCATTCTTTCGTAAAAAGTCAATTTTACAATATATATATATATATATATATATATATATATATATATATATATCCTACATAGTTCCATTTGTAAAAACGCAATTTTATATTATAAAAACGCTATTTCACATGTTTTTATAACGCCATCTAGTAAAACTTTGTTAGTACGTATTGAATGTAGTTAAGGTTTTGGTTTTCATGTTTATCTGTATATAGGTGTCTTTCCTTACAGTATGCGATTTTACACAAAAGAGTTTTTTAAACAGAAACGCGAATTTCGTGTTTCTTGGGAACGGCTTTAACAGTTTGGATGAAATTTTATATTTAGATGCGGATTTTGATTTTTAAGTTTATCTATATTGGCGTGTTTCCTGAAAAATTCGATTTTACACAATAAGTATTTTATATCGCAATTTCGTAAATCTTTGTTACTATTGGATGTTACAGTAGAGGTGTATCAAAATTTTGTGAGATGGCGGTATAACATTATCCGAATACGAACACGTTGGACTTACCGTACATCCAATAGCAACAATCATCCTAGATATGTTTTAGGTTAGACATGGTGTCCTTTCATCAATTAAGACATTACACGTATAAATCGAGAATCACACTTGTAACATCATATGCATGTTTACTTATAAATAAACTATTTCTGGCATATCTCGTCATGACACAGTACGATTCTAACCCCATTGACAATTTCAGACATGTCCTGCCATCTGTGAGTAAGATGTAGAACTTTTTGCATTCCGTAAGAATCGTGCCATTGCAGACTAGAATGAATCGTGAAAGAATCGTGAACGAATCGTAGGAATCGATTCGCTATGTGAGATTGAATCGTAGGAATCGAATCGGGAAAAAGAATCGTGTTGCCCAACTCTATTGCGTTATACCATGATTACTCTAACAAAATAATTCTGTTTTGCAAACTGCCTCCAGCTTCGAAGTTATGGTATAGCAGTAGCGGCTGGAGTGTTATACGTGGCGCCGCGTGACGGGACGTTGTTCAGTTTGCACCTACAGACGAACAAAATTATAAGTAATTAGCATTTTACAAACATAGAGTGAACATAAAACGTCCAGCGGCACGAACCTGTACATTAGTTGACAGAACGAATAGTGAAAGTTCAGTTTAAATTGAAAATTAAAGGTATCAGTACTTAATAATAGCTAAAATGGACAGGAAACTAGAAATAAATCTAAACACGCGAGAACAGAATTCAATCGAGAGCAGTTCAGGCAGCACACCAACAGATGGCATTACGCGCGAGTTAAATTACGTACGTTATCACGCAGACGTCAATAAACAGATCGAAGCCATGTGTGTCGCGCTTACTAAGCAAGACAATATGAGTGATGTTGTGGAAGACAGTGGTTATGTCAATGAATCGCGGGATATGTTTGAATCACCAAAAACTGAAAGGGAAGTAGAACTTGAACACGAAAATGTAGTAGAACCTAAAAGTGAAAAGAATTCAGATATGATAGAATTGTTAAAAATGTTGTCTGCACAAATTGCAGCACAGGGACAACAAAATGCAGCAGAAAATGACAATATTAGGGCACAAATTACAACACACAGTGACAATATTAATGCACAAATAGCAGCACAAGGGCGAAACATTAATAATCAGCTTGTTGAGCAAAACCAACAGATTAGTGCACAAAGTAAATAAATCGAAATGCAGGGCATCAGAATTAGTAAACAAATTGAAGAAGTCACCTCAAAGGTAGGAATAGTGAGTAATGAAATCAAAAGTATTAAAAGCGAAATTACTGTCATCAATGGCAATATTGCCAATATACAAGGACAAATTGTTGACATTAACGATAGATTTGACACTGGAGTAATTAAAATTCAAGATCAAATAAAACCCTTAGTCTGTACTAAAGTGGACGAAAAGGTATTCGGTATTAAATCCGAAATACAAACAGAATGTAACGCGGAATTTGCACAGATTAAACAATCTGTAACAGAAAAAAGTAGGGAACTAACCAAACAGATTGTTAATTGCGAAAAGAAGTGTGACCATAACACTTCACAAATCCAAGGCAAAATGTATGACTTGGAAAGAGAAATACAAACAGGACCTACACAATTTACAGAAAGGATCGCTTTCAGTAAAATATTAGAGGGCGAGGAAAAATTCGACCCTGCAAAGACACATAATGGATGGCACCCCCTTGATTTTGTAAAGAACTGCATAAGGAACTTTCCTGAATATTTATCTGACCAGGAAAAAATTAATGTTGTAATCAGTGCATTAACGGGAGAAGCAAAAAGGTGGGGGTTGAATCTGGATGCAAACCAGATGTCTTTTGAAAATTTTAAGCAAAAATTTATTGACGAATACTTGTCAGACCAAAAACAAGACCAGTTGTGGCGTGAGTTTCTAATGGCCAGGTTGTATGATATCAGAGGTAGACAAACTATGAAAGAGTTTTGCGAATCATGGTACAGAAAGCTGATACATCTGAAGGCTAGGAGAACTGAAGCCGAGATCGTTTGGGTTCTTTGGCAGAAACTGCCTGAGGATTCTAAACGATATGTTGGGAGTACACACAGAAGTTTTTCTGCGTTTCTGGAAAGGGTAGACGATGAAGATCACCGGCGAAGGAATCGCGAATCTCGTCTTCATAATAACAACAATTATTCGCGAGAAAGCAATGGCCAAAACGAACGACCTGAAAACGATAGATTTCGTGTAAACACGATTCAAAGAGGTCGTGCGAGAGGTAGAGGAAATTATACGACGCGCGGTAGAGGATACATGGCGCAGAATTTCCAAAATATAGACGAAATGGAAAACTGAAAACCGCGTGTGTTACGGGCCGGATTCACGCGGAGACCGGTTTTGGGCCCAAAGAAAAGATATCAAATAACAGATTCGAGAAAAAAAGATGTAAACTACAGGGCAGGAAGGTTAAGGGCGCGCCTATAGGAGACGGGCGCGGAGTGATGCATAGTGGCGTTCCCAGTGCGAAGTCACGTGACCGTTTGTGCTCAGGGCAGCGCTTGCGGGAGCACCGTACATTGCACTTGGCAGCACACACAAATGGCAGACGTCAGAACAAGATGGCTGCCGTAGAGAGGCGGGATCGGACACTTCCGTTGGCCGGTTTCAGTAATAGATGAATGTAAAAATGGAAACAAAGTTAGTATGTCATGTGATAAAGATAACTCAATATCGGAATCGTGCGAAAAGACATTATTAAAGAATGAAAGGGAGCCATAAAAGGCGAGTGAAAAGGGGAATATTTGTACTGTTAATGATGTGTATGAGGTAAAAGACGTAGATGAGGGGGAGGTTATGATGAATAAAGAGGAAAGGAAGGTAGAATACGCCACGCAAAAGACGTGTGCACAATTAATAATAGGTGAAAGGGATGTAAAGTAGGCCGTTAGTGAACACGACATTATAAGCAGTGCAGGTGAAGTTATTGTTGATGGAAAGGTGCTCTGTGATTCTAATGCAGAAGGGTCTAGTATGAATTTCGCACGATTACCTGAGAATGATGAAGGGGAAAAGGAAATGAAGGTTATCGAAGTATATGACGATTATACTAAGTATGAAGTTAAGGCTGAAATCGTTCAAAGTGATACAGCTGAAGTGCCTGAGTGTCCAAACGATATGCATTGTGTAGAAAATGAGTCGAAAAACGAAGTAGCTGAAACATCTAGTGGTAATCTGCCTCACTGTTTTAAAAGTTGCTTTCCTGCTCGAATCTGATAACGAAATAGAACCTAGTGATAGCTCAGACGAAGGAGAGACTACAGATTCAGATATAGATGAGTTTTTGGAGGTCGACAAACATAATTATACCTTTACAGAAAGAGGTTACGAAAAAGTTAATGACATCTTTTCGAAACAAAATCCGGAATGTGTAACTGAAACAAAACCGAAAGAGACGCCAGATGACACTATATTAGGGCAGACTTTACTTAATGTAATGAAAAAAAAAGAAACAGATTTACAGAAACCTAAAGAACGTCCAGATATAAATATAGTAGAACGTGAATTGTTGAAAAACTGTAAAGATGTAGAAGTCAACAATAAAAAGCCACCTGATATACAACAGAAATCAGTAGGTAATATTTCGTGGAAAGACATTATGGTTGAGCAGGATCTGTTATGGGAAGAACAGGAGGAAAAGGAACACAGAACTATTAAACAAACTACAATACCTGTAAATGTTTATAACACTGAGCTGCAAGTGCTTTTAGACACAGGATCCCAAATCAGTGCCATATCAGAATCTTTCTTTGGTCTTATTTCATGTAAACCAGGACTAGTAATAATGTCTGTGAGTGGAGTAAAAATTATAGGAGCTACTGGTATGTCCAGCAAGCCCATTCAAAAACAAGTATTGATGGATTTTGGAATAGGAAGTCAAAAATTTGAACATGATTTTTTAGTGGTCCCTGAACTAAGTGCGGAAATGATTCTAGGTATTGATTGGCTAGACAAGGAAAAAGTAATTTTAGATTGTGGTAGTGGAACTGTTAAGATTAATAGAGAAACCAAAACAATAGAAATTAAATTTGAAGGTGACAACCAGGTCCAAGATGTTAATGTAGAACCTATATTGTTAAAAATTGAATCTGAAAATGATGGTTTGTCCCAACTATATGAAATATACCATGTAAAAGATTTATTGCAGTATGATCAAAAAACTGACAGCTTTAGGGAAATTGTTGATGTTATCCAACAAATCTCATATGAACAGAAAGAGGATTTATTTAATATTTTATATAATAACAAGGAAGTGTTCTCTGATAAACCAGGTGTCGTAAATAACTTTGAATACCGTATGGATGTCCTGGAACATGAACCGTTCTTTGTCAGGCCATATCCTATACCTGTAGCTAAGAAAGAAGCAGTACAAGCTGAAATTGATAAAATGTTGGAATTGGGGGGTAATAGAGAGAAGCAATAGTGAATACAATAGTCCACTTATTATAGTCAATAAGAAGGATGGAGGTGTAAGAGTAGTCATTGATGCACGGACACTGAATAAAATTGTCAGGAGAGAAGTAGACAGACCTGAAAATTTAGACGATTTATTACAAAAGTTCCATAATGTGAAATATCTAACTAGTTTAGACCTCACTGCTGGATATTGGCAAATCCCATTGCACCAAGATTCTAGGAAATATACAGCTTTTTTGTTTGCAGGAAAGTGTTACCAATACAAAGTTGTACCATTTGGTTTAAATACCTCTGTTTCTGTTTTCATTAGGGCTTTGGATTCTGCGTTAGGAAAAGAACTTTGTGGCAGATTGACTGTATATGTGGATGACCTATTGATTGCTACTGATAACTGGGAAGAACATTGTGACCTGTTAAACAAAACCCTTATTGCTCTTCAAGCAGCAGGCATGACTTTAAAGTTAAAAAAGTGTGAAGTTGTGAGACAAGAAATTAAATTTTTAGGATACATAATAACCACATCTGGGATTGGCAAAGACGCAGAAAAGCTTAATGCTATTGAAAAGTACCCTCATCCAAAGAACAGGAAACAGTTGAAAGCATTTTTAGGTGTTTGTGGGTTTTACCGCAAGTTTGCGAAGGGGCAAGCTTTCAACAGCCCACATTTGAATAGCTTGTTGAAGAAAAATAACGTATATATTTGGACATCTGAATGTCAGAATGATTTTGAAAATTTAAAAACTGAGTTAGTAAGGGAAAACATTTTACATCATCCAGTTTTCAGTGAGCCATTCCACATGATTACAGACAGTAGTGCTTATGGTATTGGTGTTGAAATATTTCAGGATAACACAGAATCTGGGGAAACAGCACATAAGACCATTGCTTTTGCTAGTAGAACTTTAACTAAATATGAGAAAAACTATACTATTTCAGAGAAAGAGGCCTTAGCAATCATTTGGGGATTAGAGAAATTTAGGAATTATTTATGGGGACATAAAACTATAATTCATACAGACCACAAGGCATTAACCTTTTTGAAAAACTGTCGACTGTTTACTGGCAGGTTGAGTCGATGGGCCTGTAACCTCCCCCTCACTTATCGACCTTAATGACAGTGAAAAATTAAACCACGTGTACCTAATGGAAATTTGGGAAAAGCAATCGTCACCAAAGTTAATCTGTCGGTAAAGAGGGAGGAAAGGGTTACATCTAAATGAAAGGAAAAATGCAAATGAAACTGGTGGAAATTAATTTTTAAAAGGGGTAAAGTTAATGAAGAAAGTAAATGTGCGGCCGTTACGTTAACAATTAACTAGCGGTAATTAGATATTTGAGATTTGGGAGAAATTACGGTCGCCAGTCCTAAGGACAATTACTATAGTAACTGAAAAAGAAAGGTAATTACACATATAATTAGCACTAGAAGCGTGGCAACTGAAGGTTGACACGTGTAGTGTGAAAACTGAAAGTTTGTCAGAAGTAATAAATTTCGCTACACTCTGACTTAATTTAGCAAAAGAATTAATAAAACTGGAAAATCGAAAGTTAATTTAGTGACTGAAGTTAATAGTGAGCTTTCTTTCTGAAGCACATCGACATTCAGTAAAATAAGGTTAGTCTTGGACTACCTCAACAATCATTTCAAAAGCTACTTGAATCTACGCAATTTAGAAATAAGAGAATTAACTTTGAACTTGAATTAAATGATTCTGAACAATTAACAATAGTAAAATTTAGTACGTACCAAGCTGAGCTGCAGTCACAGGTAACTAAAATACGGTAACAAAACTCGCACTCTTAATTTGTGCTTGTGCAATCTAAATATTGTAGCCAGCTGAACTTTGAAATTAAAGCAGCGAAATCGAATGATGCTGGCGTTTGAATTTCAACGACCCTCGGGCTCATTTCGGAAAAGGAAGGGACCCTGCTTGGCAATGCAATTGGGACAATGAGCAACAAAGGTTCATGCTAAGTTGCTGTAATTTTGCGGGGCAAATGGAACAATTTGAAAAACTGAGGTCTGCCATACAGTTCTGAAACTTTACGTGCCTTTAGTCTTCCTTGTTGGTTGATTGAAGGTTTGAAGCCGTCGATCGAGGAGGTGGCGACAGTCACTCATTGTCGGCCGTCGCTGTTGCAGAAGCTGGATGTTGGCGCGCCTTCTTCTTGACACAGTCACCAGGCGAAACGGACTCTTGATGTGCGCCAGCTAATGCTTCCCCTCCGCGACACCATGTCAGAAACTATCATCGCGAGTCGAGCGCAATTACATGCTGCCAAACCCCGAAACCGCGGCAACTCGCGGGAGCGTCACACAACACACCTGCTCCACTCGCTACTCCAGCCAGACTCCCTCTGCCCGCACTCCACGCGGCAGAGTTAACACTACCAAAGATCCTACACACTTTGATTCTTCACACGACCCATCGATGTAATCGTTCGATAGCAGTTTTCCCTAGGCAAGACCCAGCGTAAAAATACAAATAATATTTACGAAACAAAACAATTATACATCGACATGAGTGCATAAATATATATATACAAACAGTAAAACAATTACAATATATAAAGAGACAGAAATGTCATATCTTGAGGTAACAAAACAAGGAAAAAAAATAATAGTACAATAGATGGAAATAGGAGGATATGCATTTCCGGCGTTACACGTGCCCCACATTGTCTGAGGATGTTCGTGTAACGTAAACATACGCAGAAAATGTCCCAAAAAAGAAACAGCGGAAATGCATATGCTCAAAACATCAACAAAATTTTGCATTCGTCTATTTAATCATAAATCAATTTTTAGACCATAATAATTGAGTGGAGACGCTCCTAATCTTATTCCACTCTGTCATCTTGCACAAAATAAAACAGGTTGACAACATATTAAAATTCATAGAAGATATAGAAAATGGTTTAGCTATTCCAAAATCGTCAAAATCCGTAACACTATCATGAAATGGAATACTATTTACAAAATTAATCAGAGTACATGGTCATAAAAACAGGTAGATCAAAATACGCAAATTAATTCTTAATTACATAGAATACACATTTTATATAACCTTTTCGTAATTAATACGCTTGCCATGAGAGTCCACTTAATGCTAAACAAGAAAATAATATTCAGTAGATCGAAAAAAACATAAGTATTGACAGCAGAATTCTTTCACATCATCTGTCCGGGAAGAAAAACAATTCCGCCTTCCGTACTCGCAAGTACAAAGAATGCCGACAGCGCCACAAGAGCCGACAGCGGCACCGCCTCGCCAGTATTGTTGCGCCCGCCTGTGCGGCACGCTTGATCTCACTCGCCTGTGTAACGGCATTTCCAGAACGTCCGTTTCACTGAATTCTTTCGGAAAAACTCACTCCCGAGTAATCTCAAGAAGTCCATTAACACTATCACAGTGGATAACTCAACACTGTCCATCATCACACATGTACAAGCCTGAAACTTAAAACAGCGTCTAAGTACATCGGCAATGACTAGTAAAACACATATTCATGGAATCTTACAGCTAGTTACAAAATCATATTTACATTGCTTAATCTACTGTGACTCAGCTGAAAACTTAAACTAGCAGCTTGGATTTTTAAATTGATTAATATTCAGTAACTCTCAAATCATTTAATCAACATAAATTACTTATTAATTACAACTTCTTTAATGACCTCTAGGTCAGGCAAAAGCATCGCCACATGGCACATCCTTAAATCTTACACTCTATATCTACATACTGTACAAATTACCCTATCTGTGGTACTAATCAATCCTTGGTTGGTACAATTTCAGGTCTACAATGTTTCGTATACCTAATAGCTTTCCAGAGCTTGGATACTCTAAGCAATAAGCATTTGTGTGAGGTATACCAATGACTTTATACGGTCCATTATAAACAAACTTAAATTTAGAGATTTCATTGCCTATCTCGCTCGATTTCTCATGAGCTTTTACAAGTACTAAGTCTCCGATCGCAAACTTAGCAAAACGCGCTTTAGCGTCATGACGACGTATGCGAGCATCGGCTTTAAGCTTCATTACTTCTCGCAAACGATCTTTTTTCACACCAATACTAATGTCAATCCGTGGAGGGAATTTGATTATCTCTTCCACTAAACTTTTACTTCTGTCATCCAACAGGATTTCCTCTGGAGAAAATCCCGTCGATTCATGTCTCAAGGTGTTCATAATTCTCTTAAATTCTGCTTCATATTTGCCCCATGCCCTATGGTTGTGATGGCAATAGGTACGGGAAAGTCGGCCTCGTCTTTGTTGGTGTGTTACGTTTGACACACCGTCTACAATACTTTCCAATTCACTTTCTATACTATTGTCAATGCCGAGATTCCTCACATTACAGTAGTTCAAATTCATACCTACGTCAATTCCATTGGGCCAGTTAACAATGCGTATAGGCTGGTATTGCCTATGCACACCGTCTCCTGCCTCGTCAAAACTAACTACTATTGTTTTATCTTGGGACGTACATGTCAAAGTTTTGCTTTCGCAATTAATCACTGCACGGTACTTTAATAGCCAATCTAACCCGATAATTACTTCCGCAGTTAAGTCTGGCACAACGACAAACTCTTGTTCAAATCGTGCCCCACATATCTCGAAGTTGACAAGAATCTGTTTTGTGACCGGTTTACTGGCCTTCCCAGTAGCACCGATAATTTTCACTCCTGTTACTGGCATAACTACGATGCCGGGTCTGTCTTTCAGTAACTCAAATATTTTCCCAGATACAGCACTCAGTTCTGCACCGGTGTCCATCAACACGTTTAGTTGTAGGTCGTGCATATTAACAGACACTACTATCTGTCTACACTTGTCCTCGACTGTTTCTTTATTTTCCCACAGTAAATCCTCGTCTATATCCAGGTCATTCCAGAAAAAACCATCCGGCTTTGATCCTAAATCCGGTTTATCTGGCGGCTTTTTCAGCCTCTGTTCACATACAGTTTTAATTTCAACACGTCTGTCCTGAGGCTTAGTCTGTAGCTTCGCCTCCAATACCGAAACCTTTTCCTGTAACTTGTCAACTAGTGAGTGTTGCTTTGCTATCAATTCACTAATTGTCACCTTCGTTGATTCCTCTTTAGTCAGATTGATCTCATCTGCCAATCTACCCGGAGAAATGTGCCCAGTAGTATCTGCAATTACTTCCTCTAGATCTGCGCAACCCACACTGTTATCGTCTGACCGTATAATGTCAGCTCTAACCTCATACACGCTGTAATCTATGTGCTTTTCTACCAATCGTGTCCGGCTATCACTAAAATTTTCGTAATCTTTCTCCTTAATACTCTCGCAACGTTTAAACTGGAGGTTTGCGTCGGATGGGTCGGCTACTTCTATCACTATAACTTTCGGTAAAGTCTGCCGGTTAGGGCCAGAACTTTCCGTTACTACTTCAACATCTAACTCCTGCGGGACGAAACACGACGAATCTTGCTCGTGCTCCCCATTAACATCAACTATTTCTGGCAAAGTCTGCCGGTTAGGGCCAGAACTTTTCATCACTTCACAAATACTATCTTCCTGTGGGACGAGACGCGGCAAATTCTGCCCGCGCTCTCCATAAATGCTTCTCCCGTACAGGCCCCTATAATCTCTTAGTTCGTCGTATAAGCGACCGAACTGCCTTAACCAGACCTCATCCCTCTCTGCATCCCCTCGCTCAATGACGGACGTGTTATCCGACATCTGATCTTCTCTCAACAATTGCGAATCATTCTTAAACTCAGTTCCGCTGTGGGTATTACAGCTGCCCCTTTATAATCGATTTCCGGAACACTACTTAAATTGTTCTCACTGACAGTGAATGTATTTTCTACTGCCGTGTATACAGTTGATCTACTACTTGTGGGCGCACTCCTTTCTCCTAACACTGGCACACTCTCCCGCCGTTGATTATTCCACACGGAATTTTCATAACGACGACACCTGGGTTTTCTCCTGTTATTGGGCCGCCAAAATTTCTCCACGCCTGGTCGGCCCCTCACCGGCGCGGCTAATGGTTTCCATTTCTCGTCCCAGCAGATACGCTCCCCGGATGCTGCTGAGGCGGCTGATCACACCCTCTGGCGTTATTACTATTCTGTGAAGCCCGTATCACGTTAGTATGATACTGGTTTCCGTCATTCCTGTTATTATTTGCATTGTACCGATTGTTATTACGGTCCGAACCATTATTGTTATTGCTGCCATGGTTGCGGTATGCATTATTCCCGTAGTTATCGTTGTTGTGGTTGCTGTGGTACCCGTTGTTGTTACCACGGCCTCTGCCACTGTCGCGATTATTGCGCCAATTGTCCTCGTCCTCCACTCGTTCCAGGAAATCATTGATTGTCCTGTAATTGCTTCCTACGTATCGTTTTGTATCATCTGGAAGCTTCTTGTAGAGTTCCCAGACTATTTCGGATTCCGAGCGGCGGTCACGCAAATATTCCAACTTGCGGATCCAGCCCTCACAAAACTCCTTCATCGAACCGCGCGAATTCGCATCGAAAGGCCTCGATACGACAAATTCGCGCCAGACACTTTGCTGCTTTTGCTCTGACCAGTATTCAGCCAGAAACAAATTTTTAAATTCGTCAAAAGTCAGGTTCGTAATGTTGAGGTTTAAGCCCCAACGCTTGGCATCACCAGCCAACACATCAATAATCGCATTAATTTTTCTCTCATCAGTCCATGATCTGGGTAAAACTCTTTCACAATTCTTAATGAAATCCGTCGCGTGTATTCCGCCTTTTTTCAAGGGGTCGAACCGCTCCTCTTTCGTCAACAATTCCGAACTATGTGCATAGATTGGCACATAGCTCTGTTTTTCGTCAAGTTTCTTTTCTAATTCCGACACTCTCGTAATTACTTGGCACGTGGTTGTCGCAAGCGTTTCTACTTCCCTTTTTTTCTCTTCGCAGGTATTAGCCTGCTTCGTCACTTTGGTATCTACTTCGGATACTAAAGCCTTTAAAGTTTCCACCTTCTTTTGATCCTCTTTTCTCACTAATTGAATTTGTTCCGTCACCTTATTCTCGATGATCGGAGCAACTGATTCTCCTACACTTTTCTCGATTCTGCTAATTTCAGAATTGAAACGAGTATTTATGCTCGCAATTTCCGCCTGAACGCCTATCATTTCCTGTTTAAGATTACCGATTTCGGTATTAATTACAACAATATCTTCTTTGATTTTATCAACTTTTGTGTTAACAACTCCAACATTGTTGATAACAACGTTAATAGCTTTGTTCTGATTGTCTAGCATCCGTTCAAATTTTTCAGACTGAGCTTCTTGCTTGGCAGCCTGATCTTCTTGCTTGGCCGATTGACTCTTGATTTCGTTAATCAAAACATTCAATAAATCAGTTAAATTCCCGGAAACTACCGGTTTTTCTTCCGCAGCGGCTTCCTCTTTAATTTTCCCCCCGTATTCGTCATCAAGGGATTCAGATTTGATTTTCACTTCCGATTCCGAAACATTTTCTGAAGTTTGGAATTCCATTTCTGCTCTTTGTTGCGCTTCGGCGGTCGCGTCTTTCATGCTAGCCGCCTGCCCCTGAAAAATGGGTACCGTGGTGCGCGTTTCCCACTGTTCGACCGATTGTTCCGTATCCAAGTCTACCAAATTTTGGCAATTGTTGCCTTCACTCATTTTAATATTTTTCAATATAAATGCCAAATCTCAGATCTAATTAGGATTCCTCACACTAATATTCTCGCTGACGTATCGACCATTTCGTAACCAGTACTTTGTTACGAGATTTGTACAATGCAAAATTCGTGTCCAGAACAACCTCAAATATGAAGATTGTCCTGTCACCAGGTCGCCACATGTAACCTCCCCCTCACTTATCGATCTTAATGACAGTGAAAAATTAAACCGCGTGTACCTAATGGAAATTTGGGAAAAGCAATCGTCACCAAAGTTAATCTGTCGGTAAAGAGGGAGGAAAGGGTTACATCTAAATGAAAGGAAAAATGCAAATGAAACTGGTGGAAATTAATTTTGAAAAGGGGTAAAGTTAATGAAGAAAGTAAATGTGCGGCCGTTACGTTAACAATTAACTAGCGGTAATTAGATATTTGAGATTTGGGAGAAATTATGGTCGCCAGTCCTAAGGACAATTACTATAGTAACTGAAAAAGAAAGGTAATTACACATATAATTAGCACTAGAAGCGTGGCAACTGAAGGTTGACACGTGTAGTGTGAAAACTGAAAGTTTGTCAGAAGTAATAAATTTCGCTACACTCTGACTTAATTTAGCAAAAGAATTAATAAAACTGGAAAATCGAAAGTTAATTTAGTGACTGACGTTAATAGTGAGCTTTCTTTCTGAAGCACATCGACATTCAGTAAAATAAGGTTAGTCTTGGACTACCTCAACAATCATTTCAAAAGCTACTTGAATCTATGCAATTTAGAAATAAGAGAATTAACTTTGAACTTGAATTAAATGATTCTGAACAATTAACAATAGTAAAATTTAGTACGTACCAAGCTGAGCTGCAGTCACAGGTAACTAAAATACGGTAACAAAACTCGCAATCTTAATTTGTGCTTGTGCAATCTAAATATTGTAGCCAACTGAACTTTGAAATTAAAGCAGCGAAATCGAATGATGCTGGCGTTTGAATTTCAACGACCCTCGGGCTCATTTCGGAAAAGGAAGGGACCCTGCTTGGCAATGCAATTGGGACAATGAGCAACAATGGTTCATGCTAAGTTGCTGTAATTTTGCGGGGCAAATGGAACAATTTGAAAAGCTGAGGTCTGCCATACAGTTCTGAAACTTTACGTGCCTTTAGTCTTCCTTGTTGGTTGATTGAAGGTTTGAAGCCGTCGATCGAGGAGGTGGCGACAGTCACTCATTGTCGGCCGTCGCTGTTGCAGAAGCTGGATGTTGGCGCGCCTTCTTCTTGACACGGTCACCAGGCGAAACGGGCTCTTGATGTGCGCCAGCTAATGCTTCCCCTCCGCGACACCATGTCAGAAACTATCATCGCGAGTCGAGCGCAATTACATGCTGCCAAACCCCGAAAGTGCGGCAACTCGCGGGAGCGTCACACAACACACCTGCTCCACTCGCTACTCCAGCCAGACTCCCTCTGCCCGCACTCCACGCGGCAGAGTTAATACTACCAAAGATCCTACACACTTTGATTCTTCACACGACCCATCGATGTAATCGTTCGATAGCAGTTTTCCCTAGGCAAGACCCAGCGTAAAAATACAAATAATATTTACGAAACAAACCAATTATACATCGACATGAGTGCATAAATATATATATACAAACAGTAAAACAATTACAATATATAAAGAGACAGAAATGTCATATCTTGAGGTAACAAAACAAGGAAAAAAAATAATAGTACAATAGATGGAAATAGGAGGATATGCATTTCCGGCGTTACAGGCCCTGTACTTACAACAGTTTGATTATGTGATATTATATATTAAAGGTAGTGACAATTATGTTGCTGACGCTTTATCACAGTTGCCTGAGGGTACGAACAACTTACCAAGGGAATGTAATGAAGATGGCAAATTTCATATAAGATATATTAAGGAGGTTCCAGGTAGGAAAAGAATAGAGCAAATTTGTAAAAGCATGAAGTTCCACCAGAATGAGGATGAAATATGGAAGTCAGTGAAAGTTAATTTTAGTAACCCTAATAACCTACAAATCAGTAGATTTTACAAGATATTTAATGGAATTTTATATAGGAGAAAGAATACCAGCACTGAAGAATGGAAGGTGTGTTGGCCTAGGCAATTTGAGACTGAAGTGATTGATTATTTTCATCTTGCCTTAGGGCATTGTGGTCCCAAGAAGTGTATTGAAAAGTTAACTGATGTGGTTGCGATTAATGTAGGTGCTACTAAGAAAATTACTGAGAGAATAAGATCTTGTGATGTATGTCAGAGGGCAAAAGTAACAGAGTAAATCAAGGTTTTATGCAGAATACAGTACCAGAGGACACATTAGAATTACTGTCAGTGGATTTGTATGGTCCTTTACCTAAAACCTCAGGTAATTGGTCTTACATGGTTGTAGTGTTGGAAGTGTTCTCCAAATTTATTAAATTATATCGAATTAGGAAAGCCACTGATAAAGCAGTCTTTAACAAGATGACTGAGTATTTTAACACCATTGGTAAACCTAAAGCAGTTTTGTCTGATTATGGACCACAGTTTATCTCAAAAATATGGAAGGAAGGCATGAAGCAGCATGATGTTCAAGTTAAATATATTTCAGCTTACCACCCAGCTAGTAACCCTGTCGTAGGATGTATGTGTGAATTAGGAAGGTTAGCTAGAACCTACTGTCACCATAACCATAAGGCTTGAGGCAGATTTGTAAGTGACTTTGAAAAGACCATGAACACTTTATACCATGAAACCACCGGTTTTACCCCTGAAGAAATTTTATTGGACTGTAAAAGTAAAAGTATTATTGAAGAGATCTTGCAATTCCCACCTATTGTAGGAATTAACTTGCATGAGAAAAAAGAATTAGTTAAGAAAAGAATGAAAGAGAAAGCGGTCGCTAGATCTAAAAGGCATGATAATAACCTCAAAACAACTAAATTTAAGCTTGGAGATTATGTTTTAGTGAAGACCCATGAAAAATCTAGCGAAATTAATAATGACATTTCTAAATTCAAATACATTTACAATGGGCCTTTTGAAGTGCAAGGAACTCCACATGCAAATGCTTATTTTCTTGTGTACCCTAGGTCAAGGAAGCCTTTAGGAGTTAGAAATATAGTTGTACTGGAATTGTATGTCCACAGAAACCAATGATGAATGTAATGTACTAGCCTCAGGGGACATGCACTCTTTGCATTGTCAAGTGTCTGATGAGCACTAGGTACCCAAATCATTGCCAGCACTACTTCCATTTCTTTTCGTGCTGCCAGCCTTCCTCTTCATCATTCAGAACTTTTACTATCTTCTTTCCTTCTTCTCTATCAGAATAAACTGAAAAGTATGAAAATAGTGTAGAATACTGTGTATTGTTTGTGGACAAGTAAATGAATACTTAAATTGGGTACACTACAAAATGACCAAGAATAATGAAAATATAATGGGTATTGTAAAGGAAAAGTGTAAAGGAGAAGTAATTGGAAAGAGAAATATGGATGAGAAAAGGTAAGAATACTGAAAACAAGGTAAATGAATACTATAATATGACTGAATGTAAGTGGTTTTTTTTGAAAATATGGATAATTATGATGTTGAAAAACTTTGTGTGTTTAAAACTGAAGAGATAAACCTGACTAATGTACATGAAATAGATTAGAGAGGTATGTGTCTAGTGCCACCAAAAGTGGGCAGAAATCACTTGCAGTAGGATGTAAAATTATTGTTCTGATCTTGACATATTTGATAACCTAAATGTGTAGTTAAGCTTGATATTGACTATAAAAGAAATATTGATGAGTAAGAATGTGGGGAGAAAAACCACAAATCTGGGATTCTCAAATAACTCCTGAACATTGTCATTATACTAAAAATGTCATTTAAAATTTACTTGATTAATGTATATGTTACCTGATGTCATTTGAAAAGAAATGGTTTTGTTACCAGTGTCTAATTGCTGTCTCAAAGTTGCAGGTTTTACGTTTTATACCATTAAGGCAATTTGTACCAAAAGTGTGACAGAATGATGAAAAACTTCGAGATGATGATAATAAACTGCTCAAAAATATGTTGTTGGCAGCAAAATAAGACTAAAGAATAAAATTGTTATGGTCCTGAAGTTGAGGGCTACCAAATATGCTATGTGAGCAGTAGCCAAAGGACTTGCCGTTGTGGGGCAAGGAGCTGATAAGTGGTCATGAACTGCCAAACCTCGAGGATGGGGCAGCGTTTCAATTTAAAAATGTGTTTTCTTTAGTGTTTTTAATCTAAATTGTGTTTTTGTGCCTAAATGTTTATAGATAAAGATTGCCAAACCAATAATGGGCAGAATGTGTAACATGCACTGCTAGTGCTGAGGCAAGCAGTGAAGTAAGTTAAGTTTTTGATCAGTGTGTTATGAACTGACTATTCTTAATGGAGTCAGTGAAAAGTTATTATAAAATATATATGGATTCTTGTTCAAATGGATGTAGATGTTTTTGATACTAGGTTTTTTGGAATAACTTAAAGTTTTGGACTGCCTTGTTTTAAAACACAGCAGTGATGATTAAAGATAGGGTCTGAATAGGTTAATGTGTTTATGTGCATCAAACATTATGGACTGCTATTAATGAAGAGCAGCTTTAAAGTTAATTGTTGTGAGAAAACCTAGAAAAGCTACATTGGTATTTAAAGAATCTGTTGGAAAAGGTTCTCATAGCTGTTTGTGTAAATATTTGTGCATATGTGGATGCAAACTGAAATTTTCAACATTCCATTAATTGCTGAACCCTGTAAAATGTACTGTGATCATGAGTATACTTGTGTGTCTCTGAAAGTTACATTCTTTAAAAATATTGAAAGACAAATTTCTGCTTTGTTAAGTTAAAATGTTCTGTGCTATTGTATATGTGTTTATTTTTTTATTTGAAGGCTATACCTACTCTACTAATATGCAGCTAATTTTGCGTATTGTTTGTCTGTTATTTGAACTGTATGTGTGTGAAATGAACATGCTTAAAGGAATCCTGTGTAATGATGAAAATAAGTATCCTTGAAGCAGTGTGAAAATGAAAATTACTATAAATGTCTTATTTTGAAAATGTTTTGGAAGAAGTGTATGAATTTCCTTAGTGTATATACTGTACATTTGTAATAAGTGTATTTTTTTCTCCCAACTGAAGTTGGATGGTATAAATTTTTTTCTGTAGCCAACACCACTTAGGTGTTATAGATGTTTCCTTGAAGTATCCCTTACAGGAAACTTCATCGAAACATAGGGCATGTGTAACACCATAGCTCTTACGCTCTACTGATTTATTTTGCTTTTGTTTCATTTAATGTTACATCATTGAGCTTCTGTAAGTGTGTTTGATAGAATAGAGAACACAAAATTGTATACTCCTTTCTTTGTTAAAACTTCGATGTCATGATTTGATTGTATGCTGTGTAGCGTATCTGTCATTTAAATTCTTTGTACCATTTGGAGGGAACAGAACTTACTCTATATAATTATAATTTTGTGTGAATAATTTTTGGTAGAAATGTCAATATGTGCAAATATTCTGTCTTTTTTAAGATGTATGTTTGCTGTCCCCCCCCCCCCCCCCCCCATGAACCATGGATCTTGCCGTTGGTGGGGAGGCTTGCGTGCCTCAGCGATACAGATAGCCATACCGTAGGTGCAACCACAACGGAGGGGTATCTGTTGAGAGGCCAGACAAACGTGTGGTTCCTGAAGAGGGGCAGCAGCCTTTTCAGTAGTTGCAAGGGCAACAGTCTGGATGATTGACTGATCTGGCCTTGTAACATTAACCAAAACGGCCTTGCTGTGCTGGTACTGCGAACGGCTGAAAGCAAGGGGAAACTACAGCCGTAATTTTTCCCGAGGGCATGCAGCTCTACTGTATGATTACATGATGATGGCGTCCTCTTGGGTAAAATATTCCGGAGGTAAAATAGTCCCCCATTCGGATCTCCGGGCGGGGACTACTCAAGAGGATGTCATTATCAGGAGAAAGAAAACTGGCGTTCTACGGATCGGAGCGTGGAATGTCAGATCCCTTAATTGGGCAGGTAGGTTAGAAAATTTAAAAAGGGAAATGGATAGGTTGAATTTAGATATAGTGGGAATTAGTGAAGTTCGGTGGCAGGAGGAACAAGACTTCTGGTCAGGTGACTACAGGGTTATAAACACAAAATCAAATAGGGGTAATGCAGGAGTAGGTTTAATAATGAATAGGAAAATAGGAATGCGGGTAAGCTACTACAAACAGCATAGTGAACGCATTATTATGGCCAAGATAGATACGAAGCCCACACCTACTACAGTAGTACAAGTTTATATGCCAACTAGCTCTGCAGATGACGAAGAAATTGAAGAAATGTATGATGAAATAAAAGAAATTATTCAGATTGTGAAGGGAGACGAAAATTTAATAGTCATGGGTGACTGGAATTCGAGTGTAGGAAAAGGGAGAGAAGGAAACATAGTAGGTGAATATGGATTGGGGGACAGAAATGAAAGAGGAAGCCGCCTGGTAGAATTTTGCACAGAGCACAACATAATCATAACTAACACTTGGTTTAAGAATCATGAAAGAAGGTTGTATACATGGAAGAACCCTGGAGATACTAAAAGGTATCAGATAGATTATATAATGGTAAGACAGAGATTTAGGAACCAGGTTTTAAATTGTAAGACATTTCCAGGGGCAGATGTGGACTCTGACCACAATCTATTGGTTATGACCTGTAGATTAAAACTGAAGAAACTGCAAAAAGGTGGGAATTTAAGGAGATGGGACCTGGATAAACTAAAAGAACCAGAGGTTGTACAGAGATTCAGGGAGAGCATAAGGGAGCAAGTGACAGGAAGGGGGGAAATAAATACAGTAGAAGAAGAATGGGGAGCTTTGAGGGATGAAGTAGTGAAGGCAGCAGTGGATCAAGTAGGTAAAAAGACGAGGGCTAGTAGAAATCCTTGGGTAACAGAAGAAATATTGAATTTAATTGATGAAAGGAGAAAATATAAAAATGCAGTAAGTGAAACAGGCAAAAAGGAATACAAACGTCTCAAAAATGAGATCGACAGGAAGTGCAAAATGGCTAAGCAGGGATGGCTAGAGGACAAATGTAAGGATGTAGAGGCCTATCTCACTAGGGGTAAGATAGATACCGCCTACAGGAAAATTAAAGAGACCTTTGGAGATAAGAGAACGACTTGTATGAATATCAAGAGCTCAGATGGAAATCCAGTTCTAAGCAAAGAAGGGAAAGCAGAAAGGTGGAAGGAGTATATAGAGAGTCTATACAAGGGCGATGTACTTGAGGACGATATTATGGAAATGGAAGAGGATGTAGATGAAGATGAAATGGGAGATATGATACTGCGTGAAGAGTTTGACAGAGCACTGAAAGACCTGAGTCGAAACAAGGCCCCCGGAGTAGACAATATTCCATTGGAACTACTGACGGCCGTGGGAGAGCCAGTCCTGACAAAACTCTACCATCTGGTGAGCAAGATGTATGAAACAGGCGAAATACCCACAGACTTCAAGAAGAATATAATAATTCCAATTCCAAAGAAAGCAGGTGTTGACAGATGTGAAAATTACCGAACTATCAGTTTAATAAGTCACAGCTGCAAAATACTAACACGAATTCTTTACAGACGAATGGAAAAACTAGTAGAAGCCAACCTCGGGGAAGATCAGTTTGGATTCCGTAGAAACACTGGAACACGTGAGGCAATACTGACCTTACGACTTATCTTAGAAGAAAGATTAAGGAAAGGCAAACGTACGTTTCTAGCATTTGTAGACTTAGAGAAAGCTTTTGACAATGTTGACTGGAATACTCTCTTTCAAATTCTAAAGGTGGCAGGGGTAAAATACAGGGAGCGAAAGGCTATTTACAATTTGTACAGAAACCAGATGGCAGTCATAAGAGTCGAGGGACATGAAATGGTTGGGAAGGGAGTAAGACAGGGTTGTAGCCTCTCCCCGATGTTGTTCAATCTGTATATTGAGCAAGCAGTAAAGGAAACAAAAGAAAAATTCGGATTAGGTATTAAAATTCATGGAGTAGAAATAAAAACTTTGAGGTTCGCCGATGACATTGTAATTCTGTCAGAGACAGCAAAGGACTTGGAAGAGCAGTTGAATGGAATGGACAGTGTCTTGAAAGGAGGATATAAGATGAACATCAACAAAAGCAAAACAAGGATAATGGAATGTAGTCTAATTAAGTCGGGTGATGCTGAGGGAATTAGATTAGGAAATGAGGCACTTAAAGTAGTAAAGGAGTTTTGCTATTTGGGGAGCAAAATAACTGATGATGGTCGAAGTAGAGAGGATATAAAACGTAGGCTGGCAATGGCAAGGAAAGCGTTTCTGAAGAAGAGAAATTTGTTAACATCCAGTATTGATTTAAGTGTCAGGAAGTCATTTCTGAAAGTATTTGTATGGAGTGTAGCCATGTATGGAAGTGAAACATGGACGATAAATAGTTTGGACAAGAAGAGAATAGAAGCTTTCGAAATGTGGTGCTACAGAAGAATGCTGAAGATTAGATGGTAGATCACATAACTAATGAGGAAGTATTGAATAGGATTGGGGAGAAGAGAAGTTTGTGGCACAACTTGACCAGAAGAAGGGATCGGTTGGTAGGACATGTTCTGAGGCATCAAGGGATCACCAATTTAGTATTGGAGGGGAGCGTGGAGGGTAAAAATCGTAGAGGGAGACCAAGAGACGAATACACTAAGCAGATTCAGAAGGATGTAGGTTGCAGTAGGTACTGGGAGATGAAAAAGCTTGCACAGGATAGAGTAGCATGGAGAGCTGCATCAAACCAGTTTCAGGACTGAAGACCACAACAACAACAACAATGTTTGCTGTTATGTAAATTGCTGATCCTCACTTAAGGTTCTTAGTTAGCTTGTATGTAAACGGTGTAGTGGTTCCCCTCGGGAACGGAATTGTGTAGCATGCGCAAATTGTGGTTGGCCTAGGTAGAAAAGGTGGAATAAGAGTCAGTCGGGGACGAGCACGAGTCGGGGACGAGCTACCAAACTGTGAACTGCCATGCAAAAGTTGCATAGTGCTGGTTCCGAGAGAGGCTTTTTCTGCTACTTACCAATGCCTCAGATGGATGGATAAATAGCTGGAACGATTCTGGATTTGGTATGCATCATCGCCACCAAGAAGGGCCAGAGTCCAGCAATTCTGCCGGCGAATCCACCTACCAACATGCAGTTGCCACCACGTTGCGCAATCACTGTAACGTAATACTATAATGATGTACAGTGAAGGATCAGCTTACTGGATGTTTTAGTGTGCACAAATATAAGGTAATTTGTACCTCAATTTATGTACCTACGTTACTTTTTTCCTAATCATAACACCTCTCAGGTTCCTTTCCGTTAGAACTAAAGTAATTACCGAGTGTCCCTACTGAAAGAACATTTATGACCAATGTTATGCTAATTAATGCCTCTTGAACATAGTAAAGAGAAAGTTAAAGTTAATGTGGCAAGAGAGTGAGTTAAAGTTAATGATGCTTGCTGAAAACAATTTTCCTAGTAAAACTGCTTATTAATGTGTTGTTGCCAACTTCAAAGTAAAAGTTCTTAAGACTGAGGCTTATAAAGTTTTGCTTAGTAAATGATCACATTACTGCCTGTTGTAAATCGCAGAAGGTGAGTCAGTATCTTACATATATGTTAATTTTGTGTCTCACTGTAGTAAAAGTGGAAAACTGCAATAGTAGGAAATTATATGTTCATGACTGCTAAGTGTTTATCTCTCTTGTGTATTGGAAGTGCATATTAATGGTATAACTGGATCCACAGTTTGTCTATTGTGTTAATGCTGAGTAACAAGTAACGGAAAGACCATTAATTATGAAAATCATAATTTCCTTCTTCAAATAATAGTGAGAAGCAACCTTTCAGTGGATTCCAATTAACTTTCATTTTAAATAGTAAAGTATTTAACTGAGAGAGACTTAACCTATATCCACTTAATGATTCTGCAGTGAATGTTAATAGTAATGTTATAAAGACCATTCAGTTTGAACAAGCCCTGAAAGTAATAGTGTGTTTCGTCATCTATTATAATTTTACAAATAGTTTGTGCTGCTCTAGCTGTTTGTTCCAACCTTCACGTTAACATATGTATGCGTCAGAGTTCACTGCACTCGCGTGTGACAAAGTATAGGCTGTGTTTATTCGTTAAAATTACTAATAACTATTTTCTTAATCGAGAATGTTAATCATTCTCTTGCCTAGTTAGGCTGGCGACCGTTTTCTTTATCAGTTGAACAGTGCAGATAGGCAAAACTTTGTTCGTATTGTTCAAATATTTACGTAATTCTGACTTTCACTTCCGATAAGCCACCTCCGTTAGGTACAATACGGTCAACATAATAAAATTCCTCTCAGAGGGTAACACTGCTCTGTTGCGTTATACCATAATTACTCTAACAAAATAATTCTGTTTTGCAAACTGCCTCCAGCTTCGAGGTTATGGTATAGCAGTAGCGGACGCTAGTGTTGTAAGCTCACGTGGTCTGATAAAGAGTGTAAGAGAGGGACTGAAGAAAAGACATTACAGGCTAATCGCACAAGAAGCTTTTTGGAGGTGTATCGAGAGAAAAGGAGAGTCGAAAGAAAAGCTGAAATAGAATGTATGGAATTGTCCAAGAAGAAGATGAAACAAGGAAGTTAAAGAACAATGCTAGAAGACAATTTGCTCCAATAACTAGCTTGATTAGAGATGAAGGAGGAAACATAATAAGTGAGAGCAAGCAGACTCTGGAAAGGTGGCGAAGATACTTTAATGACCTGCTGAATCGAGTGATAGAACAAGTAGAGTATATCTCTAATGACTGTGAGCAAGCACTGGGTAATGAACAGCCACTGGATGGCCTAGGGTTAGAGGCCGTCAAAAAAGCTTTAAGGAAACTGAAGACTAGAAAGGCCCCCAGCACTGATAGTATTCCTGCAGAATTGCTAAAATGTGGAGGAGCAACATTAGAGTAGTTTATCTTTGAAGTTATCACTCTCATATGGGAACAGGAAAGAATACCAGCTAAATGGAATGAAGGAATATTATGTCCCATACATAAAAAGGGCTGCCGAATGGAGTGCGATCTCCCTCCTCAACTTGGGGTACAGGGTGTTATCTAATATTATTTTTGACTGGCTACTCCCACAGATGGATAAACAAATTGGAATATATAAAAGCAGCTTTCAACAAAGAAGGTCAACAATAGACCAGATTTTCAGCCTGCGGAAAATTTTGGAGAAAACAGTTGAATATAGAATTGGAACACATCACCTCATTATTGACTTTACGGCTTCAAACGAAAGCATCATAGAAACCAGTTGTTTCATGCCCTACAGGAGATGGGGATACATGGAAAGCCCCTGACAATGGTCGAAATGATTCTGTCTGACGTAAGAAGCTACATTTTAGTTCGAGTAAAATACTCAGACCCCCTGGAAATAAAAAATGGACTACGTCAAGGAGATGCATTAGCATGCTTATTATTTAATGTAATGCTCGAGAAGGTGATTAGGCAAGCAGGCCTACAGACCAGGGGCACCATCTTCTACAAGTCAGTGCAGATTTTAGCATATGGAGATGACATAGACATCATAGCACGGACAATAGCAGCACTGAAAGAAGCTTTTACAGCCTTAAGTAAGCAAGTAAGAACATGGGTCTTATGATAAATGAAGATAAAACTAAATACAGATGATGTGGAGGCGCCACATGACGGAATTTTATTTCACAATGCTTTGCGCTTTCATAATATCGGAGTGATGCCATAAGACGAGCGCAGGTCCAAATATTTTCCATAACGTCGTGCCGTCTGGAGGGCCTCATAGTCCACGCAATGACCTTTGAGCAAGTCTGTGGAGGATCGTTATCGATGTATCACGTTATCCGAGAAAAAATAACGTAGCCGCTGAGCCTCAATACAGGCGGTCGTACAGCCCGTTGGTCGTCGTGTGACAGACAAAAAGAAATTGCCAAAGCTTTTGTGGAGCAATACAGTCACCTCTACGACGAAGCGTGTGAGTTATCAAGCGTTTCGCTCTCATTTAAATACACAGATCAAAAAAGTTTTGCATCACCTCAGTTCCCAGAACTCCTGAAGACAGTAGTTGACTATGGATATTATATCACACACACAGTTCATTTAACTGTTCAGAGATGTCACTAAAAACTTCCAAAGTTGTAAACATCCATGCATGAGCAGCGCCTATTAGAAGGAGAGGGTCCGACAGCCGGTCAGTTCCAGTCATTCCACCAGGAAGGAGGTACACGGCTAGTGTTGTTTGTAGCTTAACCATGCCTAAACAGACAATACCGCGGTTCAATCGCGTCTGCATTGTTACTTTGTGCCAGGAAGGGTTCTCAGCAAGGGAAGTTTCCAGACGTCTCGGAGTGAACCGAAGCGATGTTGTTCGGACATGGAGGAGATACAGAGAGACAGGAACTGTCGATGACATGTCTCGCTCACGCCACCCAACGGCTGCTACTGCATTGGATCGCTACCTACGGATTATGGATCGGAGTAACCCTGACAGCAACGCCACCATGTTGAATAATGCTTTTCGTGCAGCCACAGGACGTCGTGTTACGACTCAAACTGTGTGCAATAGGGTGCATGATGGGAAACTTCACTCCCGACGTCCATGGCGAAGTCCATCTTTGCAACCTCGACACCATGCAGCGCGGTACAGATGGGCTCAACAACATGCAGAATGGACTGCTCAAGATTGGTATCACGTTCTTTTCACCGATGAGTGGCGCATATGCCTTCAACCACACAGTCGTCGGAGACGTGTTTGGAGGCAACCTGGTGAGGCTGAATTCTTTAGATACACCGTCCAGTGAGTGTATCAAGGTGGAGGTTCCCTGCTGTTTTGCGGTGTCATTACGTGGGGCCCACGTTCGCCGCTGGTGGTCAAGGAAGGCGCCGTAACGGCTGTACGATACGTGAATGCTATCCTCCGACTGGTGGTGCAACCATATTGGCAGCATACTGCTGAGTCATTCGTCTTCATGGACGAAAATTCACGCCCCCATCGTGCACAGCTTGTGAAGAACTTCCTTCAGGTTAACGTCATCGCTCGATTTGAGTAGCCAGCATGTTCTCCACACATGAACCCTATCGAACATGTCTGGGGCAGATTGAAAAGGGCTGTTTATGGACGACATGACCCACCAACCACTCTGAGGGATCTACGCCGTATCGCCGTTGAGGAGTGGGAGATTCGGGATGAACAGTGCCTTGATGAACTTGTGGATAGTATGCCACGACGAATACATGCATGCATCAATGCAAGAGGACGTGCTACTGGGTATAAGAGGTAACGGTGTGTACAGCAATCTGGACCACCACCTGTGAAGGACTCGCTGTGTGGTGGTACAACATAAAATGTGTGGTTTTCATGAGGAATAAAAAGGGCGGAAATGATGTTTACGTTGATCTCTATTCCAATTTTCTGTACAGGATCCGGAACTCTCGGAACCGAGATGATGCAAAACTTTTTTTGATGTGTGTATGTGGTCGAAAGAGTCAGCCTTCAGGAATTGTGAAACAAACGTTGTCGTCCAGGACCGTGTGCCACAAAGTGTGCAGATTCGCCACGAGATGGGAAAATTCACAAGCGTCTATTGTGCTGAAAGAAGCCTAGGCGCTGTAGTGTGCGAGTGCGACAGACGAGAAGCTACATCATAGGGAAACCACGTAGAAGCTGTTTGTAACCAAGGAGACGCCACAGTGTTAAATATGGCGGACCTAAGATTGTCCGTAAAGGGAAACATTTATGAGAATTATTTAATTCTGTATAATTCATGGAATGAAGCCACAGTAATTTTAATCTACCATCATTCATAAATTTTCATGGTGATCCCAATAAAACTCGAATATTGATCGTATCTATAATAGTTCAGGGTTTACCGTTAAAGTGAAATTAACACGTTTTGTAACAAAACCTGAATGCTGAAATCTGAACGCTTTGGTCGATCTTAATGATGGACATTTCATACAGAAGCGCATCATTAAAATGACAAATGATGTGAATATCAACTGTGTAACTTTATTTGTTTAAAAGAAATAGTGAATTTAAGTTATCAGTATTTTCAGTTAAGAATCAGATCGTCATTTCCTCCACGCAAAACTGCATGGGGGCTTAATTAAATATGATTGAAAATACTTTTTAAATTTTTCGTAGCTGTCTGTCCGATTATACTGTGTCTCGTAATCGGTTGGCCCTGACTAGTACTATTACGCAATCTGACTGCATACAACAACAACAAAGAATGAAATGAAAATTTTCGTTAACACAATTAATTAATTAAGTCCCCAGCAACTATAAAACCTACAAAACCAAAGCACAAATATAATTGTTCTGTGTGTGGGGGTGTGACTCAACGTACACATCTGGCACGGTTCTTCTTCAACAAGACAAGAAATTTCAAATACCATTTATACTGAGGTGATAAAAGAAGATTACAAATACTATAATTGCGTAAGGAAAACAGAATTAAACTCTAATACAAGAACAGACGCCAGATGCTTTGTTGACTGAACCTGTAATGACGCATTATTTAGGACACTGAAATAAAAAGAAACGGAGTTAGTTACCTCATTTATATTGATCAAAATCACTCTAATCCTTACAATATATCTCTACACCGATTCTCTACTACCACATCTCAACAAGACTCCTCAGTATCACATCTCAGCAAGCACTGCCTACTAGCACATCTCAACAAACACTCTCTGCTACGAGTTCTTAACAAGTACTGACTTCTACGAGTTCTCTCCAAGCACTGTGGAGGCGGCAGAATAATACTCTTTGGCGCAATCTCTGGCGCAGTGGCTCAGTGTAGCCACCTTTCAAAACACATTGAACGATGACAGCATGACACCTTATTGAATCATTCATCATCATCAATTATCTGCTATATTAGCAGGTCCTTTGCCTCTCCATTTTCTGCGATCCATTGCTTCCTTCTTAAGGCTGCTGTATGTTGTACCGTCCATCATGTCATCCAGTATCTGGAATCTCTTCCTTCCTCGCTTCCTTTTCCCTTCTACATAACCTTCTAAAACTGTTTTTATCAGTCCGTCATTCTTTCTTAATATATGCCCAATCCAATTTCTTTTTCTTCTCTTTATTACATCTAGTAACTGCCTTTTCTCTCCCACTCTTCTCAGTACCTCTTCATTTTTTACTCTGTCCATCCAACTTATTCCTTCCATCTTCCGCCATGTTCAGATCTCAAAAGCCTCCAGCCTTTCTCTGTCTTTTTTCCTCATAGTCCATGTTTCAGCGCCATATAGAAGAACACTCCATACAAGACATTTTATGAGTCTCTTTCTGAGTTCTCTGTCCATACCGCTGCAGAAGATTCTCCTTTTCTTATAAAACGCCTCTTTTGCCATTGCTATCCTTGTTTTAATTTCTGTGGTGCACTTCCAGTCGGTGTCTATCCTGCTTCCAAGATACTTAAAATTTTGCACCTGTTCTAGTTTTTCTCCATTCAGCACAATTTTTAGTTCCTTATTTCCTCCTATTGCCAATACTTTTGTTTTATTTGTGTTAATTTTCATTCCATATTTTTTTCCGTTAGTTGCAATGGTGTCCACCAAATCCTGTAATTCTTTTTCCCCTGTGGCTAGAAGGACCATGTCATCAGCAAATCTCAAGCACCCTACTCTTCTTCCTCCAATTTCTACTCCTTTGTCATCTAATGAGCATTGGTCAATCATATTTTCCAAGTACAGGTTGAAAAGAGTAGGTGATAAACAGCATCCTTGTCTTACTCCTTTCCCTAGTCTGATCCAGTTCGTACTTTCTCCTCTCACTTTAACTGAAACTTTTTGATTAAGGTACAATGAGTTTATAAGTCTTCTGGTTTTCCAGTCCACTCTCTTTTCCCTCATAATAGTCGCCAGCTTGTCCCAAACCACATTGTCAAATGCCTTTTCTAAATCGATGAAGCACATATATAGGTCTCTTCCTTTTTCAATAAACCTTTCTCCTAAGATTCGTAGGAGCCCTATTGCATCTCTGGTGCCCGTATTCCGTCTAAAGCCAAACTGCTCCTCGCCGAGATTCTCCTCTATTACTTTTTCAAGTCTTTCATTAATTATTCTTAACATCACTTTGGCTGCATGTGAAATGTGGCTGATTGTCCTGTGCTCGCTGCATTTCTTGGTTCCTTGTTTTTTCGGCAATGGAATCATTACTGTTGTCAAAAAGTGCTCAGGCCATTCACCACTGTCATATATTTTATTACATAACCTCAATATTTCTCTTATTCCATTGTGGTTCAAGCATTTTAGTATTTCTCCCGGTATTGTATCTGTACCTACTGTTTTGCCATTTTTCATTGCAGCAATAGCAGACTTTACTTCTTCCATTATGATGGTCGGTCCTTTCTCTTCATCACTTACACTGTTGTGTGATTCAAGTTCCAGAGTTTCTGGTTTGCTATTTGTGTCATATAGCTCTTTTATATATTCTTCCCATCTCTGGAGGACATCGTCACGATCTTTATACACTACCTCTTCGTCTTTACTCAAAATTTCCATAGTAGCACTTCCTGCTCTGTTTTGTTCCCATGTCATAGTCTTTACTCTGTTGTATAGTAAGTCGTATCTTCCTTTCCTGTCCAGTTCTTCAATTTCATCACATTCCTCTTTTAGCCATTTTTTCCTAGCCTGCTCTGTTTCTCTTCGCAGTTCGTTATTTAACCTTCGGTATATCTTTCTTGCATCTTCAGTGTTCTTGTTTTTCAATTTTCTTCTCTCCTCCATCTTGGAAATCATTTCTTGTGTGACCCATGGTTTTTTTTTGACCTTTTCCCTCTTACATATCCTTATTGAATCATTAGGCAATAGAATATTTGTTGTAGAGTTTAGTGCATAATAGTTACTTTTGTTCTTTATCTATTTATCAGAAAGCACATTGGTGCAAGGCTACTGGCTGTGACATTCAAGGTTAAGAAGGAAATTGTATTGGTTTTATATAAAAGAGTTTAACGTTTATTATGTAATGGATATTATTGTTACTTTATTGAGAAAGTGAGAGTTGCCAAGCTTTGATTATTTAAATATGTCAAAATGTAAAATAATGTAGAGTAAGCTATAGCCAATCAGATGGACGGCTTCAGGAAGGGGTACTGCCCTAGTCAGTTGAGCGACGATGTTCGGCACGTGGGGGGCGCGGCCGTAGACGGGCAGAGGGACAGTTCTGGTCAAGACATCAAAGATTTCGGATTGAGACGCGAAAGCGAACAGGCGGTCTTTAGGCAGGTAGGAAGTGAAACGACATAGCAAATCTGGCGTTGTATAGTATTGCGGTGAGCAGCCGCGCGCCTATGTGAACTCTTAACTTTTCGCGTAAATAACGAGGTGGAGTATTGTATTGGACTTATATTTAACGATGACATTGTGAATGATCGTACTGAGTCAAATGGATAAGCGATCGAAGGTAACATAACTCTAAATACGACCACTTTCGCTATTAGTTTGCTTTCTGAATAAACATTATTCTAACTAAATCGTAACTGTGTGGCCTACATCATTTACGGGTCGTTAATTTAGTTCCCGATATTATTATTTCAGATATTATATGTTACAGTGACTTTGTATTTCGCAAACTTGCCATCAGCCAGACAGTTTAACCAAAGGGTGACAAGTGTCTAATTTAGGGCGTTTAGTGCGTCACGTGAGGTTCAATCCCTAGATGAATTTGACGAAAAGGAACCGAACGCGAGCCAGAACATCTGTGGGATGTTAAGTCGCAAGCGGAACTGACATGATATCCCACGAATGCTATCCGCGTGCCTCGACGCTGCGGCCGAGCGAGAGTTAAGGGGGGCGAGTCACAGAGGATGACGAAACGGAAGCGCTGGATAAGGGAGCATCAAACAAGTCGCCGTGGCCTGACATGTTTCAGTTAGAGTTTTATTGGTCATTTAAAGATCTCATGACTCCGCGATGAACTGTCATGTACCGCGAATTGATGTCCGTCAAATTGCCTCTTCCAACCGTCTTTGTGGTAGGAATGATCGCCTCTATTCACAAACCATCCGGCGGGACAGAGATACAGGCTTACCGGCCTCTGACCCTACAACATCTGCACCAGACTAGTTGTAGCAAGTTTGATCGCGTACTTCGCCAAGTGATATCACTCGATCAAAACTAGTTTGGAGGGAATAGCTATATACAAACGACACTCGGCGACAACTGCGATGTTATCGCACTGGCAACAATATGTCGTCTCTGGGGTGCTCTGGTGTAAATAGATTTCGATCGCGCCTTTGATAGCGTGAGCTACGCCTATCCTGTGGAAGTGACGACGCAAATGAAGTTTCCACAAAGTTTTATCACCGTCGTGATACGACTACTCCACGGCGCCTCCTCCAAAATGTTGAGCAATGAACACACGGTGGGGCCCATCACCATCTCACGATCGGTCAGCCAAGGGTGCCCGCTGTCGACGATACTTGATGCCATCGCTCTCGAGCCGCTGCTCTGCGGGCTCCGGAACTGACTCCAAGGAACGACGATGAGGCATCACACGTTTGTAAGCAGAACGTACGCCGATGATCTAGTGTTTTTAGCTCGGTCGGGCGACGAGGCAAGAGCGGCATTGCATTGGCTTAATTTGTATGGTATGTTTGCAGAATGTTGCATGAACATTGCAAAGTCGGGAGCGGTGAACATCGGGAGAGGACTCCCAACGGGAAGTGTAGCACCATTACAGCCGACAGACAAATTAAAATTCTTGGACATTATCTTCACGAGAGACAATCGACGCAAGGCGGCACTCACCTGTAGACATCTTCTGCAAACGATTCGTGCGAGTGTTCGAAGTGCACTAGGCATGAAACAATGGGTCACCTTTGCCAACACTTAATTAGCTCCTCTCATTCCCCACCTGTCTTAAGTTCTTCCAATGCCGCTGGAGTTGGCGCGCCTCACCCTGGTGACTTTAGGATATTTTCTGAGCACAGGGATTCTATTTGAAGTGAAGTCGCATATGGACCCCCCCCATCCCCCCCCCCACCGCTCGGGATTAGCCGAGCTGTCTAGGGCGCTGCAGTCATGGACTGTGCGGCTGGTACCGACGGAGGTTCGAGTCCTCCCTCGGGCATGGGTGTGTGTGTTCGTCCTTAGAATAATTTACGTTAAGTAGTATGTAAGCTTAGGGACTGATGACCTTAGCAGTTAAGTCCCAATAAGATTTCACACACATTTGAACATTTGATTGTGGTGTCACTCTATGCAACGTTGGTGAATCCTCGGGCATGTTACTCACATGTAGGATTCCAACACAGTAAACCATACAGACAATGCATGTTACATCCCACGCTATAGCACTGCCCTTTAAGTCCTAGCCAGCATGGATATGTCTAAACCAGACACACATTGAGTGACGAACGTCTAGTTCAATTGCGCTATATTGTGCTTGTCTGTGATAACGCTATATGGCGCTGCAGATACAGATTACCAGCGACATAGGCCCTGCATCATTGAACACAGTGTATGAGTGGCATGATGAAGTGGAAGAGGCGGGCTCTATGCTAAAGTACTTCTTAGCTAGAAGAATTTACATCCAATGCGGAATTGTCTTTTCACGTCATCTTGCTATAACATGGGATGTTTCGTAAACGCCACAAGCACTGCAGAGTACACCAATGATTGTGGTGTGCCGCCCGGGATTAGCCGAGTGGTCTGGGGCGCTGCAGTCATGGACTGTGCGGCTGGTCTCTGCGGAGGTTCGAGTCCTCCCTCGGGCATGGGTGTGTGTGTTTGTTCTTAGGATAATTTAGGTTAAGTAGTGCGTAAGCTTAGGGACTGATGACCTTGGCAGTTAAGTCCCCTAAGATTTCATACACATTTGAACACATTTTTGGAACCCCCCCAGTAGTCGTGCACGCCTTGGGCTTGTCCACGTCCGTGACCGAGCAGTGGCGATTTATGTGTAAGCACGATGATCAAGATATGGACATAACATCAGATAAGTCTGACAGGAAGCTTGATAGAGGAACTGGCACCACATTCTCGTCTGGGGGCTCATATCTCACTATCGCCTGCCCACATACGAATTGTTTTGTGGAACAAATTTACGTACAATTGGAACTAACGGCTACCGGGAGGCAACGTCACGTGATATACACTCCTGGAAATTGAAATAAGAACACCGTGAATTCATTGTCCCAGGAAGGGGAAACTTTATTGACACATTCCTGGGGTCAGATACATCACATGATCACACTGACAGAACCACAGGCACATAGACACAGGCAACAGAGCATAAACAATGTCGGCACTAGTACAGTGTATATCCACCTTTCGCAGCAATGCAGGCTGCTATTCTCCCATGGAGACGATCGTAGAGATGCTGGATGTAGTCCTGTGGAACAGCTTGCCATGCCATTTCCACCTGGCGCCTCAGTTGGACCAGCGTTCGTGCTGGACGTGCAGACCGCGTGAGACGACGCTTCATCCAGTTCCAAACATGCTCAATGGGGGACAGATCCGGAGATCGTGCTGGTCAGGGTAGTTGACTTACACCTTCTAGAGCACGTTGGGTGGCACGGGATACATGCGGACGTGCATTGTCCTGTTGGAACAGCAAGTTCCCTTGCCGGTCTAGGAATGGTAGAACGATGGGTTCGATGACGGTTTGGATGTACCGTGCACTATTCAGTGTCCCCTCGACGATCACCAGTGGTGTACGGCCAGTGTAGGAGATCGCTCCCCACACCATGATGCCGGGTGTTGGCCCTGTGTGCCTCGGTCGTATGCAGTCCTGATTGTGGGGCTCACCTGCACGGTGCCAAACACGCATACGACCATCATTGGCACCAAGGCAGAAGCGACTCTCATCGCTGAAGACGACACGTCTCCATTCGTCCCTCCATTCACGCCTGTCGCGACACCACTGGAGGCGGACTGCACGATATTGGGGCGTGAGCGGAAGACGGCCTAACGGTGTGCGGGACCGTGGCCCAGCTTCATGGAGACGGTTGCGAATGGTCGTCGCCGATACCCCAGGAGCAACAGTGTCCCTAATTTGCTGGGAAGTGGCGGTGCGGTCCCCTACGGCACTGCGTAGGATCCTACGGTCTTGGCGTGCATCTGTGCGTCGCTGCGGTCCGGTCCCAGGTCGACGGGCACGTGCACCTTCCGCCGACCACTGGCGACAACATCGATGTACTGTGGAGACCTCACGCCCCACGTGTTGAGCAATTCGGCGGTACGTCCACCCGGCCTCCCGCATGCCCACTATACGCCCTCGCTCAAAGTCCGTCAACTGCACATGTCCACGCTGTCGCGGCATGCTACCAGTGTTAAAGACTGCGATGGAGCTCCGTATGCCACGGCAAACTGGCTGACACTGACGGCGGCGGTGCACAAATGCTGCGCAGCGAGCGCCATTCGACGGCCAACACCGCGGTTCCTCGTGTGTCCGCTGTGCCGTGCGTGTGATCATTGCTTGTACAGCCCTCTCGCAGTGTCCGGAGCAAGTATGGTGGGTCTGACACACCGGTGTCAATGTGTTCTTTTTTCCATTTCCAGGAGTGTATATCCCATCTTAACTCGTGGATGGCCGAGTAATGCCGTAGAGAGGCGGCAGCCAGCAGACATGATCAGTGGTATGGCGTACAGTTCACCACGTACATCTCGATATGGGGATGCACACTGTGATATCAACTTGTAAATGGGAAAAATTTGATATGTTATAGGTTACATACAATTCACATGACGGATACGCCGCTGTGTCCTCAGTGCAATGTTACAGACACAGGTGAACATCGCATGATATGCAGACCTTTAGCGGAAGTATGGTGTTTGGTTCAAAAAAATGATGGGCTTTCTCCTTCGAGTGCCGCAAGCAACAGAACCGAGGATATTACTTCTCCTAGAAATGACAAGTTTTCCTCGAACGAAGACAAACGCAGTAACTTGGATGTGGGGTCTGATGTACTTTATCTTTTCTGAGAGGTCGGTAAGAGAGGGCAGTAAGACTGTGATATACTTTTGGGCCTTATTACAAGAAGATTATGCAAAATCCGAGCTACAGATCATTTTACGCAAACGTTTTAGAGAGTGCCTTGCTTGATCTCCCACCCAGTTGCTACATATGATTATTCTGAACACAATGGTGAGGATCAACCATCATACGTGAAGACGTACCCGTCAAGAACACGAGGTACAACGGGATCGGCGAGGAAGACACCCACGAAGGGGAACTTGTTTTGTACTGAAACAAACAGTTTATGTTTATTATTTTTTACACCATTTATGTAAAAAGAGAAAGTGATGCTGAAATAGTCCATTCATTTATGTCTGTTATTTTCACACAATATAAATTTTTATTCGCTTTATCAATTTTCGTTTAACATTTTACTCATGTAGTAGGCGTTTATTATTTTTTGTTCTTTACAATAAAAAAAGGCAGTAAGCACTTGCTCGTAGTAAAAGAAGTGTTCTGTTAAAAAGATGGTAATGTGACCGCAGGAAGAATACATCGCAATTCGGGATAACACAGACACTGCAATATCGCACAAAATCTCTTTGGTCTATCAGAACAAAACTGTTTTCTTATGTAAAAATTACAATGTTTTTTCAAAAGGTCATTATGAAATCTGTTGCAATAAGTAAAAAATTTATAGGTCTGCAAAAAACGGTTACAACTTTAGTTGTATTCGTCGTACACATGATACTCCATTTGTCAGAAAATATGAAAGAAGGAAAATCAAGATTTAACGTCCTGTCGATGACTTGGTCATTACAGACACAGGACATGAGCTCGAATAGTACAGGGACGGGGAAATAAATCGGCCTTGCTCTTAGGAAGGAACCATACCGGTTTTCACCTCCGTTGATTAGGGTAACTCAGTCTGTATAACTGGGTGGAGATTAGAAACATTCTTCGCCCCCCTCCCCCACCCCTCATACATCGACGAATTAGGAGGCCAGTGTCTCAGTCTCAGCGCCTTTTGGCTCAGTTTTCAGTTTGTCGCCATATATTGGAGGTAGCAAGTAGTTTATCTTAATGTGCCGTTCTAATAACTCAATTCTCTGGCCTATCTGAGTTTGTGAAAGTCGATCGCAACCTAATTAAGTATCTATGGTTTATCAGCAACATGCTTATTGTGTAGAATGTAATCGTTATCAGTGACAGAGCAATAGAGATTAACTGCCGGTATCTGATTATCACACATCAGATTGTCAGCTACCCAAGGCCGGAGGTTACGACAAACAGAAAGAGATAACTCAGTGAGAGCCCATTTCATCTCTCTCTGTCAATCAACTTGACACCTGCAGCCACTGTTATCAGCGCTCTGCCGATCTCTTCATCTCCAGGCAATTTAGACATTTCTGCTACCTCCAGTATGTCTCCTTTTTTTCTTCCTTGGCTTTGCCATGATTTTGTTTCCCAAACTACTTTCCATCGGACGTATTTGTTAAAACCGTATTTCACGTACGCAAATGTCCCAAATAGTTCCTGTTGGGTACGTTTGCTCCTTGAGTTTTTATTTTTTATTTTTACTGATTGTCCTTTCTGTCCAGCTGGTTCTCGGTAGCCTCCTCCAGAGCCACGTTTCCATCGCTCCTAAGCACACTCCATCTGTCATCAATAGCGACTAGCTTTCATAACAGTACATGGGTAGAGTCCCGGTGATAGTCTTTATAAACTGTTTTTCAGGCGTGTACTAACACATTTGTTCGACAATATTTGCCTTTTTGTTATTGAAAGAATGTTTTTCTATCCCTACTCTTTTTTTCTGATTTCCATGCAAGAGCTGTTGTCTTGTGTGATTAGGATGCATAAATAACAAATTTTATCAAATTCTCTGTTCTATTTCTTTCAATTTTGATGCCATACGGTAGTTTTTAGCCAACGGCCTTGCCGCAGTTGTAACACCGGCATTTACCACCGGCAGTTCGCCGAAGTTAAGCGCCATCAGGCTTGACTGGCACTTGGAGGGGTCACCGTCCGGATCTGCCAAGTGCTACTGGGAAGCGGGATGCTCTCAGCCCTTGCGAGGCCAATTGAGGAGCTATTAGAGTGAGAAGTAGCGGCTCCAGTCACGAAAACTGACGACGGTGGGGAGAGCAGTGTGCTGACCACATGCCCCTCTGTACCCGCATCTAGTGATGCCTAAGGGCTGAGGATGACACGACGGCCGGTTGGCACCGTTGGGCCTTCAACGCCTGTTCGGACAGTGTTTGTTTGCTTTGTATTACCTTGTAATGGCCAAATTCCTGTAATCACTTTCTCGCGTTACACAGACAACGTCGCCAAATGAGAGGAAATACAATAAAATATTTCTTTTTATTTTGCTGTCATAACGTGGTGGACTTTTCTCAAAATAATTTATAATTTGGTTTGTTGTTTCGATTTTTGAATTTAAATCAAATTGCTTTTTGGAAAATTGATTGTTCAATAAAAGGTAATCCTGAGGAAAATTATTAATCACGTTAATAACTGTAAGACGAAGAAATATTGAATTTAATTGATGAAAGGAGGAAATATAAAAATGCAGTACCTGAAGCAGGAAAAAAGGAATACAAACGTCTCAAAAATGATATCGACAGGAAGTGCAAAATGGCTAAGCAGGGATGGCTAGAGGACAAATGTAAGGATGTAGAGGCTTATCTCACTAGGGGTAAGATAGATACTGCCTACAGGAAAATTAAAGACACCATTGGAGAAAGGAGAACCACTTGCATGAATATCAAGAGCTTTGATGGAAACCCAGTTCTAGGCAAAGAAGGGAAAGCAGAAAGGTGGAAGGAGTATATAGAGGGTCTATACAAGGGCGATGTACTTGAGGTCAATATTATGGAAATGGAAGAGGATGTAGATGAAAATGAAATGGGAGATATGATACTGCGTGAAGAGTTTGACAGAGCATTGAAAGACCTAAGTCGAAACAAGGCCCCCGGGAGTAGACAACATTCCATTAGAACTACTGACAGCCCTGGGAGAGCCAGTCCTGACAAAACTCTACCATCTGGTGAGCAAGATGTATGAGACAGGCGAAATACCCTTGGACTTCAAGAAGAATATAATAATTCCAATCCCAAAGAAAGCAGGTGTTGACAGATGTGAAAATTACCGAACTATCAGTTTAATAAGTCACAGTTGCAAAATACTAACGCAAATTCTTTACAGACGAATGGAAAAACTGATAGAAGCCGACCTCGCGGAAGATCAGTTTGGATTCTGTAGAAATATTGGAACACGTGAGGCAATACTGACCTTACGACTTATCTTAGAAGAAAGATTAAGGAAAGGCAAACCTACGTTTCTAGCATTTGTAGACTTAGAGAAAGCTTTTGACAATGTTGATTGGAATACTCTCTTTCAAATTCTGAAGGTGGCAGGGATAAAATGCAGGGAGCGAAAGGCTATTTACAATTTGTACAGAAAACAGATGGCAGTTATAAGAGTCGAGGGGTATTAAAGGGAAGCAGTGGTTGGGAAGGGAGTGAGACAGGGTTGTAGCCTCTCCCCGATGTTATTCAATCTGTATATTGAGCAAGCAATAAAGGAACCAAAAGAAAAGCTCGGAGTAGGTATTAAAATCCATGGAGAAGAAATAAAAACTTTGAGGTTCGCCGATGACTTTGTAATTCTGTCAGAGACAGCAAAGTACTTGGAAGAGCAGTTGAACGGCATGGACAGTGTCTTGAAAGGAGGGTATAAGATGAACATCAACAAAAGCAAAACGAGGATAATGGAATGTAGTCGAATTAAGTCGGGTGATGCTGAGGGAATTAGATTAGGAAATGAGACACTTAAAGTAGTAAAGGAGTTTTGCTATTTGGGGAGCAAAATAACTGATGATGGTGGAAGTAGAGAGGATATAAAATGTAGACTGGCAATGGCAAGGAAAGCGTTTCTGAAGAAGAGAAATTTGTTAACATCGAGTATAGATTTAAGTGTCAGGAAGTCGTTTCTGAAAGTATTTGTATGGAGTGTTGCCATGTATGGAAGTGAAACGTGGACGATAGATAGTTTAGACAAGAAGAGAACAGAAGCTTTCGAAATGTGGTGCTACAGAAGAATGCTGAAGATTTGTTCGGTAGATCACTTAACTAATGAGGAGATATTGAACAGAACCGGGGAGAAGAGGAGCTTGTGGCACAACTTGACTGTAAGAAGGGATCGGTTGGTAGGACATGTTCTGAGACATCGAGGGATCACCAATTTAGTATTGGAGGCAGCGTGGAGGGTAAAAATCGTAGAGGGAGACCAAGAGATGAATACACTAAGCAGATTCAGAATGATGTAGGCTGCAGCAGGTACTGGGAGATGAAGAAACTTGCACAGGATAGAGTAGCATGGAGAGCTGCATCAATCCAGTCTCAGGACTGAAGACCACAACAACAACAACAACAACAACAACAACTATAAGACACACTGATATTGAAACACGTTGCATTTAAGTTGAAAAATGAAATAAAGTTTTTTATATTTTTGCCTCAGCTAAACTTTTCTGTTCAAGTATGAGATCTTTGATTATTATTTGCATTTGCCCACACACGCGCGAGATAATGATTTCTTACCACTTTTTCGTAATGCGCTGTAGTCCGAGTCGTGGTTCTGTATCTCGGCCGTTGAAATGAAAATCTTAAAACTACGTCTTCTGCTGCCGCTTTTGTCGGCTGTGGAAAAAATACTTATTATAATTTACGGGTGTGAATGCTTTGCTTCCGCTAATTTTAAAAATTAAGATTGCCACGTAGTGGCGTCTATGGCTGCAGCAGCTGCTGCAATTGTTGCGCTCAAAATAACTTGAAATACAGCTATTTAAAGGAAGTGGAAATGAGATAGGGCTCACCTCTTACAAATAAAAGTGAATATTAACATGAAACTAATATATTATCAAATTAAGATTACAACTGATCTTACATTCAACAGCACTCGCCAATATGTCCTACGTCTCGCACCGAAGACAAGAGAGAGAGTGAACAGATAAAAAAAGAGAACTGAACAGTTTTTTTCATCTAGAAGGTGCATTCAAGTTGTAAGGCCTCCGATTTTTTTTCTAATTAACTACTCACCCGAAATCGATGAAACTGGCGTTACTTCTCGACATAATCGCCCTGCAGACGTACACATTTTTCACAACGCTGACGCCATGATTCCATGGCAGCGGTGAAGGCTTCCTTAGGAGTCTGTTTTGACCACTGGAAAATCGCTGAGGCAATAGCAGCACGGCTGGTGAATGTGCGGCCACAGAGAGTGCCTTTCATTGTTGGAAAAAGCCAAAAGTCACTAGGTGCCAGGTCAGGTGAGCAGGGAGCATGTGGAATCACTTCAAAGTTGTTATCACGAAGAAACTGTTGCGTAACGTTAGCTCGATGTACGGGTGCGTTGTCTTGGTGAAACAGCACGCGCGCAGCCCTTCCCGGACGTTTTTGTTGCAGTGCAGGAAGGAATTTGTTCTTCAAAACATTTTCGTAGGATGCACCTGTTACCGTAGTGCCCTTTGGAATGCAATGGGTAAGGATTACGCCCTCGCTATCCCAGAACATGGACACCATCATTTTTTCAGCACTGGCGGTTACCCGAAATTTTTTTGGTGACGGTGAATCTGTGTGCTTCCATTGAGCTGCCTGGCGCTTTATTTCTGGATTGAAAAATGGCATCCACGTCTCATCCACTGTCACAACCGACGAAAAGAAAGTTCCATTCATGCTGTCGTTGCGCGTCAACATTGCTCGGCAACATGCCACACGGGCAGCCATGTGGTCGTCCGTCAGCATTCGTGGCACCCACCTGGATGACACTTTTCGCATTTTCAGGTCGTCATGCAGGATTGTGTGCACAGAACCCACAGAACTGCGAACTCTGGAGGCGATCTGTTCAACAGTCATTCGGCGATCCCCCAAAACAATTCTCTCCACTTTCTCGATCATGTCGTCAGACTGGCTTCTGCGAGCCCGAGGTTCTTTCGGTTTGTTGTCACACGATGTTCTGCCTTCATTAAACTGTCGCACCCACGAACGCACTTTAGACACATCCATAACTCCATCACCATATGTCTCCTTCAACTGTCGATGAATTTCAATTGGTTTCACACCACGCAAATTCAGAAAACGAATGATTGCACGCTGTTCAAGTAAGGAAAACGTCGCCATTTTAAGTATTTAAAACATTCTCATTCTCGCCGCTGGCGGTAAAATTCCATCTGCCATACGGTGCTGCCATCTCTGGGACGTATTGACAATGAACGCGGCCTCATTTTAAAACAATGCGCATGTTTCTATCTCTTTCCATTCCAGAGAAAAAAATCGGAGGCCTTAGAACTTTAATGCACCTCGTACATTGTCCATTATTGTCAGAATGCATCCTTTTTATCAAGGAAACCATGCATTTCCGGACATGAGTTCATGAGACCTTTTTTGTTCTGCACAGTTTCACCGATCAATCCGTTGAGTTTGTACAAGGTGGAAAAAATTGCCCTCGTATACACTGTCTAGCAAAAGAAA